>NC_091188.1:13444722-13792222 GCF_040958095.1 Procambarus clarkii
ATTAACGCTTTTCCATATAACATCCCTCCTGCTGGACTCTACTCTCTCATCCTCTCTCACTTAGCACTTCCTGTAGGGGGAGTTAAATGGTTTGTCTAACCGCATAATGACCCAGAGCAGTCTCACGACGACGAGGGGAAGCTCCCACTCACCCTTCCCTCCCTCCATCCATCCCATACCCCTCCCCCACCCCAAGCAACATAACAGACTATGTTGGGACTCCTCACATCTACACACAATCTCACGATCAACAAAATTATTATCCGCACACAGGATTAAGTCTACGCAAAACACACATACATATTCATTTACTCCTTCCTCTTATCCTTCTATTTTCTTACTCTACCACAACATGGCTTCACTCTTTCAACACCCAAACACACACACAGCTCCCCAAAACCACGAGGACTAGAACCGCGCGCTTCAATTACCTCCGACACGCGCCAAACTTCCGGGAAAATCCCCAAAAACCCTTGAGGACTAGACACCTGTGCGCCACCTGCTAGGTGCCACTCACCTGAGTGACACCTGGCAGGTGGTGCGCGCGGTTCTAGTCCTCAATCACACTACTCTTGCCCCACCCATAGCTCTACTGTTCAACAAATCTATAGTGTCACACCTTCCCTGATATCCTTAAAAAGGCAAGAGTAACGCCAGTCCATAAAAGAGGCAATCCGGTGGACATAAACAATTATAGACCAATATCAAATCTACCCAACCAACCAGGTGGCCTGGTAGACGACCGGGCCACGGGGACGCTAAGCCCCAGAAGCACCTCAAGGTAACCTCAAGGTAAGGTAACCCATTCTATAAAAAATATTTGAAAAATTATCTACAAACAGCTCTATTCCTACCTCGTAAAATTCGACATACTCAGCCCCTGCCAGTTTGGCTTCCGGTCCCAAAAGAGCACCATTGATGCAATCATTAGTCTCCTTGACGTAATCTACTCAGCCCTTGACAAAAATGAGTTTCCGATTGGACTCTTCATTGACCTAAGAAAAGCCTTTGATACTGTTAATCACAACTACCTCTTACTTAAACTCCAGCATTATGGAATCCGAGGCCTTGCCCTTGACTACATCCGATCCTATCTTAGTGACAGACACCAATGTGTAACCATCAATGATACAACTTCTTCCACTCTACCAGTAACCGTTGGAGTGCCACAAGGCAGCATCTTAGGACCTTCTATTTCTTATATACATCAATGATCTGCCTAATGTCTCTAATATTCTTAAACCTATATTGTTTGCTGATGATACTACCCTCATTTATTCAGACCCCAACCCACATACACTAAATAATTATCACTTTCGCCTGGCGACGACTCAGCATTGAGTCCTCCGCAAAATAGGGGCAAGTCCGGCGAGGACTCAGCATTGAGTCCTAAGTGTGGCAACAGTAGCGTTTTTTTCGGGAAGGTCTTACTGCGGTTTTGGACATTATATGCATATACTCTTGTAGGGAATTTCATTGCGAATACATTGATACCAAAATTAGAGCCCTAGGACCAGAATTAAAGTAACAAAGTTGAAAACAGAATACCCATTTTATTGCACTTTTATTAGGGCTCACGGGGGTAACGCTCTGTCACTTTCCCTGCTTGTTGTGGATGGTACGCCGGGCTTTTGGACTTTATATTTACATACTCCTGTGGGAAATTCTATTGCATAGACAATGATACCAAAATGAAAGACTTAAGACGAGAATTGAGATATCCAAAGTGAAGAGAGTGTACACATTTTATTGCTCTGGCTCGCTCCCGGGTAACACGCTCTCACTTTCTCACTTTCTCGCCTGGCTTTTGGGCTTTATATGCATTTAGTCCTGTAGAGAATTCTATTGCGAACATGTTGATACCAAATTGAAAAACCTAGGACGAGAATTGAGATGACAAAATTGAAAAGAATATTCACTTTTCATCGTGAGAAGCCCCTTGGGGTGGCACAGCACTCTCTTGTAACCTTGGCCTGTTTTCATCATGTCGGCGGGTGGAGATCGCTGCTGTTTTTTTTATATTATATGCATATATGCCTGTTGGGAATTCAATTGCAAACACATTGATACTAAAATGAAAGACCTAGGACGAGAATTGCGATGACAAAACTGAAAAGAGTGTAAACATTTTATCACTCTTGTGTGCTCCCGGATAACTTTCTCTCACTTTCTCTGTTAGTTGCGGATGGTCAGCCGGGCTTTTGGAGTTTATATGCATTTAGTCCTGTAGAAAATTCTATTGCTAACATATTGATACCGAATTGAATATCTTAGGACGAGAATTGAGCTGACAAAGTTGAAAAGATTATACACTTTTCAGAATTTACTGTGCTCTCCCTCGCGCTCCCTCGGAACGCTCAAGCCCACCTGAGGTAGTGGGGAGGTCCCGGGCCCGGTGCATCAAAGTGATAATGTTGTGAATAATGAATAAAAAAAAGTCCACTTATGTATGTCAACTAATAAACTAACATTAAACATGAAAAAGACCTACTACATCTTATTTGGAAGCAAATCATCGAATGCAATTCAGCTACAGATAGACAACATTAACATCAGTAATAAAAATGATGGAAAGTTTCTTGGCCTATTCCTAGACAAGAAACTCAACTTCAGCACCCACATTCAACACATAACTAAGAAAGTCTCTAAAACCGTTGGTATACTCTCTAAAATAAGATATTATGTTCCTAACTCTGCTCTCCTCTCACTATATTATGCACTAATTTATCTCTATCTTAATCATGGTATCTGTGCATGGAGGTCTACTACTGCAAACCACCTTAATTTAAGCCCATCATCACCCAGCAAAAATCTGCTATCAGAATAATAACAAACTCTGCTTTCAGACAACACTCAGCTTCCTTGTTTAAATCCCTAAACTTGCTAAATATTAACTCCCTCCACACATTCTCTTGTGTCAACTACATTTACAAAACCCTGTTCTTAAATGCAAACCATGCTCTGAAACTCTCCCTGGACAGATGTAATAGGACCCATTATCACCACACCAGAAATAAATATCTCTTTGATATCTCCAGGGTCAAACTTAATCTGTGTAAACACGCTATGCAAATTAAGGGACCTAGTCTATGGAACTCACTCCCTAGTGAATTGAAAAGCTGTCAAACTCTTGACTCATTTAAAAACAAAAACAAAAAGTGCCTAATTTCATCTTCGTAGTTTCCTACACTGAGCTTTAAATTTGCTCTGTATCTAGTGTTACCCAATCTCCCAATCTTTGTGTACTTAACCCAAACAACTTTATCATTGTGTTCATTGCTGTCTTCTTTTATGTGCTAGCCATATGCTGCATTGTGCCTACTAATTTTTTTTTAAACTACCATTCAAGCTGTCATTGCAATCAAACTGAGTTACCTATGTGCTTTAATATACCTACAATTTTTCTCTTATCTTTTATTTTTTTTCTTGCTATGTAGCTGTTATCATTTTTATAAATTTTGGAAGTATTTACCTACTTAAAATTTTCTTAGATTAAGGACCTGCCCGAAACGCTGCGCGTACTAGTGGCTTTACAAGAGGCTTTACAAGATTGTAATTACTATGCTATGTATCCTCACAATCCCAATGTACCTTCTTGTATATATATATAAATAAAATAAAATAAAATAAAAATACAAACAAATGGCGGCGTTTCGCCTCCAATCTGTTTAAAATTGCCTTGCTGTGTTGTTTGCTGTCCACGAAATGTCCATCTAGATCCTCTTCTAAGACCGGGTGACGTTCATGATCTAAATGTGTGGTATGCAACAGTGGTTTCCCAGTATCCTCAAAGGTATCGTCAATGTTTGTAGGAGAGACGCTGCGTGAACCTCCTCCAGTCGCCATGACGCTCAGATCACGTCGCAGCAGCACTCTTGACTTAAAAATTTCACCTACACTACACACACCCTTTATCGCTTTAAATATCTTTCATATCTACATTACACGCGATACTCATCACAAATTATCTACACTTTACATGGCAATCTTCCTTGCTTACGACCTTCATCACTGTACCGCTCCCGTTGTCAACAACAGGACACGTAGCGTCACTACCGCTCCCGTTGTTAACAATAGGACACGTAGCGTCACTACCACTCCCGTTGTCAACAATAGGACACGTAGCGTCACTACCACTCCCGTTGTCAACAACAGGACACGTAGCGTCACTACCACTCCCGTTGTCAACAACAGGACACGTAGCGTCAATATCACTCCCGTTGTCGACAACAGGACATATAGAGTCACTACCACTCCCGTTGTCAACAACAGGACACGTAGCGTCACTACCACTCCCGTTGTTAACAATAGGACACGTAGCGTCACTACCACTCCCGTTGTCAACAATAGGACACGTAGCGTCACTACCACTCCCGTTGTCAACAACAGGACACGTAGCGTCACTACCACTCCCGTTGTCAACAACAGGACACGTAGCGTCACTACCACTCCCGTTGTCAACAACAGGACACGTAGCGTCAATATCACTCCCGTTGTCGACAACAGGACATATAGTGTCACTACCACTCCCGTTGTCAACAACAGGACACGTAGCGTCACTACCACTCCCGTTGTTAACAATAGGACACGTAGCGTCACTACCACTCCCGTTGTCAACAATAGGACACGTAGCGTCACTACCACTCCCGTTGTCAACAACAGGACACGTAGCGTCACTACCACTCCCGTTGTCAACAACAGGACACGTAACGTCACTACCACTCCCGTTGTCAACAACAGGACATGTAGCGTCACTATCACTCCCGTTGTCAACAACAGGACATATAGTGTCACTACCACTCCCATTGTCAACAACAGGACATGTAGCGTCACTATCACTCCCGTTGTCAACAACAGGACATATAGTGTCACTACCACTCCCGTTGTCAACAACAGGACACGTAGCGTCACTACCACTCCCGTTGTCAACAACAGGACACGTAGCGTCACTACCACTCCTGTTGTCAACAACAGAACACGTAGCGTCACTACCACTCCCGTTGTCAACAACAGGACACGTAGCGTCACTACCACTCCCGTTGTCAACAATCCCGAAGTTATATGTCAACTTTTGGTCAATTCTTTATTATAATATTATAATATACAAGTTATATAGGAACACGAATTATAAGGGAGAAAGTACAAAGCCAGGATGACTATATAGCTCTTTATTATATTGCTATAATTACAATACTATAATTTATTAAACAGAAATTTTTCGTTTACAGAATAATATTCTTTCAGAAAAATACAGAAAATACACTTTATTATACAGAAACACAAGTAAATAATTATCAAAGGCGGCGCCATGCTGGGAAGGCCAAAAGAAAAAGAGGACCTTGGGGCACATTAAGGAGTGTTTCAGAGACGCGACACAGGTCTGTGGAGGTGTTTACAAGATCCTCACATTACTCTGGTCAACAACTTTACCATTTTCTTTTTGAGTGACTTTTTAGGTCTAACTTCATCACTGTTAATGTTGCTCAAGTCGATGGCCTGTGTGTTCTGTTCGGAATGGACTTCACTGTTTATGTTGCTGATGTCGATGGGCTGTGTGTTCTTTCTGTTCGGAATGGACTTTTTCTGTGGTTACAGGTCTATCGATGCATCCGGTGTTCGGCCTAACACCGGATAGAACTTCATCCCTGGTGAGGATAGGGATTGTTGTTGCGCTCCAAGACAGCTTTTTCTGCTGTGAAAGTTATATTGGTGTATCGGAGGATATCGTCTCCGATTATGTATTCGGCGTCATACACCTGGAGGATGTATACATCTGTATGGAATGTAAGACCTTGGAATTTTATCTCTGCATTCCTTATAACGTGTTTTGTTCTTAATGTCTTATCGTCTAAATTTTGCACTTCTTGCACTTCACACGTTTCAATTTTAAGGCCCAGTTTTCTGGCACGACGTCTGCTGATGGTTGATATGGGCGAACCAGTGTCCAGGAGAGCCTTAGCTCTCTTGCCGTTGATTTTAGTTTTGATTCTGATGGAATCGTAGTTTGTGACAAAGTACTTCGTGTTATCCTGCAACTTGTGCTCTTTCACTGGCCGTATTATTAGTCGGGGATTTTTCATGTCATTAATTATTGAGCAGTTATGTGCAACTAAAATATCCATTCCCAGCAAGGCATCATTACTGGGTAAATCATCAACATATATCTCTGCATCCAGAGATAAATTTGCACACCGGAAATAAGGTTTAGCTTTCAGGACCCCCTTGAAGAACTTTGAGAAGTCCATTTGCTTCCACTCGTTATCATTTATGTCTATGGACTCCATTTTATCTAAACGCTTAAAATCCTTGCCCATTACGGCCTCCAAGCCATATTCCTTCATAAAGGGAACCGTAACAATGGTGTTTTATGTGCCGGTGTCCACCACGAAATGAACTGGCTGGCCATCTAACCGTACAGATACATACAAATCAGTGTCGTCCCGGTAAAGAGGGAGCGACACCTCTCTTGATGCTCGTTTCTTACGTCCCATTGTTGCGTTTTATACTGAATTGTCGTCAAGAATCTCTACCTCCTGCTTATATCCGTGATACAATTTTTTTAGTTAGGCGGCAATAATGTTCAGTTAGGCTGCAATAATGTTTAGTTATGCTGCAATAATGTTCAGTTAGGCTGCAATAATGTTTAGTTAGGCTGCAATAATGTTCAGTTAGGCTGCAATAATGTTTAGTTAGGCTGCAATAATGTTCAGTTAGGCTGCAATAATGTTCAGTTAGGCTACAATAATGTTCAGTTAGGCTGCAATAGTATTCATTTAGCTATAATTAATATTGTTGTAATTCATATAACTGGGAGTAAAGTCGTGGAGGGGAGTGTACAGGAGGAGTCACTAGGTGGACCTGGGCCGCATAGTAGCGGTCATCCTTCCTGCTTGGTTCTTTTTGGTAATTACTTATTTGGGGTTTCTTTATAACAGAAAGAGCGGACCAGGAGCTGGAGTACAACATTATGGTGAGGATTAATGCTTATTGTCAACGGGAAGGGAGGGAAACTATGAGAAGAAAGCGCCAAGCTACAACGATTGTACAGTATAACACTCCCTGTTGTTGCCAACGGGAATGGTAGTGACGCTACGTGTCCTGTTGTTGCCAACGGGAGTGGCAGTGACGCTACGTGTCCTGTTGTTGACAACGGGAGTGGTAGTGACGCTACGTGTCCTGTTGTTGACAACGGGAGTGGTAGTGATGCTACGTGTTCTGTTGTTGACAACGGGAGTGGTAGTGATGCTGCGTGTCCTGTTGTTGACAACGGGAGTGGTAGTGACGCTGCGTGTCCTGTTGTTGCCAACGAGAGTTGTAGTGACGCTACGTGTCCTGTTGTTGGCAACGGGAGTGGCAGTGACGCTACGTTCCCTGTTGTTGACAACGGGAGTTGTAGTGACGCTACGTGCCCTGTTGTTGACAACGGGAGTGGCAGTGACGCTACGTGCCCTGTTGTTGACAACGGGAACGGTAGTGACGCTACGCCCTGTTGTTGACAACGGGAACGGTAGTGACGCTATGTGTCCTGTTGTTGCCAACGGGAGTGGTAGTGACGCTACGTGTCCTGTTGTTGCCAACGGGAGCGGTAGTGACGCTACGTGTCCTGTTGTTGCCAACGGGAGTGGCAGTGACGCTACGTGTCCTGTTGTTGACAACGGGAGTGGTAGTGACGCTACGTGTCCTGTTGTTGTCAACGGGAGCGGTAGTGACGCTACGTGTCCTGTTGTTGACAACGGGAGTGGCAGTGACGCTTCGTGTCCTGTTGTTGACAACGGTAGTGATGCTACATGTCCTGTTGTTGACAACGGAAGTGATAGTGACGCTGCGTGTCCTGTTGTTGATAACGGGAGCGGTAGTGATGCTCGTGTCCTGTTGTTGACAACGGGAGTGGTAGTGATGCTACCTGTCCTGTTGTTGACAACGGGAGCGAAAGTGACACTACGTGTCCTGTTGTTTACAACGGAAGCGGAAGTGACGCTACGTGTCCTGTTGTAGACAACGGGAGTGATAGTGACGCTGTGTGTCCTGTTGTTGCCAACGGGAGTGGCAGTGACGCTAAGTGTCCTGTTGTTGACAACGGGAACGGTAGTGACGCTACGTGTCCTGTTGTTGACAACAGGAGTGTAGTGACGCTACGTGTCCTGTTGTTGACAACGGGAGTGGTAGTGACGCTACGTGTCCTGTTGTTGCCAACGGGAGTGGTAATGACGCTACGTGTCCTGTTGTTGACAACGGGAGTGGTAGTGACGCTACGTGTCCTGTTGTTGACAACGGGAGTGGTAGTGACGCTAGGTGTCCTGTTGTTGACAACGGGAGTGGTAGTGACGCTACGTGTCCTGTTGTTGACAACGGGAACGGTAGTGATGCTACATGTCCTGTTGTTGACAACGGGAGTGGTAGTGACGCTACGTGTCCTGTTGTTGACAACGGGAAAGGTAGTGATGCTAGGTGTCCTGTTGTTGACAACGGGAGTGGTAGTGACGCTGCGTGTCCTGTTGTTGACAACGGGAGTGGTAGTGACGCTAGGTGTCCTGTTGTTGACAACGGGAGTGGTAGTGACGCTTCGTGTCCTGTTGTTGACAACGGAAGTGGTAGTGACGGTACTTGTCCTGTTGTTGACAACGGTAGTGACGCTGCGTGTCCTGTTGTTGACAACGGGAGTGGAAGAGACGCTTCGTGTCCTGTTGTTGACAACGGGAGGGGTTGTGACGTTACGTGTCCTGTTGTTGACAACGGGAGTGATAGTGATGCTATGTGTCCTGTTGTTGACAACGGCAGTGATGCTACATGTCCTGTTGTTGACAACGGGAGTGGTAGTGACGCTGCGTGTCCTGTTGTTGACAACGGTAATGGGGCTACATGTCCTGTTGTTGACAACGGGAGTGGTAGTGACGCTGCGTGTCCTGTTGTTGACAACGGTAATGGGGCTACATGTCCTGTTGTTGACAACGGGAGTGGTAGTGACGCTACGTGTCCTGTTGTTGACAACGGGAGTGGCAGTGACGCTTCGTGTCCTGTTGTTGACAACGGTAGTGATGCTACATGTCCTGTTGTTGACAACGGAAGTGATAGTGACGCTGCGTGTCCTGTTGTTGATAACGGGAGCGGTAGTGATGCTCGTGTCCTGTTGTTGACAACGGGAGTGGTAGTGATGCTACCTGTCCTGTTGTTGACAACGGTAATGGGGCTACATGTCCTGTTGTTGACAACGGGAGTGGTAGTGACGCTGCGTGTCCTGTTGTTTGTTACGTACCTCTCTAAGATACGTAATTAAATAAATTAATTTGTACATTTATATATGTTTTGTGTAATATATAATTTCATGCAGTTATATGTTTATATATTACATTATTGTATGTTTGGAGTTAGGCCCAACGCATCGTGGGAATGATTGTTTTATTTCTTTGTGTGCAGTTGTTCCCGTGGGAACTAATGTTTTGTGAGTATGCCATCATTCCCCTTTGTTTGTGTTGTTTTAATTACTGTATAAAGCAATAATTACCTTATTTTTGTTATACATATATTTCTAACCAATTACTAAGTTAGTTTAAGATTACTCTTGTCACAATATAATTGCTCCATGTAAGTTTATAAATACTTGTAACTTTGGCAAATTTTCGCGTTGAGGGATAACATCTCTGGGAGATAAGTCTGTGATTCGGTTGTGTCATTAGTAGATATATAGTCTGGGAGAAACAGTATTTCTGATTTTGTTTTATAATTGATCTTGTCCATCTGTACTTTACATTATATGGTTAATATATATATTTAAATTTATATGTATATATCTTCAGTCCTAAAGGAGAAATTTTACTAAGTGCTTTGTACCAATTAGGGGGTTACACTGGTGACCCGCTCTAGAGAACAGCAGTTGTAGTATCCCTAGACATTAACGGTCAGGCTGTTAGGGTTCCGAGCCGTAACGAACGATTGGAAACATTGTTGACAACGGTAATGATGCTACGTGTCCTGTTGTTGACAACGGGAGTGATAGTGATGCTACGTGTCCTGTTGTTGACAACGGTAGTGATGCTACGTGTCCTGTTGTTGACAACGGGAGTGGTAGTGACGCTACGTGTCCTGTTGTTGCCAACGGGAGTGGTAATGATGATACGTGTCCTGTTGTTGCCAACGGGAGTGATAGTGATGATACGTGTCCTGTTGTTGGCAACGGTAGTGGTTGTGACGCTGTGTGTCCTGTTGTTGACAACGGTAATGGGGCTACGTGTCCTGTTGTTGACAACGAGAGTTATAGTGATGCTACGTGTCCTGTTGTTGACAACGGTAGTGGTTGTGACGATACGTGTCCTGTTGTTGACAACGGTAGTGATGATACATGTCCTGTTGTTGACAACGGAAGTGATAGTGACGCTGCGTGTCCTGTTGTTGACAACGGGAGTGGTAGTGACGCTGCGTGTCCTGTTGTTGACAACGGTAATGGGGCTACGTGTCCTGTTGTTGACAACGGGAGTGATAGTGACGCTGCGTGCCCTGTTGTTGACAACGGGAGTGGTAGTGACGCTGCGTGTCCTGTTGTTGACAACGGTAATGGGGCTACGTGTCCTGTTGTTGACAACGGGAGTGATAGTGACGCTACGTGTCCTGTTGTTGACAACGGGAGTGGTAGTGACGCTGCGTGTCCTTTTGTTGACAACGGTAATGGGGCTACGTGTCCGGTTGTTGACAACGGGAGTGATAGTGATGCTACATGTCCTGTTGTTGACAACGGAAGTGATAGTGACGCTGCGTGTCCTGTTGTTGACAACGGGAGCGGAAGTGACACTACGTGTCCTGTTAATAATAATAATAAATAAATATGTTTATTCAGGTAAGGTACATACATACAAGTGATGTTACATTAATGGATTGATATATAGATAGAGCTAGTACATACAATGCCTAAAGCCACTATTACGCAATGCGTTTCGGACAAGAAAAACATTAATATCTAGAACTTAATACTAATTGAGCATAAAGAATAAAAAGTGTTGAGAACAAATACAAATAAAGATAAAAAAAAGGGGGGGAACATGACTGAAAAAGCAGCACAAATACAATAGGTTGACAGTGTTGATAAAAAAAAAAAAAAAAAAAAAAAAACAGACATGGGTTGACAATAGAGGAGTGAGGTAGGATACAGGGAATTTATTAGGTAGTGTTTAGTTTTTATCATAAACTGGTTGAGAGAGGTACAGTCTTTAACATGGTTGGGAAGGTCATTCCACATTCTGGGTCCCTTGATTTGTAGAGCATTTCTAGTTTGATTAAGTCGTACTCTAGGAATATCAAAACTGTATTTATTTCTGGTGTGGTGCTCATGGGTTCTGTTACAACCTTCAATGAAGCTTTTGAGGTCAGGATTGGCATTACAGTTTAGCGTTTTATATATGTATAACACACAAGAGAGAATGTGAAGTGACTTAATATCTAACATATTCAGAGATTTGAGTAAGGGTACCGAGTGATGTCTGGGGCCAGAGTTGGATATTGTCCTAATAGCAGCTTTGTGTTGGGTAATTAGAGGACGTAAATGATTTTCGGTAGTAGAACCCCAAGCACAAATACCATAGTTGAGGTATGGATAGATGAGGGAGTAATAGAGAGTAACCAGGGCAGGGCGGGGTACTGTTATTTACAACGGAAGCGGAAGTGACGCTACGTGTCCTGTTGTGTACAACGGGAGTGATAGTGACGCTGCGTGTCCTGTTGTTGACAACGGGAGTGGTAGTGATGCTACGTGCCCTGTTGTTGACAACGGGAGTGGTAGTGACGCTACGTGTCCTGCTGTTGACAACGGCAGCGTGAAGTGGCGGAACTTGTCCTGTTGTTGACAACGGCAGTGGAAGTGACGGTACTTGTCCTGTTGACAACGGTAATGACGCTGTGTCCTGTTGTTGACAACGGGAGTGGTAGTGATGCTACGTGTCCTGTTGTTGACAACGGGAGTGGTAGTGATGCTACGTGTCCTGTTGTTGACAACGGGAGTGGTAGTGATGCTACGTGTCCTGTTGTTGACAACGGGAGTGGTAGTGATGCTACGTGTCCTGTTGTTGACAACGGGAGTGGTAGTGATGCTACGTGTCCTGTTGTTGACAATGGAAGTGGTAGTGACGCAGCGTGTCCTGTTATTGACAACGGGAGTGGTAGTGACGCTGCATGTCCTGTTGTTGACAACGGGAGTGGTAGTGACGCTGTGTGTCCTCTTGTTGACAACGGGAGTGGTAGTGACGCTACGTGTCCTGTTGTTGACAACAGAAGTGGTAGTGACGCTGCGTGTCCTGTTGTTGACAACGGGAGTGGTAGTGACGCTGCGTGTCCTCTTGTTGACAACGGGAGTGGTAGTGACAGATACTTCACAGATCTGTAAGTGATCGTATCACTGAAATTAATGCTTTAATTGGTATCAAGATGCTTAGGCTAACCCACCCTAACCCCTGCACTGAAGCCCTCCAAGCCTTCTTCCTTGAAGGTCAGTATTCCTCCAAATGGGTTACCGGAGCTGTCAATGTGCTCAGTATAATAATAATAATAATAATAATAATAATAATAATAATAATAATAATAATAATAATTATAATTTTTATTTAGGTAAGGTACATACATAAAGAGATTTTACAATGTTTGTTGGCTTTATAGATAGAGCTAGTACATACAATGCCTAAAGCCACTATTACGCAAAGCGTTTCGGGCAGTATGTATAACTTTCATCACCCCTACCAAGAGAGACAACAACGACACTTTCCTGCCCCATGGGAGATCAAATTCAAATTCAAATTCAAATGTTTATTCGGGTAAAGTACATACATACAAGGTGTGATGCAAACATTGATGGATTTATGATAGAGCTAGTACATACAATGCCTAAAGCCACTATGACGCAAAGGGTTTCGGGCAGGAAAAACACTAACGACTAAAACTTAATACTAATTGAGATTAAAGTATAAATTGTGTTGAAAACATAAAAATAAAAAAGGGGAACATGTCAGGAAAATAGCAAAAATACAATTTGGTCGACAAACAGCATTGTTTAAAAATAGCAGACATGGGTTGACATTTTAAGGGTAAGGTAGGTTACAACCAACAAATTCACACTAAACATAAAAAGGACCTTCTACATCTTATTTCGAAGCAAATAAACAAATGCAATTCAGCTTCAGATAGACAATGTTAACATCTGCAATAAAAATATAGGACAGTTCCTTGGCCTATTCATTGACAAGAGACACCCACAAACAACATACAACCAAAAACAGTCTAAAAAACGGTCGGTATACATTCTAAATTCAGATATTATGTTCCAAACTCTGCTCTCCTCTCATTATACTATGCGTTAACATATCCCTATCTTACATACGGTATCTGTGCATGGAGTTCAACCACAGCAAGCTACTTCAACCCCATCGTCACCCAGCAAAAATCTGATATCAGAACTATTAACAGTCTCCGTGGTGTAGTGGTAAGACACTCGCCTGGCGTTCCGCGAGCGCTATGTCATGGGTTCGTATCCTGGCCGGGGAGGATTTACTGGGCGCAATTCCTTAACTGTAGCCTCTGTTTAACGCAACAGTAAAATGTGTACTTGGATGAAAAAACGATTCTTCGCGGCAGGGGATCGTATTCCAGGGACCATAGGATTAAGGACTTGCCCGAAACGATACGCGTACTAGTGGCTGTACAAGAATGTAACAACTCTTGTATATATCTCAAAAAAAAAAAAAAAAAAAAAACAAAAAAAAAAAAAACAAGCTCTGTTTTCAGACAACACTCAGCCTCCCAGTTTAAATCCCTCAACAAGCTAAACATAAACTCACTCCACACCTTCTCTTGTGTCATTTACATTTACGAAACCTTGTTCCTAGATTCAAATCCTGATCTAAAACTCTTCCTTATCAGATGTAATAGAACCCATAATCGACACACTAAAAATAAATATCTTTGATATCCCCAAAGTTAAATTAAATCTGTGTAAACACTCTATGTAAATAAAGGAACCTATAATACACACAGAAAATCACAATAGCGTGATATATCAAATGAACAAATCCACAAGGGCCGTGATGAGGGTTCGAACCTACGCACGGGGTGTTCCCAAATGCGCCTTAGTCAACTGTACCACGACATGGTCATTTTTAAATGTCGTGGTACAATTGACTACAGTTGACAGTGGTACAATGGACCATGTCGTGGTACAAGTTGACTAAGGCGCATCTGGGAACATCCCGTGCGTAGGTTCGAACCCTCATCACGGATCTTGTGAATTTGTTCAAAGGGACCTAGTCTATGGAACTCACTCCATAACGAATTAAAATGCTGTCCAGCCTATTCAAAAGTAACACCAAAACGTACCTAATTTCACCCTCAAAATTTTCTACCTAGTGCTTCACTCGCACTGTATCATATGTTACCCCCAAAATATGTGCCTAAGCCATATAACTTCACCGTTGTAATCACTACCTTCATCTTATGTCATGGTTATGTTAAATACAAATGTCACTAGGCATTTGTCTTGTATGTTTTGTAACCTTTAAATACACAATAAAGCATAAATATATATAAATATATATATATATATATATATATATATATATATATATATATATATATATATATATATATATATATATATATATATATATATATATATATATATATATATATATATCAATCTTTGGACAACACCCACCAGTGGGACTCGAACCCAGAAAGCACAACTACCTTCCAGTAGCTGGCATAACTAGTATGCTTTAACCCACTACGCCATCAGACCTTACAAAAGAAGTAGATAGTTCGAGATATATATCTCAAACATCTCCACCTCCCGAAGGCACCAGATGAGTGAGGGGTCAGTCTGCATTTTTCGTCAAGCCACTGTCAATGTGAGAGAACTCGTGTCCAGCTTATAAGCCTATACTTGCATAAACCACAAGTGAAGATTAACAATCTTTGGACAACACCCACCAGTGGGACTCGAACCCAGAAAGCACAACTACCTTCCAGTAGCTGGCATAACTAGTATGCTTTAACCCACTACGCCATCAGACCTTACAAAAGAAGTAGATAGTTCGAGATATATATCTCAAACATCTCCACCTCCCGAAGGCACCAGATGAGTGAGGGGTCAGTCTGCATTTTTCGTCAAGCCACTGTCAATGTGAGAGAACTCGTGTCCAGCTTATAAGCCTATACTTGCATAAACCACAAGTGAAGATTAACAATCTTTGGACAACACCCACCAGTGGGACTCGAACCCAGAAAGCACAACTACCTTCCAGTAGCTGGCATAACTAGTATGCTTTAACCCACTACGCCATCAGACCTTACAAAAGAAGTAGATAGTTCGAGATATATATCTCAAACATCTCCACCTCCCGAAGGCACCAGATGAGTGAGGGGTCAGTCTGCATTTTTCGTCAAGCCACTGTCAATGTGAGAGAACTCGTGTCCAGCTTATAAGCCTATACTTGCATAAACCACAAGTGAAGATTAACAATCTTTGGACAACACCCACCAGTGGGACTCGAACCCAGAAAGCACAACTACCTTCCAGTAGCTGGCATAACTAGTATGCTTTAACCCACTACGCCATCAGACCTTACAAAAGAAGTAGATAGTTCGAGATATATATCTCAAACATCTCCACCTCCCGAAGGCACCAGATGAGTGAGGGGTCAGTCTGCATTTTTCGTCAAGCCACTGTCAATGTGAGAGAACTCGTGTCCAGCTTATAAGCCTATACTTGCATAAACCACAAGTGAAGATTAACAATCTTTGGACAACACCCACCAGTGGGACTCGAACCCAGAAAGCACAACTACCTTCCAGTAGCTGGCATAACTAGTATGCTTTAACCCACTACGCCATCAGACCTTACAAAAGAAGTAGATAGTTCGAGATATATATCTCAAACATCTCCACCTCCCGAAGGCACCAGATGAGTGAGGGGTCAGTCTGCATTTCAGATGAGATGAGTCTGCATCACCAGATGAGTGAGGGGTCAGTCTGCAAGTATAGGCTTATAAGCTGGACACGAGTTCTCTCACATTGACAGTGGCTTGACGAAAAATGCAGACTGACCCCTCACTCATCTGGTGCCTTCGGGAGGTGGAGATGTTTGAGATATATATCTCGAACTATCTACTTCTTTTGTAAGGTCTGATGGCGTAGTGGGTTAAAGCATACTAGTTATGCCAGCTACTGGAAGGTAGTTGTGCTTTCTGGGTTCGAGTCCCACTGGTGGGTGTTGTCCAAAGATTGTTAATCTTCACTTGTGGTTTATGCAAGTATAGGCTTATAAGCTGGACACGAGTTCTCTCACATTGACAGTGGCTTGACGAAAAATGCAGACTGACCCCTCACTCATCTGGTGCCTTCGGGAGGTGGAGATGTTTGAGATATATATCTCGAACTATCTACTTCTTTTGTAAGGTCTGATGGCGTAGTGGGTTAAAGCATACTAGTTATGCCAGCTACTGGAAGGTAGTTGTGCTTTCTGGGTTCGAGTCCCACTGGTGGGTGTTGTCCAAAGATTGTTAATCTTCACTTGTGGTTTATGCAAGTATAGGCTTATAAGCTGGACACGAGTTCTCTCACATTGACAGTGGCTTGACGAAAAATGCAGACTGACCCCTCACTCATCTGGTGCCTTCGGGAGGTGGAGATGTTTGAGATATATATCTCGAACTATCTACTTCTTTTGTAAGGTCTGATGGCGTAGTGGGTTAAAGCATACTAGTTATGCCAGCTACTGGAAGGTAGTTGTGCTTTCTGGGTTCGAGTCCCACTGGTGGGTGTTGTCCAAAGATTGTTAATCTTCACTTGTGGTTTATGCAAGTATAGGCTTATATATATATATATTATTAAATATGACCAAAAAAGTAAGATTAATAATTCTAACACGAATTTTCTCAATCTTTCGTACATTACGCTTCACTGTTGGAGGTAAATCAAAAATCACTTCTCCAAAATTCATTTTTTTTTTTTAACACCAGTCAACACCAGCAATCAACAGCCAATTATTGCACAACTATATTCTACCCACCTCAAGACTCCGCTCCAATATAGAAGCATCAAGAAATATGGACCAATAGGCTTTCTACAAACACTTCTATTCAATACCCATTGTTTCTGTTCTGTCTTGTGTTGATACTTTTAATACCCTATTAATATCCCCTCTTGTTCTGTCTTGTGTTAATGCCACATCACCCCTCCCACCTCACTCAAATGTAGATATAAAATCAGAGATACATAAGTTCTAATCAGTTGTGTATTTGTGAAGTCTTTGAAAATGTAATAAGTTTTACGAAACGCGCCCGTGTCGCGTCAGACTAGAAATAAAAATGAATTTTGGAGAAGTGATTTTTGATTTACCTCCAACAGTGAAGCGTAATGTACGAAAGATTGAGAAAATTCGTGTTAGAATTATTAATCTTACTTTTTCGGTCATATTTAATAATATATGTCTACAGGAAAGACTGCTACCAAAATATACTAATATATATATATATATATATATATATATATATATATATATATATATATATATATATATATATATATATATATATATATATATATATATACAAATAAATAATAAATAAATCAGTTCTTGTAAAGCCACTAACACGCATAGCATTTCAGGAGGTCCTTTAACCTAATTTTTCCCCGACATACGACTTGCCAAATCGTTTAACGACCAGATCGCCAATTCGATTGGCACCCAGTCAATCCTCTCTGACCAGGATATGAACCTATAGGGTAAAGCGCTGTGTCAAAATATTTAAAAGCTCGCACAAAGCTCTGTCGCGAGTGAAGTGCCATGCGAGTGTTTTACCACTGCGCCACGAGTACCGCACCCGCAAATGACTGATGTATTACTAACCATCCTGTGAAATGGGGATATTAGATGAACTTATAGCTAATTTTTTTTTATCTACACTGTGTAATCTTTCATACAGAATAGAGTAGCAGCACATTGCTGCGTATACCTAAGCTTGCTAATAATAAAAAAACTATATATCATTATATTTCAGTGTTAGTATTTCTAGTTTCTAATGCTGTGCTGGAGTATTAGTTTAATACTTAACATAATTTTAGATTACTTTTAGATGTATATCTGGAAAATCTAAATCTTTCTAAATGTTTTAAATTACATTTCTGAACGTAAATCTGAAAATGTAGTTGGCAACAACGGTGAGGCTCAGAGTGTAAACAGTGGCGTCCAGGTGGCAGAGAGGGCCGCCGCTGTCCACCATGGAGGGCATACTGTATAAATGGACCAATTACTGGAATGGTATGTGTTAATGGTTGACGACTGTGGTGGTGTGGTGCAGCAACCTTGTGGGAGTGTCTTCGGGCGTGTGTAGTACATCTTAACACAGCATTTATGTGTCTGGAGTTTTTGTTACTTGACAGACGAGATGATGTGGCAAGTCGTCTTGGTTATGTTCTCATATTAAGCGGCTCTGAAGTAACGTATTTGGGGTATATATATCCATAATTATATATTAAGCGGCCCTGAAGTAACGTATTTGGGGTATATATATCCATAATTATATATTTTTTTAAGTGCAAAAGCAAAATGAATTTTGTAAGTAGCATCATTTAACACGCAAACGGGTTTACTGAGGTATCTTTGAACTTGTGTTCTCCTAGATGTGTAGACATGTTGTACAAAGTGACCTTCTCCAGTCTATTACACTTCGTTAACAAATTTTAAAACCAAACTCAGCCCAGCCCAGCCCAGCCCAAAACCCAAAATCAACCTAATCAAATCTAATTGATTGGGTTGAACCAACCCAACCAAACATTGTTTGGCCTATTTCAACTTGAGATATATATCAGTCTTAATATAGAATATAGTTAATATATACAGGGGCCTATATGCATATATACATATATGTATATATAAAAACTCACACCCCAGAAGTGACTCGAACCCATACTCCCAGAAGCAACGCAACTGGTATGCTAGACGCCTTAATCCACTTGACCATCACGACCGGACATAATGAGGTGATAGCCGAGGCTATTTGAACCACCCCACCGCCGGCACTCGGATTAAGGCGTCTTGTACATACCAGTTGCGTTGCTTCTGGGAGTATGGGTTCGAGTCACTTCTGGGGTGTGAGTTTTCAGTTGCATATTGTCCAGGGGACCATTCTGGCTTGTTCGCATTTGTGTTCCTCACGTGTGCCCCTAAGAATGAGGTGATTTGGTAAAATGCTATGCCCAAGATAACTATCCGAGTGCCGGCGGTGGGGTGGTTCAAATAGCCTCGGCTATCACCTCATTATGTCCGGTCGTGATGGTCAAGTGGATTAAGGCGTCTTGTACATACCAGTTGCGTTGCTTCTGGGAGTATGGGTTCGAGTCACTTCTGGGGTGTGAGTTTTCAGTTGCATATTGTCCAGGGGACCATTCTGGCTTGTTCGCATTTGTGTTCCTCACGTGTGCCCCTAAGAATGAGGTGATTTGGTAAAATGCTATGCCCAAGATAACTATCCGAGTGCCGGCGGTGGGGTGGTTCAAATAGCCTCGGCTATCACCTCATTATGTCCGGTCGTGATGGTCAAGTGGATTAAGGCGTCTTGTACATACCAGTTGCGTTGCTTCTGGGAGTATGGGTTCGAGTCACTTCTGGGGTGTGAGTTTTCAGTTGCATATTGTCCAGGGGACCATTCTGGCTTGTTCGCATTTGTGTTCCTCACGTGTGCCCCTAAGAATGAGGTGATTTGGTAAAATGCTATGCCCAAGATAACTATCCGAGTGCCGGCGGTGGGGTGGTTCAAATAGCCTCGGCTATCACCTCATTATGTCCGGTCGTGATGGTCAAGTGGATTAAGGCGTCTTGTACATACCAGTTGCGTTGCTTCTGGGAGTATGGGTTCGAGTCACTTCTGGGGTGTGAGTTTTCAGTTGCATATTGTCCAGGGGACCATTCTGGCTTGTTCGCATTTGTGTTCCTCACGTGTGCCCCTAAGAATGAGGTGATTTGGTAAAATGCTATGCCCAAGATAACTATCCGAGTGCCGGCGGTGGGGTGGTTCAAATAGCCTCGGCTATCACCTCATTATGTCCGGTCGTGATGGTCAAGTGGATTAAGGCGTCTTGTACATACCAGTTGCGTTGCTTCTGGGAGTATGGGTTCGAGTCACTTCTGGGGTGTGAGTTTTCAGTTGCATATTGTCCAGGGGACCATTCTGGCTTGTTCGCATTTGTGTTCCTCACGTGTGCCCCTAAGAATGAGGTGATTTGGTAAAATGCTATGCCCAAGATAACTATCCGAGTGCCGGCGGTGGGGTGGTTCAAATAGCCTCGGCTATCACCTCATTATGTCCGGTCGTGATGGTCAAGTGGATTAAGGCGTCTTGTACATACCAGTTGCGTTGCTTCTGGGAGTATGGGTTCGAGTCACTTCTGGGGTGTGAGTTTTCAGTTGCATATTGTCCAGGGGACCATTCTGGCTTGTTCGCATTTGTGTTCCTCACGTGTGCCCCTAAGAATGAGGTGATTTGGTAAAATGCTATGCCCAAGATAACTATCCGAGTGCCGGCGGTGGGGTGGTTCAAATAGCCTCGGCTATCACCTCATTATGTCCGGTCGTGATGGTCAAGTGGATTAAGGCGTCTTGTACATACCAGTTGCGTTGCTTCTGGGAGTATGGGTTCGAGTCACTTCTGGGGTGTGAGTTTTCAGTTGCATATTGTCCAGGGGACCATTCTGGCTTGTTCGCATTTGTGTTCCTCACGTGTGCCCCTAAGAATGAGGTGAATTGGTAAAATGCTATGCCCAAGATAACTATCCGAGTGCCGGCGGTGGGGTGGTTCAAATAGCCTCGGCTATCACCTCATTATGTCCGGTCGTGATGGTCAAGTGGATTAAGGCGTCTTGTACATACCAGTTGCGTTGCTTCTGGGAGTATGGGTTCGAGTCACTTCTGGGGTGTGAGTTTTCAGTTGCATATTGTCCAGGGGACCATTCTGGCTTGTTCGCATTTGTGTTCCTCACGTGTGCCCCTAAGAATGAGGTGATTTGGTAAAATGCTATGCCCAAGATAACTATCCGAGTGCCGGCGGTGGGGTGGTTCAAATAGCCTCGGCTATCACCTCATTATGTCCGGTCGTGATGGTCAAGTGGATTAAGGCGTCTTGTACATACCAGTTGCGTTGCTTCTGGGAGTATGGGTTCGAGTCACTTCTGGGGTGTGAGTTTTCAGTTGCATATTGTCCAGGGGACCATTCTGGCTTGTTCGCATTTGTGTTCCTCACGTGTGCCCCTAAGAATGAGGTGATTTGGTAAAATGCTATGCCCAAGATAACTATCCGAGTGCCGGCGGTGGGGTGGTTCAAATAGCCTCGGCTATCACCTCATTATGTCCGGTCGTGATGGTCAAGTGGATTAAGGCGTCTTGTACATACCAGTTGCGTTGCTTCTGGGAGTATGGGTTCGAGTCACTTCTGGGGTGTGAGTTTTCAGTTGCATATTGTCCAGGGGACCATTCTGGCTTGTTCGCATTTGTGTTCCTCACGTGTGCCCCTAAGAATGAGGTGATTTGGTAAAATGCTATGCCCAAGATAACTATCCGAGTGCCGGCGGTGGGGTGGTTCAAATAGCCTCGGCTATCACCTCATTATGTCCGGTCGTGATGGTCAAGTGGATTAAGGCGTCTTGTACATACCAGTTGCGTTGCTTCTGGGAGTATGGGTTCGAGTCACTTCTGGGGTGTGAGTTTTCAGTTGCATATTGTCCAGGGGACCATTCTGGCTTGTTCGCATTTGTGTTCCTCACGTGTGCCCCTAAGAATGAGGTGATTTGGTAAAATGCTATGCCCAAGATAACAATCCGAGTGCCGGCGGTGGGGTGGTTAAAATAGCCTCGGCTATCACCTCATTATGTCCGGTCGTGATGGTCAAGTGGATTAAGGCGTCTTGTACATACCAGTTGCGTTGCTTCTGGGAGTATGGGTTCGAGTCACTTCTGGGGTGTGAGTTTTCAGTTGCATATTGTCCAGGGGACCATTCTGGCTTGTTCGCATTTGTGTTCCTCACGTGTGCCCCTAAGAATGAGGTGATTTGGTAAAATGCTATGCCCAAGATAACTATCCGAGTGCCGCGGTGGGGTGGTTCAAATAGCCTCGGCTATCACCTCATTATGTCCGGTCGTGATGGTCAAGTGGATTAAGGCGTCTTGTACATACCAGTTGCGTTGCTTCTTTGAGTATGGGTTCGAGTCACTTCTGGGGTGTGAGTTTTCAGTTGCATATTGTCCAGGGGACCATTCTGGCTTGTTCGCATTTGTGTTCCTCACGTGTGCCCCTAAGAATGAGGTGATTTGGTAAAATGCTATGCCCAAGATAACTATCCGAGTGCCGGCAGTGGGGTGGTTCAAATAGCCTCGGCTATCACCTCATTATGTCCGGTCGTGATGGTCAAGTGGATTAAGGCGTCTTGTACATACCAGTTGCGTTGCTTCTGGGAGTATGGGTTCGAGTCACTTCTGGGGTGTGAGTTTTCAGTTGCATATTGTCCAGGGGACCATTCTGGCTTGTTCGCATATGTATATATATGTATATATATTTGTAATCCTAAGGTTCCAGGTTCAATTCCTGGTGGAGGCAGAAACAAATGGGCAGTTTCTTTCACCCTGAAAGAAACCTAGCAGTAAATAGGTACCTGGGAGTTAGCTACTACGGGCTGCTTCCTGGGGGTGTGTAACAAAAAAGGAGGCCCGGTCGAGGACTGGGTCACTGGAATGCTTAGCCCCTGAAATCATCTCAAGATAACCTCAAGATGAGAAGATAGAAAGTGAGCCAAATGCAAAATACCTGTGCATGATTACTGTACCTGAATTTACCTGAAGGCCACTAATACTAGTGGCCTTGATGATGACAAGAAGCTGGCAGCTTGTCAAAGGTCCCCCCATTAGATCTCTTTAGACCAGATTAGAATGTATCCTGCTAGGTATATTGGATTATTATAAGGCTTGGTTAGGTTTAGATAGTAAACGCTTGCCCGAAACGCTATGTGTACTAGTGGCTTTAGGTATTGTATGTATTACCTCCATCTTTAAATCTAACAGAATGTACAGGCATACATCAGTTTAAGAGTTTAATTGGTTCCTGGAGACGCCTCGTATTCTGAAAACTCGTATTCCGAAGCTAATTTCCCCATAAGAAATAAAGGGAAATGAATTAATCCGTTCCTGACTACCCCAAAAACCCCACATCAAACTAAATTTTTATACCTAATTCATCTAAATAAACCTACAAAACTATGTTCAAGTTATTACTTACCTTGCTGTTGAATGCTGTAGGCGTATGGAAGATGGTGAGGAGGGGGGAGGAGGAGAGGAGTTACTGTTTGGAAGGGGAGTCCCCTTCCATTATCACATCAGGCAGTGAAGACCTTTCTGGTGTGCTCTCCCTGGGACGTTTTATCTGAGTGCCACTAGGTCCTGGTTGAGGCTCACTGCTCGATTTCCTCACCACAAATCTGTCCAAACCCTGGCTTTCTCACACATAATGGCCTGCGAAACACTGTCACCCCTTAACTCCTTGTCGTGTATCCAATTTAATAACAACTTTTCCACTTCTTCAAGTATTTATGGTCTTTATTTCGTTATTGTTCTGACTCCTTTTGCCACTTTAGCACTCATAATCTCATTTTTCTTCTTAAATATAGTGCATATTGTTGATGTGGCTTTGTTGTACTGCCTACAAAGTTCAACAACACGTGTACCGTTCTCATGCTTCCGAATGATCTCTTGTTTCTCCTCTATTGTCATCCTCACATGGGCTTTTTGGCCTTTATCCTTACCACTGGCTTTCTTGGGACCCATGGTGAGATATATAATGACAAATTGTATAGTCAAATCACCAAAAATCCAACAAAACACTGAAAATCCGGGAGAAGAATTGATGTGGGGTAGTCACTGGGCGCGAGACAATGGTAAACTGATGGGCGGAGGGGTGGAGGGGCGACAATCGCTGAACCACCACGCGCTGGGTCGGCCTGTACGCGTATCAACAAACTCGTGTCCCGAGGTAACCCTCGCGTTCCGAGACATATTTTTCGAGGAAATCCTGCTCGTATTCCGAAAAACTCACATTCCGAGGTACCACTGTACTGTAATGCTGCAACTATGTATGTACTGTTCCTAAATAAATTATTATTATTATTATTATTATTATTATTATTATTATTATTATTATTATTATTATTATTATTATTATCATCATTATTATTATTATAGTATATGGTTATATGGGGTTAAAAGTGAGTTGGAAAATGTACAACTCAACTAGAAACCTTTTATCCTGCTGTCTTGTTGCTCAGTTTTCAGTGTGTCAAAACAACATTAATTCACATGCCTAAGTAGCTACAATAGGTTTTTAAGGTTTTTACAGTATTCTTTGCTGGCTATTAAGCAATAAAGGTGTATACTTATATAATTTAGATTTATAATTTTATGTACTGCATATATTCAGTCTATTGCTAAAAAAAAGTCTTGTAGGAATCACAGAACTCCTTAGTTTTTTTGCTGAGATAGTCATTAGCGCTTGTCTGTTGAAAATGAAGATTAAATTCAAAATAGTCTCCATGGCGCAATGGTACAACACTTGCCCGGCACTTCGCGAGCACTTTGGCCTGGGTTCGTATCCTGTCCGTGGAGGATTGGCTAGGTTCCAGTTCTTAACTGATGCCTCTGTTCAACCAGCAATGAATGGGTACCTGGTTGTTAGACGATTTGGCGCGTCATATTCCGTGGAAAAATTAGGATTAAAGACCTGCCCGAAATGCTATGCATGTTAGTGGCTTTACAAGAATGTAACAATTCTTGTATACATAAATAAATAAATAAATAGTGTTACACCATAATGAAGCTGCAAGTGTTAAAAGTGATACACATTCAAGAAACAAATACTGCCATCAACGATATGAATAAAATAAGTCACTGAAATAATACAGAGCAGTTGGGCAAAACTTGCCCGAAACGCTATGCATGTTAGTGGCTTTGCAAGAATGTAAAAACATCAATGCTATGTACTCTTATAAACCCAATGTACCTTCTTGTATATAAATAAATAAAAGATGTCAGTTACTTAGGTATAATATTGGAGATGATGGAGGCCTGGTCTGAGACCGGGCCATGAGGACGTTGATTTCTGAAAGCAACGCAAGGTAACTGCAAGCTATTCTGTAACATCAAACAATAATCACAGAAATACTGTCATAAATAGTGTAGCGAGTAGATTATCCCAATAATATACTCGCTCCAAATATATTAATATGTTAATATTCCTGTCAACCTTTGGAGATGAATGAGGTGAGGCGTTGCTCGGGCAACACGGTGAGGTGTTGCCCGAGCAATATAAGCAGCGGTGTAGCGAACATTAGCTAGTCTACTTTCAAGTGTGGTCTAGAGCAGACACTTGCGAGATACTGTACCGACGCTCAGTGCGCTCAACTCACACCAAAGTATCACCGGTGTACTTCTGTATATTCGACCAAATATATATATAGTATCTTAGTGTCTGTGTTTATTTGTCACCATACTTTACGTAACAATAGAACCGTTACATTGGTGACCCCAGAGTGACCCGAACACCCAGCCTTCTGATCTGTAGACCCCAGAGAGTTTCGACGATACCCAGCCACGATGGACTACAACATGGACTCTCACTGGACCTCCACTGCTGCTGCTTGCTGTGGACCGCAGCCACCTGTCATGGAACGTTGCCAACACCCTTGCCATAGCTATGATTTTCATCGCGATCGTCTCTGCATTTTCATCTACTACGGCTTGCTGCTCCACGATCACTACTCACTCATCTGGCAGCTTCATCAGTAACTACATAATGTGTGATCTACAGCCTGTCCTGCCGACTCTCAGTCGCTGCCAGGGCACTGCTTGTTCTACAGGGGCGCCCACGAAAGCTGCTCTTTTGTCAGATTCATCTACACGTTCACTGCATTCTGATACTCTGCCGACTCAAGCACTTTGCGCAGTACAGGACTTACAGCTTGCGTTTCCGACTCTTCGTCGCCTCCAGACAATTCAGCTCTAGCAGTGATTACCTCGTTGTCCTAAATACGTGCCTACATTACCTCCTAATGTCCTGGTGCCCGAGCCCATCCGCCCCGGATCTAAATGCTCCACCAGCGACCCAAGGACGCAACAATTATGCACATTCTTCTCTCCTGCTACACCGAGCTTGTCCACACACTGCCTACATCTTTTGGTACCAGACTACAATTTCCAGTCAACAATGTAGTACTCGGCGTGTACAGTCCTAATCAACCCAAGACGCTACAGCTTCGACACAGAGCAGACAGCAGACTACGACCGCATCGAGCCGCCACGCTCTCGCTCCCCGAGTTTAGACACTCACAAATCTCAATCGAGCCGCCACGCTCTCCCACATAGAGCTCCATGACTCCGGCCTCACTCAGCTCTCTGCTCTGCTCTAGGCTTCGTCTCAACGTCTGCGACACTGCTAAATCCAGAGACACATCCGCCGACTACGCAGTTCACTTTTCGACCCCAGTTACCAGCCGCACCACAACCTGATCCTACGACGACGGACGATCCTGTGCGACCTCCCACCCTACGACCCCAGTTAGATGACATCAGCGAAGAGGAGGAAGTTAACTTTGATGGTTATGTAACGCGAGCAGGGCGTACAATTCACCGACCAGCTAAGTTCCTTGATCAAGTATTTTTCCTTTCATCCCCTGGGAGGGGGAGTTCTGTAGCGAGTAGATTATCCCAATAATATACTCGCTCCAAATATATTAATATGTTAATATTCCTGTCAACCTTTGGAGATGAATGAGGTGAGGCGTTGCCCGGGCAACACGGTGAGGTGTTGCCCGAGCAATATAAGCAGCGGTGTAGCGAACATTGGCTAGTCTACTTTCAAGTGTGGTCTAGAGCAGACACTTGCGAGATACTGTACCGACGCTCAGTGCGCCCAACTCACACCAAAGTATCACCGGTGTACTTCTGTATATTCGACCAAATATATATATAGTATCTTAGTGTCTGTGTTAATTTGTCACCATACTTTACGTAACAATAGAACCGTTACAATAGTATCTTAATCATAGATTAATAGATTAATCTGGACAGCACAAGAATTCAACAACTACAGCATCTAACTAAGATACAAGGGATCAAGTAGTTAAATTAATGACATTAAACAATATAAGTTATTATATCCAGACAATTATTGTTTAGCAACCTTCTAGACTTCATTTCCTATTGAGTAATTAATCCCAGATTCCTTGAATGGAAATGCTCTTTCTAACATCTGTAGGCTGAGTGAGTATTTTATTTATATGAAGCTTGATTTTGTGGATAAAGCATTGCAGTGAATAATTACAATGAAGAAAATATGAATTCATGAAATTTAATACACAATCATCTGATTAAAAGCAAACAGCATAATGTAAGAATGATGGAAGGCACTTGAGAGATAGGTTTACTAAATTGTGTGTAACTTGTGAATGCAGTATTCAGTTGTAGTGAGTGCATGCTTGCCAATAGAGAACTGCTTGCCATCTACGCAGTCATCCAACATTTCCGGCACTTCCTCAAAGGGGTGAGAATTCTACATCCTTACAAACCACAAACCCCTCACATATGCACTGACGGCCAAGGGTGATTCTCACTCCTCGAGTAGCCTGCCACCTGGGATTTGTCTCCCAATTTACCTCTGATATCCGCCATGTCAAAGGAACTAACAACATCATAGCCGATGCACTGTCTTGAAAAACCATAAACCAGGTCGTGCAAAACCTGGCCCAGGTGGACTATTTGTAATCAGCAAGGCCCAACGGGAAGACTGATCTGCAGTTCTCGAACTTCTGACGCAGTCCGGTTAATAGAGATTCTCGTGGAAGGTGGTGGTAGTGGAAGGCCTGTGACACCTCCCGGGCAGGAACTCTTAGGCTCTAAATTCCTGCCCAATTTCGCTGGAAAATATTTTCGGCATTTCACTGCTTAGCACACCCAGGAATACATGCTTCCCAGAAACTACTAACTCAGCATGTCGTATGGCCAGGAATTGATGCCGATGTTCGACGATGAACTCACTCATGTCTCCAGTGCCAGCTAGTGAAAACACATCGACACACAGAGCCCTCTTCAACAGTTCCCGTTACCTTCTGACCGTTTTGAGGTGGTGCATATAGACATCGTTGGACTGTTATCGTTGGCAAGGGAATACTCTTATTTACTCGGCTGCATCTATCAATTCTCCAGATGGCTGGAAGCAATCCCATTGGTCAGCATCTAAGCTGAATCCATGGTCCAGGCTTTTCTCTCTGGATGGGTCACCCATTTTGCCAGCCCCTCTGCCAAAAGGACGCCTCTCTGAAAAAGCCCGTCTGCATCACTAACCATGGATGGTAATTCAAATCATATCTATGGAAGGAACTTGTGGAATTCCTCGGCACCACACACAACCAAACCACAGCATACCACCCCAAGTCGAACGGAATGGTAGAACGCTCTCATAGACAACTAAAGGGTGTCCTAATAGCTCAAGCATGCCCCGATGATTGGACTGACAATCTTCCATAAGTCCCTCTTGGCATCCGTTTGGCCACGAAGGAGGGCGTGGATCAGCAAGTCTCGGCAGCAGACTTGGCATACGGATCTATCCTTTGGCTTCCGGGCGAATTCTTAACCCTGACACCACTCATAACGCCCTCAGACCCCACTTTAGTCCAGAAATTATCAGTGGCCATGACAAGCATTTGCCCAACACCACCACGCCAACCAAAAAACACGTGCTACATACAGTATGTGTCTCGTGAGCTCCACACAGCTGAACATGTGTTTGTAAGAATCGATGCTGTCCGACGCCCTCTTCAGTCACCTTACGAGAGGCCATTTAAAGTGGTTTCTTGAACACCAAAGTTCTTCACCATTGAACGCCGAGGCAATCGGGAAAAACATTTCCATCGATTGCCTAAAACCAGCACACTGTAACGCTCCCCCAGACATTCCTCCAGAAGCACTTCGCACTTTTCGACCGCAGTTACCAGCAGCACCACCACCTGATCCTACGATGACGGACGATCCTGTGCAACCTCCCACCCTAAAACCCCAGTTAGATGACAATAGCAAAGAGGAGGAAGTTGACTTCAAAGGTTATACTATGTGTACAATTCACTAACCAGCCAGGTTCCTTGATCAAGTATTTTTCCCTTCATCCCCTGGGAGAAGTTATGTAGTGAGTATATTATGTCACTGATATACTTGCTCCAAAACTCATTAGCTTAATGAGATTGGTTTGTTAAGTCTACGTAATCCATTAATTACAATTAATACTTCTTCCTGAAAAGTACAGTTACTACTTTTCCCTAACCTGACAAAAAAAAACTAACTTTTTAGGGACCTGACAGCTGAGGGGACAGCACTTCGGATTCGTAGTCTTAAGGTTCCGGGTTCGGTCTCCAGAGGAGGCAGAAACAAATGGGCAGAGTTTCTTTCACCCTGAGGTACCTGTTCAGCAAGCAGTAAATAGGTACCCGGGAGTTAGACAGCTGCTACAGGCTGCTTCCTGGGGATGTGTAACAAAAAGAAGGCCTGGTCGAGGACCGGGACGCAGGGACGCTACACCCCGAAATCATCTCAAGATAACCTCACGAAGATAAGATAACCTGTTAGAGAATGGTGAGGCGAGGTGTGGACCGATTATATAAGCTGCCGATAGCAAATAAACAGCCTCCCCTTATGGGCTATTCATGCCCGTCCTACATTTTGGGGGAGGCTTAATCTTTATCAATCAATCAATCGGTAATCAGCAGTCTACTTTCAAGGCCGGGCTTGGGGAGTAGAAGAACTCCCAGAACCTCATCAAGCAGCTATAAAGCAGGAGTGGTTTAGTACAGGCTGCACACCTTTAACACTGACTCGCCGTACACTCGTCTCGCCGTCACACCATTGTTCACCAAATTTCACCTGCAAACTTCTGTATACTACATTTATCCAAATATATATACTGTATATATATTATCTTAATGTTTGTGTTTATTGTCACCATAATTGATGTAACAGAAACGTTACACAGTGTTCAACACAACACCACTTTGTCTGCATTGAAAAATAGTGCTTAAAATAAGAGTGGGTAAATTTTTGTTAAATGTAAATCACTAAGTTTTCTTTTGCATTTTTTTTTTGTACTTGCAGGATGGCAGCCAAGATGGTTTATTTTAGATCAAGGCGTTTTGGCATATTACAAATCACAGGAGGAAGTAAACCAGGGATCTAAAGGATCGGTGAAACTCTCGGCATGTGAGATTTTAGGTAAGAGGATGCTGCATTTTATCTGGGTGCTACTGACAGTTATGATGTATTGTGCTCCTGCACTATGACAAAAGTGGCGTACTAGAGCATACAGACTTATGTTTTTCAGACTAGGTTTGTCATTATACAGTACAGTATGGTATTGGAGAAGCATCATGCCCATTAGCTTAAAATTCATTATTCTGTACAGTGTATCTGCTGAACAACTCCTAGGGGTCCCATGGGTTGTCTATGGCTTAAAACCTATAGCATAACACTGCATGATACCAGTGTTTAGGTAATATTTGTTAGACTAAATAAAGCAAGAGTAATGTTATTGGTAATTGCTATCATGTAGTTCAATGTCGTGTAATTCTGTATTAAGTGTAACTACAACGCGTCCCTGGGGTTCAGTTTTAGAAAGTTGTTTGGTAGTTTTGGGCGCCAGTTAGCAGTATCCTGCCTGGGCTTACCTGGGCGCGAGTCCTCTTATAGTAAGTGTTCAGGACTTTGGGAATCCCCAAGGGGGTGTGTGGGTCCATTGGATGTGTCCCCGGAGCCCCCCTTGCTTCATGCAAGTTTGAGGGTTGCTTGGTCTCATTGACTCAGGGGTGACCCTCACAGTTTTTGCCTCCGTCACGCTGCCTGTTGGGTCGGTGACACTTTCAACCCTGAGTTCTGTGAGTACTGCAGCTTGCTTGTGACTCAATTTACCCAGTCCCATGATGATCTTATGCGGGTACAGGCGGAGCAGGCGTTGCATGCTCGTTTTAGGTTGTTGCAACGCACTAGGTTGGTTGCTCACCCGGATGCCCCGAGGCTGCCCTGTTATGCTTATAGGGACTCAGACTTGGGGGGTTGGGGTCGCTTCGACCTTGGTTCAGTCCGCACACCCTTGTCCTTCCCCTTCTGTGGTTCGTTCTGGTCCCACCCTCCCTGCTTCTGGCTCTGAAGCGTCTGAGGGTTTCGGAATCGGGGCAGGGTTTAGATGGTCTTGAGTCTCGGGCGGTCTTGGGGATGCCTCTTCCGGTGTGGCGACGAGAGGCCTTCGAGTCCGATCTCCCAGCCGACGCCTCAGGGTCTGACCAGTGGGCCCCCTTCTGTTCGGCGTACTCGGCTGCACCCGGCCTTTTCTTTAGGGGCCGGTGCTCTGGGGGACGACTCGGCCCTGGGTCCCATGGAGGGGGATCTTGAGGCTGGGGAGGGGCTGACTTGGGGGCCTTGGGCCCTACTGGACCCCGCCTGGTTTTTTCTACCCTCGGCGCGGGGCTTATTGTTACAAGGCGTGGGGTTCTCTTTTCCTCCCTCCCTCCTCCCTTGGTCTGTCCAGTCTCTGCACCTGAAAGTTTTTAAAAAATGAATTTTGTTTGGGAGTGAGCCAGGATTCGGTTATGAAAGCTAAGTCCGGTTTGGATAGGTAAAGGAATTGTTTAAGTTCTGTGAGGGATGTTTTAATGCTTTTTGCGTTCCAAGTCATGAAGGTTAGGGGGAACCATTTAGGATGTATGGGTTATGGATGTGTCTGTTTTCCTTCGTATGCCAATAGTAGTACGTGTTGGATACCTAGATGTGGATGAGGGCTGTGTCTTACTCTTGGTACTGGCGGTTTGGGTTTGTGGCAAGTCAGCCTGGGGAATGATTTTGGTAAGGCGTGCGAAGGAGTTATTTACGAGTTTTTCCATCATCTGTTCAAACAATGTGTTTCCAGCTATGGTAGCTTTGTTTGGGCGGATGTCAGTGTCTGTAGCTGTTGATGAGATGTCTTTTGGGTCAGCCTCAGGGGTGGGTTGTGTTACTTGTGTAAAGAATTTAGTTAGAAGTCGGTACAGCGTCTATTATAGTGCATTTTCGATGCGTGTGACAAAAGTTTCAACAAGATCATTTTCAATGCGAGTGACAAGTTTCAACAAGATCAGGACTTAGTTGTGCATTTTGTGAGAGATGGTTGGACCCTGGGGTTGTGGGATTGATTGATTGATTGATTGATAAAGATTAAGCCACCCAAGAAGTAGCACGGGCATGAATAGCCCGTAAGTGGTGGGCCTTTTGAGCCATTACCAGTATCAAGAGCTGATACTGGAGATCTGTGGAGGCGCGACTGCACCCTGCGTGACGGGAGATGTCTCCCGGACCAAATGGTTACCAAATGGTGGTTGTGGGATTGTCGGTGACAGACATATCAGGTACAGGCAAGGGTTGTGTTTGAGGTAGTGTGAGGTAGTGTTTGATGATGGGCTGAGTTAGGTTGTTTCAATGCACTACTGTATTGCAGGTTGTTTGTAGGGACATGTGGTAGACATCAGTGTAGACGACATCAAGGACAACTTCAGACACATTCTTCGCCATGTTTGTGGTCCACTGCGATCAAGTTTTTTTGTTTATTAGGTCTCATATCGTGCACGTTGATCCCGAATATCTTGGGAATGGCATTATGTAAGATACTTCGTGCCCTGCTATTTCTGAAAACATTTTCTTCTTCGCTATCAAAGGCAATGATGAAAGTTTGCAAATCAGAAGAACTTGGCCTACCTTGGTTGAGCGGTGGATGTTGATACTGAGGCCGCGTGGTGCCGGCATGGTCTCTGTTTACCTCTGTAAGTTGGCCTCCAATCTGTTTGCCTTGCTGTGATGTTTGCTGTCCAGGAAATCTCCATCTAGATCTTCATCTAAGACCGGGTGACGTTCATGATCTAAATGTGTGGTATGCAACAGTGGTTTCCCAGTATCCTCAAAGGTATCGTCAATGCTTCTAGGAGAGACGCTGCGTGAACCTCCACCAGTCGCCATGACGCTCAGATCACGTCGCAGCAGCACTCTTGACTTAAAAGTTTCATCTACACTACACACACCCTTTATCGCTGGAAATATCTTTCATATCTTCATTACACGCGATACTCATCACAAACTATCTACACTTTACACGGCAATCATCGTAACAATCTTCCGTGCTTACGACCTTCATCACTGTACCGCTCCCGTTGTTAACAACAGGACAAGTAGCGTCACTATATACCACTCCCGTTGTCAACAACAGGACACACAGTGTCACTACCGCTCCCGTTGTCAACAACAGGGCACGCAGCGTCACTACCACTCCCGTTGTCAACAATCCCGAAGTTGTATGTCAACTTTTGGCCAATTCTTTATTATAATATACAAGTGTTATAGGAACACGAATTATAAGGGAGAAAGTACAAAGCCAGGATGACTATATAGCTCTTTATTATATTGTTATAATTACAATACTATAATTTATTATACAGAAATTTTTCGTTTTACAGAATAATATTCTTTCAGAAAAATACAGAAAATACACTTTATTATACAGAAACACAAGTAAATAATTATCAAAGGCGGCGGCATGCTGGGAAGGCCAAAAGAAAAAGAGGACCTTGGGGCATATTAAGGAGTGTTTCAGAGACGCGACACAGGTCTGTGGAGGTGTTTACAAGATCCTCACATTACTCTGGTCAACAACTTTACCATTCTCTTTTTGAGTGACTTTTTAGGTCTAACTTCATCACTGTTAATGTTGCTCAAGTCGATGGCCTGTGTGTTCTGTTCGGAATGGACTTCACTGTTTATGTTGCTTATGTCGATGGGCTGTGTGTTCTTTCTGTTCGGGATGGACTTTTTCTGTGGTTACAGGTCTATAGATGTATCCGATGTTCGGCCTAACACCGGATAGAACTTCATCCCTGGTGAGGATAAGGGTTGTTGTTGCGCTCCAAGACAGGTTTATCTGCTGTGAAAGTTATATTGGTGTATCGGAGGATATCGTCTCCGATTATGTATTCGGCGTCATACACCTGGAGGATGTATACATCTGTATGGAATGTAAGACCTTGGAATTTTATCTCTGCATTCCTTATAACGTGTTTTGTTCTTAATGTTTTATCGTCTAAATTTTGCACTCCTTGCACTTCACACGTTTCAATTTTAAGACCCAGTTTTCTGGCACGACGTCTGCTGATGGTTGATATGGGCGCGCCAGTGTCCAGGAGAGCCTTAGCTCTCTTGCCGTTGATTTTAGTTTTAATTCTGATGGAATTGTAGTTTGTGACAAAGTACTTCGTGTTATCCTGCAACTTGTGTTTTTTTACTGGCCGTATTATTAGTCGGGGATTTTTCATGTCATTAATTATTGAGCAGTTATGTGCAACTAAAATATCCATTGCCAGCAAGGCCTCATTACTGGCTATATCATCAACGTAGATCTCTGCATCCAGAGATAAATTTGCACACCGGAAATAAGGTTTAGCTTTCAGGACCCCCTTGAAGAACTTTGAGAAGTCCATTTGCTTCCACTCGTTATCATTTATGTCTATGGACTCCATTTTATCTAAACGCTTAAAATCCTTGCCCATTACGGCCTCCAATCCATATTCCTTCATAAAGGGAACCGTAACAATGGTGTATTATGCGCCGGTGTCCACCACGAAATGAACTGGCTGGCCATCTAACCGTACAGATACATACAAATCAGTGTCGTCCCGGTAAAGAGGGAGCGACACCTCTCTTGATGCTCGTTTCTTACGTCCCATTGTTGCGTTTTATACTTAATTGTCGTCAAGAATCTCTACCTTATGCTTATATCCGTGATACAATTTTTTTAGTTAGGCGGCAATAATGTTCAGTTAGGCTGCAATAATGTTCAGTTAGGCTGCAATAATGTTCAGTTAGGCTGCAATAATGTTAAGTTAGGCTGCAATAATGTTCAGTTAGGCTGCAATAATGTTCAGTTAGGCTGCAATAGTATTCATTTAAGTATAATTAATATTGTTGTAATTCATATAACTGGGAGTAAAGTCGTGGAGGAGAGTGTACAGGAGGAGTCACTAGGTGGACCTGGGCCGCATAGTAGCGGTCATCCTACCAGCTTGGTTCCTTTTGGTAATTACTTATTTGGGGTTTCTTTATAACAGAAAGAGCGGACCAGGAGCTGGAGTACAACATTATGGTGAGGATTAATGGTTATTGTCAACGGGAAGGGAGGGAAACTATGAGGAGAAAGCGCCAAGCCACCACGATTGTACAGTATAGCACTCCCTGTTGTTGCCAACGGGAGTGGCAGTGACGCTACGTGTCCTGTTGTTGACAACGGGAGTGGTACTGACGCTACGTGTCCTGTTGTTGGCAACGGGAACGGTAGTGACGCTATGTGTCCTGTTGTTGCCAACGGGAGTGGCAGTGACGCTACGTGTCCTGTTGTTGACAACGGGAACGGTAGTGACGCTACGTGTCCTGTTGTTGCCAACGGGAGTGGCAGTGACGCTACGTGTCCTGTTGTTGACAACGGGAGTGGTAGTGACGCTACGTGTCCTGTTGTTGACAACGGTAGCGGTAGTGACGCTACGTGTCCTGTTGTTGACAACGGGAGTGGTAGTGACGCTACGTGTCCTGTTGTTGACAACGGGAGTGGTAGTGACGCTACGTGTCCTGTTGTTGACAACGGGAGTGGTAGTGACGCTACGTGTCCTGTTGTTGACAACGGGAGTGGTAGTGACGCTTCGTGTCCTGTTGTTGACAACGGAAGTGGTAGTGACGGTACTTGTCCTGTTGTTGACAACGGTAGTGACGCTGCGTGTCCTGTTGTTGACAACGGGAGTGGTTGTGACGTTACGTGTCCTGTTGTTGACAACGGGAGTGATAGTGATGCTACGTGTCCTGTTGTTGACAACGGTAGTGATGCTACATGTCCTGTTGTTGACAACGGGAGTGGTAGTGACGCTGCGTGTCTTGTTGTTGACAACGGTAATGGGGCTACGTGTCCTGTTGTTGACAACGGGAGTGATAGTGATGCTACGTGTTCTGTTGTTGACAACGGTAATGATGCTACGTGTCCTGTTGCTGACAACGGGAGTGATAGTGATGCTACGTGTCCTGTTGTTGACAACGGTAGTGGTTGTGACGTTACGTGTCCTGTTGTTGACAACGGTAGTGATGCTACATGTCCTGTTGTTGACAACGGAAGTGATAGTGACGCTGCGAGTCCTGTTGTTGACAACGGGAGCGGTAGTGATGCTCAAGTCCTGTTGTTGACAACGGGAGTGGTAGTGATGCTACCTGTCCTGTTGTTGACAACAAGAGCGGAAGTGACACTACGTGTCCTGTTGTTTACAACGGAAGCGGAAGTGACGCTACGTGTCCTGTTGTAGACAACGGGAGTGATAGTGACGCTGCGTGTCCTGTTGTTGCCAACGGGAGTGGCAGTGACGCTACGTGTCCTGTTGTTGACAACGGAAGTGGTAGTGACGCTACGTGTCCTGTTGTTGACAACGGGAGTGGTAGTGACGCTACGTGTCCTGTTGTTGCCAACGGGAGTGGTAGTGACGCTAAGTGTCCTGTTGTTGCCAACGGGAGTGGTAGTGACGCTACGTGTCCTGTTGTTGACAACGGGAGTGGTAGTGACGCTACGTGTCCTGTTGTTGGCAACGGGAACGGTAGTGACGCTACGTGTCCTGTTGTTGCCAACGGGAGTGGCAGTGACGCTACGTGTCCTGTTGTTGACAACGGGAACGGTAGTGACGCTACGTGTCCTGTTGTTGCCAACGGGAGTGGCAGTGACGCTACGTGTCCTGTTGTTGACAACGGGAGTGGTAGTGACGCTACGTGAACTGTTGTTGACAACGGTAGCGGTAGTGACGCTACGGTTCCTGTTGTTGACAACGGGAGTGGTAGTGACGCTACGTGTCCTGTTGTTGACAACGGGAGTGGTAGTGACGCTACGTGTCCTGTTGTTGACAACGGTAGTGATGCTACATGTCCTGTTGTTGACAACGGAAGTGATAGTGACGCTGTGTGTGTCCTGTTGTTGACAACGGTAATGGGGCTACGTGTCCTGTTGTTGACAACGGGAGTGATAGTGATGCTACGTGTCCTGTTGTTGACAACGGTAGTGGTTGTGACGTTACGTGTCCTGTTGTTGACAACGGTAGTGATGATACATGTCCTGTTGTTGACAACGAAAGTGATAGTGACGCTGCGTGTCCTGTTGTTGACAACGGGAGTGGTAGTGACGCTGCGTGTCCTGTTGTTGACAACGGTAATGGGGCTACGTGTCCGGTTGTTGACATTGGGAGTGATAGTGATGTTACGTGTCTTGTTGACAACGGAAGTGATAGTGATGCTACATGTCCTGTTGTTGACAACGGAAGTGATAGTGACGCTGCGTGTCCTGTTGTTGACAACGGGAGCGGTAGTGATGCTACGTGTCTTGTTGACAACGGAAGTGATAGTGATGCTACATGTCCTGTTGTTGACAACGGAAGTGATAGTGACGCTGCGTGTCCTGTTGTTGACAACGGGAGCGGTAGTGATGCTCGTGTCCTGTTGTTGACAACGGGAGTGGTAGTGATGCTACGTGTCCTGTTGTTGACAACGGGAGCGGAAGTGACACTACGTGTCCTGTTGTTTACAACGGAAGCGGAAGTGACGCTACGTGTCCTGTTGTGTACAACGGGAGTGATAGTGACGCTGCGTGTCCTGTTGTTGACAACGGGAGTGGTAGTGATGCTACGTGCCCTGTTGTTGACAACGGGAGTGGTAGTGATGCTACGTGTCCTGTTGTTGACAACGGGAGTGGTAGTGATGCTACGTGTCCTGTTGTTGACAACGGAAGTGGTAGTGACGCTGCGTGTCCTGTTGTTGACAACGGGAGTGGTAGTGACGCTGCGTGTCCTGTTGTTGACAACGGGAGTGGTAGTGATGTTACGTGTCCTGTTGTTGACAACGGGAGTGGTAGTGATGCTACGTGTCCTGTTGTTGACAACAGATGTGGTAGTGACGCTGCGTGTCCTGTTGTTGACAACGGGAGTGGTAGTGACGCTGCGTGTCCTGTTGTTGACAACGGGAGTGGTAGTGACGCTGCGTGTCCTGTTGTTGACAACGGGAGTGGTAGTGACAGATACTTCACAGATCTGTAAGTGATCGTATCACTGAAATTAATGCTTTAATTGGTATCAAGATGCTTAGGCTAACCCACCCTAACCCCTGCACTGAAGCCCTCCAAACCTTCTTCCTTGAAGGTCAGTATTCCTCCAAATTGATTACCGGAACTGCCAATGTGCTCAGAATGTATAACTTTCATCACCCCTACCAAGAGAGACAACAACGACACTTTCCTGCCCCATGGGAGATCACTCCTTTCAAATTCAAATGTTTATTCGGGTAAAGTACATACATACAAGGTGTGATGCAAACATTGATGGATTTATGATAGAGCTAGTACATACAATGCCTAAAGCCACTATGACGCAAAGGGTTTCGGGCAGGAAAAACACTAACGACTAAAACTAAATACTAATTGAGATTAAAGTATAAATTGTGTTGAGAACATATAAAAATAAAAAAGGGGAACATGTCAGGAAAATAGCAAAAATACAATTTGGTCGACAAACAGCATTGTTTAAAAATAGCAGACATGGGTTGACATTTTAAGGGTAAGGTAGGTTACAACCAACAAATTCACACTAAACATAAAAAGGACCTTCTACATCTTATTTCGAAGCAAATAAACAAATGCAATTCAGCTTCAGATAGACAATGTTAACATCTGCAATAAAAATATAGGACAGTTCCTTGGCCTATTCATTGACAAGAGACACCCACAAACAACATACAACCAAAAACAGTCTAAAAAACGGTCGGTATACATTCTAAATTCAGATATTATGTTCCAAACTCTGCTCTCCTCTCATTATACTATGCGTTAACATATCCCAATCTTACATACGGTATCTGTGCATGGAGTTCAACCACTGCAAGCTACTTCAACCCCATCGTCACCCAGCAAAAATCTGATATCAGAACTATTAGCAGTCTCCGTGGTGTAGTGGTAAGACACTCGCCTGGCGTTCCGCAAGCGCTATGTCATGGGTTCGTATCCTGGCCAGGGAGGATTTACTGGGCGCAATTCCTTAACTGTAGCCTCTGTTTAACGCAACAGTAAAATGTGTACTTGGATGAAAAAACGATTCTTCGCGGCAGGGGATCGTATTCCAGGGACCTGCCCGAAACGATACGCGTACTAGTGGCTGTACAAGAATGTAACAACTCTTGTATATATCTCAAAAAAAAAAAAAAAAAAAAAAAACAAGCTCTGTTTTCAGACAACACTCAGCCTCCCAGTTTAAATCCCTCAACAAGCTAAACATAAACTCACTCCACACCTTCTCTTGTGCCATTTACATTTACGAAACCTTGTTCCTAGATTCAAATCCTGATTTAAAACTCTTCCTTATCAGATGTAATAGAACCCATAATCGACACACTAAAAATAAATATCTTTGATATCCCCAAAGTTAAATTAAATCTGTGCAAACACTCTATGTAAATAAAGGAACCTATAATACACACAGAAAATCACAATAGCGTGATATATCAAATGAACAAATCCACAAGGGCCGTGATTAGGGTTCGAACCTACGCACGGGGTGTTCAGAGATGCACCTTAGTCAACTGTACCACGACATGGTCATTTTTAAATGTCGTGGTACAATTGACTACAGTTGACAGTGGTACAATGGACCATGTCGTGGTACAAGTTGACTAAGGCGCATCTGGGAACATCCCGTGCGTAGGTTCGAACCCTCATCACGGATCTTGTGAATTTGTTCAAAGGGACCTAGTCTATGGAACTCACTCCATAACGAATTAAAATGCTGTCCAACCTATTCAAAAGTAACACCAAAACGTACCTAATTTCACCCTCAAAATTTTCTACCTAGTGCTTCACTCGCACTGTATCATATGTTACCCCCAAAATATGTGCCTAAGCCATATAACTTCACCGTTGTAATCACTACCATCATCTTATGTCATGGTTATGTTAAATACAAATGTCACTAGGCATTTGTCTTGTATGTTTTGTAACCTTTAAATACACAATAAAGCATATATATATATATATATATATATATATATATATATATATATATATATATATATATATATATATATATATATATATATATATATATATATATATATATATATATATATATATATTATTAAATATGACCGAAAATGTAAGATTAATAATTCTAACACGAATTTTCTCAATCTTTCGTACATTACGCTTCACTGTTGGAGGTAAATCAAAAATTAATTCTCCAAAATTCATTTTTATTTCTAGTCTGACGCGACACGGGCGCGTTTCGTAAAACTTATTACATTTTCAAAGACTTTAGTTCACAAATACACAACTGAATAGAACAATTCAGCAATTCGTTCTATTCAGTTGTGTATTTGTGAACTAAAGTCTTTGAAAATGTAATAAGTTTTACGAAACGCGCCCGTGTCGCGTCAGACTAGAAATAAAAATGAATTTTGGAGAATTAATTTTTGATTTACCTCCAACAGTGAAGCGTAATGTACGAAAGATTGAGAAAATTCGTGTTAGAATTATTAATCTTACATTTTCGGTCATATTTAATAATATATGTCTACAGGAAAGACTGCTACCAAAATATACTAAAATATATATAGATATATATATATATATATATATATATATATATATATATATATATATATATATATATATATATATATATATATTTATATATATATATATATATATATATATATATATATATATATATATATATACACAAATAAATAATAAATAAATCAGTTCTTGCAAAGCCACTAACATGCATAGCATTTCAGGGAGGTCCTTTATCCTAATTTTTCCCCGAAATACGACCCGCCAAATCGTTTAACCACCAGATCGCCAAATCGATTGGCACCCAGTCAATCCTCTCTGACCAGGATATGAACCTATAGGGTAAAGCGCTGTGTCAAAATATTTAAAAGCTCGCACAAAGCTCTGTCGCGAGTGAAGTGCCGTGCGAGTGTTTTACCACTGCGCCACGAGTACCGCACCCGCAAATGACTGATGTATTACTAACCATCCTGTGAAATGGGGATATTAGATGAACTTATAGCTAATTTTTTTTTATCTACACTGTGTAATCTTTCATATAGAATAGAGTAGCAGCACATTGCTGCGTATACCTAAGCTTGCTAATAATAAAAAAACTATATATCATTATATTTCAGTGTTAGTATTTCTAGTTTCTAATGCTGTGCTGGAGTATTAGTTTAATACTTAACATAATTTTAGATTACTTTTAGATGTATATCTGGAAAATCTAAATCTTTCTAAATGTTTTAAATTACATTTCTGAACGTAAATCTGAAAATGTAGTTGGCAACAACGGTGAGGCTCAGAGTGTAAACAGTGGCGTCCAGGTGGCAGAGAGGGCCGCCGCTGTCCACCATGGAGGGCATACTGTATAAATGGACCAATTACTGGAATGGTATGTGTTAATGGTTGACGACTGTGGTGGTGTGGTGCAGCAACCTTGTGGGAGTGTCTTCGGGCGTGTGTAGTACATCTTAACACAGCATTTATGTGTCTGGAGTTTTTGTTACTTGACAGACGAGATGATGTGGCAAGTCGTCTTGGTTATGTTCTCATATTAAGCGGCTCTGAAGTAACGTATTTGGGGTATATATATCCATAATTATATATTAAGCGGCCCTGAAGTAACGTATTTGGGGTATATATATCCATAATTATATATTAAGCGGCCCTGAAGTAACGTATTTGGGGTATATATATCCATAATTATATATTAAGCGGCCCTGAAGTAACGTATTTGGGGTATATATATCCATAATTATATATTAAGCGGCCCTGAAGTAACGTATTTGGGGTATATATATCCATAATTATATATTTTTTAAGTGCAAAAGCAAAATGAATTTTCTAAGTAGCATCATTTAACACGCAAACGGGTTTACTGAGGTATCTTTGAACTTGTGTTCTCCTAGATGTGTAGACATGTTGTACAAAGTGACCTTCTCCAGTCTATTACACTTCGTTAACAAATTTTAAAACCAAACTCAGCCCAGCCCAGCCCAGCCCAAAACCCAAAATCAACCTAATCAAATCTAATTGATTGGGTTGAACCAACCCAACCAAACATTGTTTGGCCTATTTCAACTTGAGATATATATCAGTCTTAATATAGAATATAGTTAATATATACAGGGGCCTATATACATATATACATATATGTATATATATGTATATATATTTGTAATCCTAAGGTTCCAGGTTCGATTCCTGGTGGAGGCAGAAACAAATGGGCAGTTTCTTTCACCCTGAAAGAAACCTAGCAGTAAATAGGTACCTGGGAGTTAGCTACTACGGGCTGCTTCCTGGGGGTGTGTAACAAAAAAGGAGGCCCGGTCGAGGACTGGGTCACTGGAATGCTTAGCCCCTGAAATCATCTCAAGATAACCTCAAGATGAGAAGATAGAAAGTGAGCCAAATGCAAAATACCTGTGCATGATTACTGTACCTGAATTTACCTGAAGGCCACTAATACTAGTGGCCTTGATGATGACAAGAAGCTGGCAGCTTGTCAAAGGTCCCCCCATTAGATCTCTTTAGACCAGATTAGAATGTATCCTGCTAGGTATATTGGATTATTATAAGGCTTGGTTAGGTTTAGATAGTAAACACTTGCCCGAAACGCTATGTGTACTAGTGGCTTTAGGTATTGTATGTATGTATTACCTCCATCTTTAAATCTAACAGAATGTACAGGCATACATCAGTTTAAGAGTTTAATTGGTTCCTGGAGACGCCTCGTATTCTGAAAACTCGTATTCCGAAGCTAATTTCCCCATAAGAAATAAAGGGAAATGAATTAATCCGTTCCTGACTACCCCAAAAACCCCACATCAAACTAAATTTTTATACCTAATTCATCTAAATAAACCTACAAAACTATGTTCAAGTTATTACTTACCTTGCTGTTGAATGCTGTAGGCGTATGGAAGATGGTGAGGAGGGGGGAGGAGGAGAGGAGTTACTGTTTGGAAGGGGAGTCCCCTTCCATTATCACATCAGGCAGTGAAGACCTTTCTGGTGTGCTCTCCCTGGGACGTTTTATCTGAGTGCCACTAGGTCCTGGTTGAGGCTCACTGCTCGATTTCCTCACCACAAATCTGTCCAAACCCTGGCTTTCTCACACATAATGGCCTGCGAAACACTGTCACCCCTTAACTCCTTGTCGTGTATCCAATTTAATAACAACTTTTCCACTTCTTCAAGTATTTATGGTCTTTATTTCGTTATTGTTCTGACTCCTTTTGCCACTTTAGCACTCATAATCTCATTTTTCTTCTTAAATATAGTGCATATTGTTGATGTGGCTTTGTTGTACTGCCTACAAAGTTCAACAACACGTGTACCGTTCTCATGCTTCCGAATGATCTCTTGTTTCTCCTCTATTGTCATCCTCACATGGGCTTTCTGGCCTTTATCCTTACCACTGGCTTTCTTGGGACCCATGGTGATATATATAATAACAAATTGTATAGTCAAATCACCAAAAATCCAACAAAACACTGAAAATCCGCGAGAAGAATTGATGTGGGGTAGTCACTGGGCGCGAGACAATGGTAAACTGAGGGGTGGAGGGGCGACAATCGCCGAACCACCACGCGCTGGGTCGGGCTGTACGCGTATCAACAAACTCGTGTCCCGAGGTAACCCTCGCGTTCCGAGACATATTTTTCGAGGAAATCCTGCTCGTATTCCGAAAAACTCACATTCCGAGGTACCACTGTACTGTAATGCTGCAACTATGTATGTACTGTTCCTAAATAAATTATTATTATTATTATTATTATTATTATTATTATTATTATTATTATTATTATCATCATTATTATTATTATAGTATATGGTTATATGGGGTTAAAAGTGAGTTGGAAAATGTACAACTCAACTAGAAACCTTTTATCCTGCTGTCTTGTTGCTCAGTTTTCAGTGTGTCAAAACAACATTAATTCACATGCCTAAGTAGCTACAATAGGTTTTTAAGGTTTTTACAGTATTCTTTGCTGGCTATTAAGCAATAAAGGTGTATACTTATATAATTTAGATTTATAATTTTATGTACTGCATATATTCAGTCTATTGCTAAAAAAAAGTCTTGTAGGAATCGCAGAACTCCTTAGTTTTTTTGCTGAGATAGTCATTAGCGCTTGTCTGTTGAAAATGAAGATTAAATTCAAAATAGTCTCCATGGCGCAATGGTACAACACTTGCCCGGCGCTTCGCGAGCACTTTGGCCTGGGTTCGTATCCTGTCCGTGGAGGATTGGCTAGGTTCCAGTTCTTAACTGATGCCTCTGTTCAACCAGCAATGAATGGGTACCTGGTTGTTAGACGATTTGGCGCGTCATATTCCGTGGAAAAATTAGGATTAAAGACCTGCCCGAAATGCTATGCATGCTAGTGGCTTTACAAGTATGTAACAATTCTTGTATACATAAATAAATAAATAAATAGTGTTACACCATAATGAAGCTGCAAGTGTTAAAAGTGATACACATTCAAGAAACAAATACTGCCATCAACGATATGAATAAAATAAGTCACTGAAATAATACAGAGCAGTTGGGCAAAACTTGCCCGAAACGCTATGCATGTTAGTGGCTTTGCAAGAATGTAAAAACATCAATGCTATGTACTCTTATAAACCCAATGTACCTTCTTGTATATAAATAAATAAAAGATGCCAGTTACTTAGGTATAATATTGGAGATGATGGAGGCCTGGTCTGAGACCGGGCCATGAGGACGTTGATTTCTGAAAGCAACGCAAGGTAACTGCAAGCTATTCTGTAACATCAAACAATAATCACAGAAATACTGTCATAAATAGTGTAGCGAGTAGATTATCCCAATAATATACTCGCTCCAAATATATTAATATGTTAATATTCCTGTCAACCTTTGGAGATGAATGAGGTGAGGCGTTGCCCGGGCAACACGGTGAGGTGTTGCCCGAGCAATATAAGCAGCGGTGTAGCGAACATTGGCTAGTCTACTTTCAAGTGTGGTCTAGAGCAGACACTTGCGAGATACTGTACCGACGCTCAGTGCGCCCAACTCACACCAAAGTATCACCGGTGTACTTCTGTATATTCGACCAAATATATATATAGTATCTTAGTGTCTGTGTTAATTTGTCACCATACTTTACGTAACAATAGAACCGTTACAATAGTATCTTAATCATAGATTAATAGATTAATCTGGACAGCACAAGAATTCAACAACTACAGCATCTAACTAAGATACAAGGGATCAAGTAGTTAAATTAATGACATTAAACAGTATAAGTTATTATATCCAGACAATTATTGTTTAGCAACCTTCTAGACTTCATTTCCTATTGAGTAATTAATCCCAGATTCCTTGAATGGAAATGCTCTTTCTAACATCTGTAGGCTGAGTGAGTATTTTATTTATATGAAGCTTGATTTTGTGGATAAAGCATTGCAGTGAATAATTACAATGAAGAAAATATGAATTCATGAAATTTAATACACAATCATCTGATTAAAAGCAAACAGCATAATGTAAGAATGATGGAAGGCACTTGAGAGATAGGTTTACTAAATTGTGTGTAACTTGTGAATGCAGTATTCAGTTGTAGTGAGTGCATGCTTGCCAATAGAGAACTGCTTGCCATCTACGCAGTCATCCAACATTTCCGGCACTTCCTCAAAGGGGTGAGAATTCTACATCCTCACAAACCACAAACCCCTCACATATGCACTGACGGCCAAGGGTGATTCTCACTCCTCGAGTAGCCTGCCACCTGGGATTTGTCTCCCAATTTACCTCTGATATCCGCCATGTCAAAGGAACTAACAACATCATAGCCGATGCACTGTCTTGAAAAACCATAAACCAGGTCGTGCAAAACCTGGCCCAGGTGGACTATTTGTAATCAGCAAGGCCCAACAGGAAGACTGATCTGCAGTTCTCGAACTTCTGACGCAGTCCGGTTAATAGAGATTCTCGTGGAAGGTGGTGGTAGTGGAAGGCCTGTGACACCTCCCGGGCAGGAACTCTTAGGCTCTAAATTCCTGCCCAATTTCGCTGGAAAATATTTTCGGCATTTCACTGCTTAGCACACCCAGGAATACATGCTTCCCAGAAACTACTAACTCAGCATGTCGTATGGCCAGGAATTGATGCCGATGTTCGACGATGAACTCACTCATGTCTCCAGTGCCAGCTAGTGAAAACACATCGACACACGGAGCCCTCTTCAACAGTTCCCGTTACCTTCTGACCGTTTTGAGGTGGTGCATATAGACATCGTTGGACTGTTATCGTTGGCAAGGGAATACTCTTATTTACTCGGCTGCATCTATCAATTCTCCAGATGGCTGGAAGCAATCCCATTGGTCAGCATCTAAGCTGAATCCATGGTCCAGGCTTTTCTCTCTGGATGGGTCACCCATTTTGCCAGCCCCTCTGCCAAAAGGACGCCTCTCTGAAAAAGCCCGTCTGCATCACTAACCATGGATGGTAATTCAAATCATATCTATGGAAGGAACTTGTGGAATTCCTCGGCACCACACAACCAAACCACAGCATACCACCCCAAGTCGAACGGAATGGTAGAACGCTCTCATAGACAACTAAAGGGTGTCCTAATAGCTCAAGCATGCCCCGATGATTGGACTGACAATCTTCCATAAGTCCCTCTTGGCATCCGTTTGGCCACGAAGGAGGGCGTGGATCAGCAAGTCTCGGCAGCAGACTTGGCATACGGATCTATCCTTTGGCTTCCGGGCGAATTCTTAACCCTGACACCACTCATAACGCCCTCAGACCCCACTTTAGTCCAGAAATTATCAGTGGCCATGACAAGCATTTGCCCAACACCACCACGCCAACCAAAAAACACGTGCTACATACAGTGTGTCTCGTGAGCTCCACACAGCTGAACATGTGTTTGTAAGAATCGATGCTGTCCGACGCCCTCTTCAGTCACCTTACGAGAGGCCATTTAAAGTGGTTTCTTGAACACCGAAGTTCTTCACCATTGAACGCCGAGGCAATCGGGAAAAACATTTCCATCGATTGCCTAAAACCAGCACACTGTAACGCTCCCCCAGACATTCCTCCAGAAGCACTTCGCACTTTTCGACCGCAGTTACCAGCAGCACCACCACCTGATCCTACGATGACGGACGATCCTGTGCAACCTCCCACCCTAAAACCCCAGTTAGATGACATTAGCAAAGAGGAGGAAGTTGACTTCAAAGGTTATACTATGTGTACAATTCACTAACCAGCCAGGTTCCTTGATCAAGTATTTTTCCCTTCATCCCCTGGGAGAAGTTATGTAGTGAGTATATTATGTCACTGATATACTTGCTCCAAAACTCATTAGCTTAATGAGATTGGTTTGTTAAGTCTACGTAATCCATTAATTACAATTAATACTTCTTCCTGAAAAGTACAGTTACTACTTTTCCCTAACCTGACAAAAAAAAAACTAACTTTTTAGGGACCTGACAGCTGAGGGGACAGCACTTCAGATTCGTAGTCTTAAGGTTCCGGGTTCGGTCTCCAGAGGAGGCAGAAACAAATGGGCAGAGTTTCTTTCACCCTGAGGTACCTGTTCAGCAAGCAGTAAATAGGTACCCGGGAGTTAGACAGCTGCTACAGGCTGCTTCCTGGGGATGTGTAACAAAAAGAAGGCCTGGTCGAGGACTGGGACGCAGGGACGCTACACCCAGAAATCATCTCAAGATAACCTCACGAAGATAACATAACCTGTTAGAGAATGGTGAGGCGAGGTGTGGACCGATTATATAAGCTGCCGATAGCAAATAAACAGCCTCCCCTTATGGGCTATTCATGCCCGTGCTACCTTTTGGGGGAGGCTTAATCTTTATCAATCAATCAATCGGTAATCAGCAGTCTACTTTCAAGGCCAGGCTTGGGGAGTAGAAGAACTCCCAGAACCTCATCAAGCAGCTATAAAGCAGGAGTGGTTTAGTACAGGCTGCACACCTTTAACACTGACTCGCCGTACACTCGTCTCGCCGTCACACCATTGTTCACCAAATTTCACCTGCAAACTTCTGTATACTACATTTATCCAAATATATATACTGTATATATATTATCTTAATGTTTGTGTTTATTGTCACCATAATTGATGTAACAGAAACGTTACACAGTGTTCAACACAACACCACTTTGTCTGCATTGAAAAATAGTGCTTAAAATAAGAGTGGGTAAATTTTTGTTAAATGTAAATCACTAAGTTTTCTTTTGCATTTTTTTTTTGTACTTGCAGGATGGCAGCCAAGATGGTTTATTTTAGATCAAGGCGTTTTGGCATATTACAAATCACAGGAGGAAGTAAACCAGGGATCTAAAGGATCGGTGAAACTCTCGGCATGTGAGATTTTAGGTAAGAGGATGCTGCATTTTATCTGGGTGCTACTGACAGTTATGATGTATTGTGCTCCTGCACTATGACAAAAGTGGCGTACTAGAGCATACAGACTTATGTTTTTCAGACTAGGTTTGTCATTATACAGTACAGTATGGTATTGGAGAAGCATCATGCCCATTAGCTTAAAATTCATTATTCTGTACAGTGTATCTGCTGAACAACTCCTAGGGGTCCCATGGGTTGTCTATGGCTTAAAACCTATAGCATAACACTGCATGATACCAGTGTTTAGGTAATATTTGTTAGACTAAATAAAGCAAGAGTAATGTTATTGGTAATTGCTATCATGTAGTTCAATGTCGTGTAATTCTGTATTAAGTGTAACTACAACAAGTGTAACTACACAAGTGTTATGACATGTTTGATGTCATATCAGGTCTAGGGCTAATTAATTATATTTTTTTTATTTTTCAGTACACCCAACTGATACAATGAGGATAGATATTGTGATTCCTTACGAGCAGCACTTTTATCTCAAGGCCCCTTCCCCACATGAACGTCATGCTTGGCTAGTAGCCCTTGGCAGTGCCAAAGCTGGCATTCCTCCATCGATACCCCAACCAAAAATTGAGAAAGGTATTATAATTCTGTTCTGGCATCAAAAATGCTTATATATCGAGTACATATAAAGATTGTATTTATACCACCTGATGCAATATATTATATATTTTCTTTTACCATAAGCCAATATTCATTTTGCATTTTCATTAAGTACAGTGAACTGTCCAAATCTGGATTTTATAACTTATGTCCCAATCCATATTCATGAATACTCTGATATTTATTACCCTTATTTGAACTATTTATAAAAAAAAATTGAGGGATTTTTTTTGGTTCGATTCAAAATGAACTATTGAATTTGTTTTAACTTTGCTTAATAGGTTTTCGATGGTTCCAGGTACTATACTGTTTTGTTTTCGTCTATGACAATTTTTAACGCTTAAAGCTAAAGCGTCTGATAAGGTACTACATGAAAGACTAGCAAGGAAATTACAAGCACCTGGAATAAATGGCATAATGTTAGAATGGATAAAATAATGGTTAAAACAAAGAAAGCAAAGGGTTGTCCTAAATGAAAATATATCTCACAGGAGAAATGTGGTGAGTGGGGTACTGCACGATTCCATTTTGGGGCAATCCTTTTTGTCGCATACATTAATGACATAGATGAGAATATTCCAAACCACATCATCAAATTTACAGATGACACTAAGATTAATGGTAAAGTAGGAAGTGAAAATTATACTGAGACCTTACAAAGAAATCTGCATGAATGCCACAAATGGTCGGGAGACTGGCAAATGCTTTTAAATATAAAAAATGCAAGACCTTGCATTTGGGGCTTACCAATGCACATCACAACTACCAAATCAACAACATTACTTTCCAGCAGATTGATGAAGAAAAGGATCTTGGATCTTCATGGATCAGAATCCAACAATCGCTGAAAGTTGGACAATAAGTGGGAGTTGCAGCGAAAAAAAGCCGACCAAACCCAAGGAATAATCAAATGAACCTTTTACTTCAAGGAAAAGAAGGTAGTTATTCAATTGTATAAATATTTGGGCTTGATTCAATGTGTCTTTGGGCCAATCGGATTGGTTCTTCTGGAAGTTTCTCTCCTGTCGGGTTCTCTTTGTGTAAGCTTAGGAGGCCCTTTTTGGGTACCTCCTGTGTGACCGGGTTTATGCCTCATTGATGGACCCGGCCTCTTTTGAGCTTGAATCTTCTTTTCCGTTTTGAATGTAAGTATAACGAGAATCTGGAGTTATCCTGGCTAGCGGACAATCTTTTATTTTCGCCTGGGGCTTGACATGGTTTCTGTTGTTGCCACACGCCCGAGTTGTGCGAGGTATCAATGGTGTTTTGGGCGTTTCAGGTCTCTTTTTCTATTTTTTTTTTTTTAGACCTGAAGAGCAGGAGCCTGTTTGCATCTGCTCTTTCTCGGGAAGTGGGTATTGTTCAGCTCCATGCACAGCTTCCTTATTTGTCAACAGCACTGGTTACCGGAGGATTTTTGTTCCTGTCTGCACATGGGTTCTGTCATGTGCTTTTTTGGGCCTCTTTGAGCTGCATTCTGAGAAATTCAAGGATGATGATGTGGCGCTCGGTGGTGTTCCTCTTGTGGGCCTCTTGGTCTCGGTTGGTGCAGTGTTTTCTGTGCTCCCTAAACTGTACTTGCATATTCTCAGGGAGGCAGTGGCCACTTTCTATGCCACTTGTTTCACATGTTCATGCTGGGTCCCATCTTTAGACGGGGCCCAGCATTGACATTGTGGCCCTTTGCTCTACTTTCCACTTTTTTTTTTTCTCTGCTCACGTTCCTGGAGGAAGTTTCGCCACTTTTCACCAGCAGCTACTACTTGTAGAGCTGTCTCAGACCTACTGGTTGTTCATGGGCGGTGGGGGGGGGAGGTAATTCTTGGACTTCAAGGCAATTTGGGAGAGCAGTGCAAGTGCCTATTGTTGGTTTTGGTATGTCATCTGTGGAACCAGAAGTTGGGTCACTAAGCACACCCCCTCTGCTGGTCCAACTTCATCTGGTTGGTGCCATGCTCGCTCTGTTCAGAAGAACAGCTCAATGGGTTTGCTCTGGCCCTTTCACAGTTCATCCCTTTGATGTGGGCAGTGTGGGGTGGGGGGGAGGCTAGATTAGTTTGCCAACACCTGATCCCACAATTCATGGGCTTTTCAAGTATGATGGTTTTGTTTGGCCTGCAGTAGCATTGGTCAGTCCCTCCGCCTTTGGTGGGTTTGGGTTTTTCGGGGCAAGTATCCTCTCCTCGTCTACATTGGGTCATCTTGGAGTGGGTGACTTCAGGCGTGGTTGAAATGACTGTCATTTCTGTGGGTTTCCAACATTTTTCCAATCCTGAAATGAGGTTTGCCTGATCTACAGTTCATTCTCACTCTTTCCAGGCTGAACCGGTTCATTCCTTGCCCTTCCTCTAGGATGATCACCCAGGTCAGGCTTGTACTCAAGGCAGGTGCTTGAATGATGCCTTCAGACCTCGGAATGCATATTGCATGTCTTTATACATCTGAGGTTCAGGGATTGGTCAGTCATTTTCCTGGGGTGGCAGGCTTGTCACTTTTGGGTTGTCCCGTTCGGGCTCAATCTGTGTTCCTCGCATGTTTACACATTTGGCTTGGAACATATTGGTCTGCCTTCATTTGCTTGGTGTTCAGGCTCTGGCCTACCTCTACAACTGGCTGGTGTGGGCTCCCAGCTGACCCGCATGTCTGCTAGCCAGGGATCTGGTTCTTTCCCAGCTCGCCCAGTTCGGGTTCCTGGTGAACTCGCTGAAGTTCCAGTTGGTTTCGTCCCAAGTTCGGACTGGTTGAGCCTCGTTTGGGACTTTCAGTTGGTATTGCTTTACCTGCCTTTTGCTGCTGTGCCCTGTCTACAGTGCCACCATCTGTTAGTGTTGAGCTGGCCCTGAGTGATTTAGCAATTGCTCGAGCACTTGGTCAGGAGCTTCAGTTTTGCCATTCTGGTGTATTCTCTGGGCAAGGTTGTTGGTCCCTTCAGAGGTTGTTCTGGTTTCTCCCTGGCAGCCTCTTTCACCACTTGCAATCGCTGGGTGTGGACTCTGTTGGCCCTTCAGCAGTTGCTCTATCCTCCTCTACCTTGCTCAACATCTTCACAGATGTCTCGGCTCTTGGTTGAGGCTGTGTGACCAGCTGTCACCAAGCCGGTCAGGGTCATTGGTCTTCACTCCTTTGTTGGGCGCACAGTATGGTTCGGGAGCTTGCAGCTGTGTGGCATGTACTACTGAGAGTTTGAATTCTTCGGGGCTCCATAGTCGGCTCCATTCAGACTTCTCCTCCCAATTTCCCCCCCCCCCTCATTCCCCCCCATTCCCCCCATTCCCCCACTCATCCCCCCCCACCCCCATGGATTATTGTCTCAAATGGAGGGGGAGGGGCTTTCGATCTGTCCCATTTCCTTCCTGTTGCCACAAAGTGGACCGTTGAATCTTCCTCCTTCATTTGGCTTTGTAGGACATTCGGGCACCCAGACGTGTACCTTTTCGTGTCGGCATCGTCTTGGTCAGCATTCGTCTATATGCTTTTTCCCGATAGTGAGGCCCTTGTTGTAGATGCCTTTCAGCTGGACTGGTTGAGGTAGGGGTTCATATACCTCTTCCCCCCCTTGTCTGGCAGTTGCTCCAGGTTGTGACATGATTGGAGTCTTACAGGGGAAGAGTGATACTTCTGGCTCCTTGGTGCCCTTTTCAATCATGGCTTCGAGCAAAGCTTGCTCGTGTGAATCTGGGCACTTTTCTGCAGCTCTGCCTCTCGTACAAGGTCGACCTAGTGACATTATTTGCCGGGTAAGCCCTTCTCATTCAATCTTCATGTCTGAAGATTTTGACACGTATTTATTGCCATCTCTGTGGTGATCAGTTGGTTGAGTTGGTGTCCCACCTGTGGTCCTCTTTGAGGCAATAGTATGAGGTGTTGTGGCATTCATTTCACCACTTTATCCATTTGTTGTTGTTGTTTGGTTTCTGGGTAGGTGGTTCTCTTTTCTGTACTGACTTTTTCTTAACCTTCATTTTATGCTGAATACTTTGAACGTACCTGGAGCGGGTTCTTGGAGTTCTTTTACACCCCGAGCCCAGCTGGGGCCAGGCCCACATATCTACTACAAGCTGGATGGTCCGGCACTTCTTGCAAGAACGTATCCAAGTGCGTCTTGAAGACATCCAACTTTGTTCCGGCAATATTTCTAATGCTTGCTAGGAGTACTGTCGCCTCATACCATGTGGCAATGGTGGAGCCACTGGGGGTCAATACTACCTCGGCTAGATTTTGCAAGCTGTCTTGTGCATTGTTTCACCTCCACCCTGCACATGTGCTGCCTAAGCTTGCTTGGTCTCTTGACCATGATCTTTCTTTTGTCTGCTCATTTTAGTGTCCCATTCAGTTCAGGATTGTTTTTTGAAAGCATAATTCTTGATTTCTCTTGTCTCTGGTTATTGGGTGGCGAGCTTCATGCTCTCCTTCAACGTTGCATTGGGGATTTTGTTCTTTCGACACTGATAGGCAGTTTGTTAGTTTGCAGTTGGCTCCTTTTCTTGCAAAGAATGAGATACTTCCTATAAGTATTTCAAAGAATGAGATACTTACAGGAAATTCTTACTGTACGAACATTCGCCTTATGAACAATCGTCCATACGAACATTCTTCTAGGTCCCCGTGTACCCCCTTCATGCATAAAATCATTGTACTAACTCGGTGGAGCATCCCTTTGAATTTTGCAGCAGCACGAACATGCGTGCAGCAGCTACAGTACAGTATTGTATGGGCAGGGGGTGGGGGACATGCATGGGGGTAGGTGGCTGGGTGTGTGATACCCAGTGACTGCAAGTCCTCAGTGACCCCACATTATTGCTTTTAATTATATGGATGGTGGAATACTAAAGAAACTGTTCATGACTTTTGTGAGACCAAAATTGGAATGTGCAGCTGTTGTATGGTGCCCATATCTCAAGAAGCACATCAATAAACTGAAAAAGGTGCAATGGCATGCTACAAAATTGCTTCTGGAATTGAAAAAGGAGTTACAAGAAGAGACTAGAGGCGTTAAACATGCCAAAACTAGAAGATAGAAGAAAAGAGGTGACATGACCACCACTTACAAAATACTAATAGAAATTGACCCCAAATTGACAAAGATAAATTCCTGAAACCAGCAACTTCAAGAACAAGAGGACACAGATTCTAGCTAAGGAAACAAAGGTGCCAAAAAATATTAGAAACTTTTCTTTTGTTAACAGTGATAGACAGTTGGAACAAGTTAAATGAGAATGTGGTAGAGTCAAAATCTTTCGGTAGTTTCAAAGTGTTATATGACAGAGTACTGGGGTTGGGGACTGTGGCAAGTCAGTCTGGGAAGTGACTTGGGTAAGGCACGTCAAGGAGTTAGTGAGGTTTTCTAGCATCAGTTCAAATGTTTTGTATACTGCAAGGGTAGATATGGAGGGAAGATATCAATCAAAGGCGATGCAGAGGGAGGGATACGGTGGGTCAGCCTCAAGAATGGGCTGGCTGGATTGCAAAAAGAATGTTAAGAGTCAGTCCAGCTTCTTTTCGTGTGCATCTGCAATGCAAGTGACTAGTGTTTCAACAAGATCGGGACTCGGGTGAACAGTTTGTAGGAGAGGATCAGACACCGGGGTTACAGGAATGTCAGTGACAGACATATCAGGCACAAGTAAAGGTGGCAATGGAGTGGGAGGTAGTGGTTGAAGGCGGACCGAGTTAGGTTGTTTCATGACTGTATTGCAGGGTGATGGTGGGGAGAGCCCAAGTTTGTGCTGCTATGTATGAAGGACATTGTTTGAAGGTAGTGTCATGATTGCCACTACAATTTGAGCAGCAGAGTATACCGGGCACACAGTTTCGTGTGTAATGGGAACCAGAGCATTTCTCAAATTTGATGTTGTGTGTGTAGCTTTTTGAAGTACAGTACAGTACTGGTATGGTGAAAATCTTTACAACGAAAGCACTGACTGGGACGTGAAACATACACCTCTAGTTTATGGAAGAAGCCGTTAATCCAAACCTGATCAGGGGAAAAGTAGTCCAGAAAAGTAAGTATGCCAGCGTCGGTATCACTCGATTCTTCATTTGTTCTACTCAGAAATTTCTCGCAATTGACAGTATTTACAGAGTAGAACATTCATACTGTTCCAAGGAACTATGATATACACAATGCTAATGTGTCCACTTAAAATGATTGTCATAATATTACTTGTTCAATATTTAAGTTATAAACACTGTTTTACACTAGCATACTATTTAGTCACGTACTATATTATAGAGTATGATAATCACTGAAGCAGTCCATATAGCACAAGGCAACTTTACATTTCAGTGTACTAGGTACACACAGATTTATATTTTATTTGTATGTTTGAATGTGTTGAAATATATATTACTGTATACTATTTGTTAAAAGAAAAATCCAGAAAATTAGGTGATAGCTGAAACTGAAACAATTACAGTATAGTACTGTACAGTATTTGTAAATCTGTATTTATTTATACAGTACTGTATTTATTCAGAAATCAGGATTGTACCTAGAATGATATGATCTTGATTTTTTGGAGAATACAGTGTGTAGTTGGAGCCTTGTATTATATCTTCACTAAACTTCATTTATTTTACAGAGCAGGAACCAGATAATGTGAAAGCTAAAAAGTCAGAATTACGATTGACTTGTGACCTTCTGATGAAGCAGGTCTACAGTGTCAAAACAGCAGCCAATAACCCTGATGGACCTGATCTTGAGGTTTGATATATTTATCACTTACTTATTCTGCTCTTATTCAGCATGTGATGGAATTTCTTTTTAAATTTAGAGTACAGTATTTATGTACAATGTTTTTGTATATACACGGCTTTATTAACACTTGGGCATCGTGACGACGTAAGCGCAGTCATTGATACAATACATGCAGTTCAGGCATGATGTCAAAGCAAACAATTAATTTTTGCTTATTCTTATTAGCAAGTATAAACATTGAGTGAGAGAGTTTAACATTGGGTTGTGAGCTCACGGGCAATGCCCGGCCTACCTTGCAGTGTGCTGTGTCCGAGCCAGGCAAAGTGTTAAGAGCTAACTTATAATATTTGTAAATAGTTATATCACTGTCACCCACTTTGTCACTCAAACCACTCACTCCCTAACATTCCCTCCCCCCCACACACAGCACTCCCTAACACCCCCTCCCCCCACACACGGCACTCCCTAACACCCTCTCCCCCCACACACAGCACTCCCTAACACCCCCTCCCCCCACACACAGCACTCCCTAACACACCCTCCCTGCACACACAGCACTCCCTAACACCCCCTCCCCCCCACACACAGCACTCCCTAACACCCCCTCCCCCCCACACACAGCACTCCCTAACACACCCTCCCCCCACACACAGCACTCCCTAACACTCCCTCCCCCCCACACACAGCACTCCCTAACACCCCCTCCCCCCACACACAGCACTCCCTAACACCCCCTCCCCCCCACACACAGCACTCCCTAACACCCCCTCCCCTCACACACACGACACTCCCTCCCCCCCTCATACACACGACACTCCCTCCCCCCCTCACACACACGACACTCCCTCCCCCCCTCACACACACGACACTCCCTCCCCCCCTCACACACATGACACTCCCTCCCCCCCTCACACACGACACTCCCTCCCTCCCCCCTCACACACACGACACTCCCTCCCTCCCCCCTCACACACACGACACTCCCTCCCTCCCCCCTCACACACACGACACTCCCTCCCTCCCCCCTCACACACACGACATTCCCTCCCTCCCCCCTCACACACACGACACTCCCTCCCTCCCCCCTCACACACACGACCAAGCCCAGGGCCATTCTGTCCTCCAGGTAGACTCGTTTACTCGTCCCCCTCGTGGTCGTCGCCGTCAACCCCTTCGAGTTGTGAAGATTACCTTTGCTGGTGCCAGGTGCTCTGTCCAGGAGTACATTCCCTCTCCTCGGCTCTGTAATAAGTGCTGGAGTTTTGGGCATGTAGCTCTCCACTGCTCTGGTACTCTCTCTGTCCTGTGTGGGGACAGAGGTCACTCTTAAGTCGGAGTGCACTTCTTCCCAGGCTCGCTGTCTCAATTGTGGTGAGGCCCATCCTACCTTCTCCTGCACGTTACAAGCTTGAGGCAATCGTCCTCAACTTGAAGCAGCGGGAACGTTTGTCTTTTCCTGAGGCGAGGCACCAAGTTTGCCGTCTCCCACCTTATGCTCGCGTATTGTGCTCTTCCTCTCCTCGTCCTTCCCGCCTTCCTCAGTCTCATAACCGTTTCCAGGCCTTAGACCCAGACACGCCCACCGCCGCCTCCTCTTTTCCTTTGAGTTCTGTCCCGAAGGGTCCCCCATCATGGCTCTCTGTCTAGGGTTCCCCTTCTTTCTACCCAGTCTGTCATGTCTTCTGTGTCTAGTTCCTTGTCTTTCTCCGATCCTCCTTCCCATCCATCTCCTCTGTCTCTTAGCTCTCCACACCGCCTGTCAGTGCCTGCTGATGTCCATCGCCTTCCCAACGGCCATCGTGTTTGCTCTCGTTCTGCTTCTCCTGTTGAGACGCTTGAATCAAGCGTGCACAGTGCAGTGTTGCTGGGATGCCTGTCTCTTTGAGTCAGAAGCGAAAGCCTGACTCCTTCCTCCTTCCCTGCAGGTAAGAAGGCTTCGCTTTCTTCCTTGCCCCCTACCTCTGACTCTCACTACATTCCCTCCTGTTTCGGTGGTTACGCCCCCATGTTCCTGCTTTGGAGGTTTCTTTGACCCCCGCTTTTCCCTCGGTTGCTGCTCTTGCTGAGGTGCACTCCATGGTTTCTGCCCCTCCTGCTGCTGTCCTTGACCCTCGGTTGTCCCCCCCCCCCTCCTCCTCCTCCTGTCCCTGCACGTCTGCCCTCTGGTCTGTCCTCCTGCTCCCTTCCCTCCATCTTTACTCAGTTTACCCATGTTCCCTAACCCTGACTTCGCTGACCCTGATCCTGCGCTTCTTTAACGTGCTGTGTTCCCTTTTCACCTTTGTTTCTTCGTTGTTCTCTGTTGCTGTCCTTTCTCTTCTTGTCGATGTCTATTCTTCAGTGGAATGTTCGTGGTTATTATACCAATTTCCTTGAACTCCAGCTTCTGATTTCACGATTTTCACCCCTATGTGTCTGTCTCCAGGAGTCGATGCTTGGTGTTCGTCCTGCTCACTTCCATGGCTATTCCTTTCCCTCCCCCCCTCCCCCCCAGCTGTTGCTGGGGCTCCTAACTCTTCTGCTCTCTAGATTCGCTCTGATGTTCCCTTTGTCCCCTTACTTTTTCCATTGCCTCTCCATTGTTCTGCTGCCCGTATCTTTGTGAGGAAATGGTACACGGTTTGTTCCATTTATCTCCCCCCGAGTGTCCCACTTTCTCTTCCCGATCTTAAACACCTACTGGACTCTTTGCCAGAGCCTGTGCTCCTGCTATGTGATTTCAATTGTCATCATTCCCTTTGGGGTGATGTTCTGACAAACACCTGGGGTCGCCTTCTTGAACCGTTCATCCTCTCTCCTTTCCTGTCTCTTCTGAATTCTGGTGAGCCCACTCATTTGGACTCTCGGACTCGCTCCCTTTCCTGTCTTGATCTTTCTCTCTGCTCGTCGTCTCTTTACTTGGATTTCATGTGGCGAGTTCTTGATGACCTCCATGGCAGTGACCATTTTCCCATCCTTGTTACCTTTTTCTCTGTGGCTCATTTGGGTACTAGGTTTCCTCCTATGTCCCCTTGTTTGTGTTCCACCCATGCTATGTGAATGTGTTACGTGAATTATGTGATTTATCAAGTTATTCAACACACACACACACCACGCACGCATGCACGCACGCACGCAAGCAAGCAAGCAAGCAAGTAAGCAAGCAAGCAAACAAGTAAGTAAGTAAAGAGAAACAAGTTGTGAAACATCAAGAGGATAACACGGAAAGTGTTAACAAAGTCGAGCACGAGGCGTTGACAGGTGCCAGACAGCAACCTTCCAGAGTGCCTCCACCCAATGAAACTATAAATTTCACTTACTTTCATGTTTTTCTTATATTTTGCAAACAAATTAATAATTCTATAATGAAAGATTAATTTTTGGAATTTTTTATTTTTTGCATATAGCCGCTGGCTATTTGAGTTTTGACCATATTTTTTTTTATAATTTTTATGGCAATTTTTACCATTTTATGACCATTTTTCCATAGTCGCTGCCCAAGGGTTAAGACCTTTTTCTTGCTTCTGTTCATTCCATTATATAAATGGTCTCTGTACATAAGAGATTTTCTTTAATGTGTTTTATTGTTATAAATTGTGCCTTTGTAGGATTTTTTTTAATTTGTGTTAGTTATGAATTTATTACTTGGCATTACAAAATTTATACCAATTGATCTTTTTACAGAAACTAGATGAATCGACAATTCTACTGTCAGCTACATGTGATACTTTCATACACACACTAGAGGAATGTATGAAGTTGTCCAACACTTCACCCACACCACAACTCACTGGAGACACACACCCTCCTCCCATCACCCTCCTCAAGGTTTGCCACTCTTATTTAAGTGTACAGTAGCTTAATAAGGACGATGCTTGCAAAATGTCTGAGTAAAAGACATTGAAAATGCCTTTATCATTATTTTATAGGTTGAGTGTCCTTTACAGTCTTGTTCATGCCTGTCAACTACTCACAATTTTGTATTATGTTTTAGGAGAGGAAAATCTGCAGTACTTCCACACCAATATCCACAAGACAGAACTCCATGGAAAGGTAAGATTTGTTGCATGTACAAACTTCTTGATTTAATATTTTTACATGGTCAAATTATCAGAAGTTATCCTGTATGCTAAATTACAAGAGTGGAGGGTAACGAATATTTGCTAGTACTGTACAGTGTATCTGGCCTTTATATTCATGAACAGTTGACTACAGTATTTTTAAAATAAACCATATCTTTATATGTTTAATTTCTAACATTTCTATCCTCAGAAGAACAGAATGATGGAGATATAATATATGAAGAAATTAAGTTTTCTATATAGAATTGTGTTCATGCCAAGAAATGGGGAACATTACTGCTGTACTGTACTTGTAAACACAACACTGTTTTGTGTCTGGAAGTTTCCATACAGATGTCAGTCTGAATTTCATGTTTTAAACATGATCATTTGTAAAATTAATTCCTAAACTTTGTCTAGTCTGCATAACTGCATATCAGAACAGTAATTAAATCTTTGCATTAGAATATAAATTAATTTGGATTATGGCAAACCATAACAAGATAAAAGTATTTTGTCATTTAAACTTCATCATCATCATGGGTCCCCAAAAGGCTTCATATATATATGATAAATGATGGAACAAAATTTTTGGCTATGGGTTTTGTATTGAGATACAGAATATTCCACTATTTACAAATTTATCTATGAAGATTGCCTACCCATCAACATGAACAGCATGTGTGTGTGAAGCCATGGTCAGCTTTATTCTCCCATATTGCTCCAGTTTTAAAGTCTCCAAGATATTTCCCATGTTACCTGCTTTTCTTTGTACAGTAAATAATTAAACCAAAGCTACACTAATTGAGGAGAATATCATTATTTTGTAATAATTTTATTGCAGAAATTAAACTTGTGCAGTTATTGAACATTGAAATTAGATTAAATCATGAACATACTAATTATTTATTTTAATTAATGCAGTGCAGTATTGTTTTCATGTAAAAAAAAAGAATAACAAATCAGATTTAATTCTGTTTATAAATATTTTTGTTGATCAGTGGTACTTTCTCAACGTACTGTATTGTACCATAAATTATCCCAAATATCCTGATTGAAACAATCATGAAAATCAAAATGTGTTTTTAATATTATACCACAGTACAGTACATATATAACTCTTAAGCTGCAGCATTTCTGAGTAACCTATCCACACATGCAGCAAAACAAATGTTTATTTTTATTTAAAGCAATAGATTGTTATTTAAATGAACCAAGACTTTGCATCACTGGCTGTATGCTGCAAAGACAGTGTTTTTATCTACAATGACAATCTACAATGTTATTTACATTAACCAAGAAATTTTGTTACATAAATCATTATTTTTTAGAAATCACTTGAATATTGAGTGTAGTTTCTAGTTATTTATGTTGGTTATATTTGTTTAAGCAAGAGTTTGTTTTCAATAGGGTAAGTTATGTCTTGAAGACCTCAATTTTCTTCTGAGGTAACCGTTCATTAGTTTAATTGTAACCAGTCTTTCATGAGTGAAATTACTAAAGAACAGGATTGCTGGATTGTGCGTTCCAGCCAGACTCGTTTGTTTACATGCAACACAGCTTAAGGGTTATAGAATCTTATAGCACCACTTTTAATACTTTTTTGTACACATTGTATTATTATTGTTCACTAACATCTTTTTAATGATGTGGGTTTGTAAAAAAAAAATCTATACATTATGGATGTATATACAGAAACACATAAAAAAGTCAAATATTTGTACAGTAGTTAGTAGTATAATAGTGTACTGAGTACAATTTATTCAGTATGTAAGAATTTTTCTGCATTGAATATTTCAGATGTCCATTAGAAAATAGGTGATTGTTGATGCATTACTGTAATATAGAAAAAAAATTGCATTATAATATTTTTTAGAATATTGGTGTGCATGTTAAAAAAAATTGAACTGCTATTGTGTATTAAAGTGTATACCGTGTAGCTACTCCAAGGTGAAGTGGATAAATTAGTTTTATTGACTCGTGGTCTTCATTTTAGCCGGCATTCATGTGTGTGCTGGCAAGTTATTGTTGGTTAATACATAACTTGCTGCTCTCTATGTGGCTGAAGGAGCTTTAAAAACTTTTTTTTGTGCGTGTAACTGTAATTGATATATGAGCTTGAAAATAAATCTGAACAAATAATCAAACACTATATATATACAGTATATGAAATCTGTTAAGTAAAGTTTGGGATATATTTATGAATGATTAAAAAAAAAAATAGCCATGCAGCATAATGGATGTACAGTACATATATGTATATATTGCCATATTGTCTAGTACAATATTTGAGCTTTATTAAGTTTGCTATAAAATGGCACACCATGTTATATTTGGGTGCTGGAGTATTATCATGTATTTGGGATTTACAGAGAATTATCAGCACATTTTCTGTTTTATAGTGTTACTAATTGTGTATATATAACAGATATATAAATACAACTGATGCCAAAGGAAAATCTCTATGGAACAGTTACTTGAAGTATTTTCTTTAATATGGTATTTATTATATTTGGGTACATAAGTTTAAACGGCCTTTTTTTTTAAGGTTTATCTGTGCATACTGTTAATCAGAATTTACCAGCTGTGCAGGTCTTGGTTTTTTTATTAGTTCTGTGTAATGTGTTTTTGTTGGCTTTCTTAAGCAAAGGCTTTTGGAGTTTTATAGAAGGAAGTGAAGTACAGTAGGTGTACCACAGAGCTACAGAAGTGTGTACGGAGTCCACACGGGTTGATGTGGCCATAATGTAATTACTGTATGTTGTACATCTTTTCTTTAAAGGTTTATTAAATCCATTTTGACCAAATTTGCATATGTTCTATTTTTTAAATTGTATTTGAATGAGAGTTATGAAATATGTAATTTGGTTAATATTTAATCCATGGTCCATTTAATTTTCTAATTCTTTTTGTAAAGGATAGTGTGTATGAAGGTAGTGAATTATAAGTATATGATCATATAAGTATATTTTATCAAGATGCTATATTATTTTTAAAGCATGTGCAAGCTTGCTCTCTGTCTCTCTGTATGGTCTGTCTGTCTCTCTCTCTCTTTCTTTTTTGTATCTTTCTCTCACACAGTGAATCTGCAATCTTTTTTGCTTGTGTGTGTATTTACTATTTGTGCCTGCAGAATCGAGCTATTAGCTCCTGGACCCCACCTTTCTAATCAATTTATTTTCCCTCTATTATGGCTACTACATATATTTCTCTTTAGCACACACATGCTACACACACACACACACCCCTAGTTACCAGCCCGTAGCAGCTGTCTAACTTCCGGGTACCCTACTTACGTCAGGTGAACAGGTGCATCAGGGTGAAAGAAACTGCCCATTTATTTCTGCCTCGGCCGGGAATCGAACCCGGGCCATAGGGACTATGACCCTTCAAGCGCTGTCCACTCAGCCATAAAGCCTCCTATCACCCCTCCCCCTCCCTGTGAAGTGGGTAGGGGTGTGTGTGTGTGTGTGTAGTTTATACATATATATGATGATCCAGCCTTGTTTGAAATTTAGCCATGTATAGTTTGTCCTTACAGTATAATGCATAATGCTCTATAGGAAATTCAACAATACCATTGATATTGAAATATTAGATGATAACTTGGTTTGTCAGTGCTGGAATTGTCTGAGTAATGAAATTTTTTTACTTAAGGAGTGTGGATACAACTGGTGCACCTGTTTAAATTCATGTTAGTCCAGCTTTATTATTACTGTATTGTATCACTTTTGTTAAAATATTATAGCTGCTTGGGATATGCTCTAAGCCAGCCTGTGGGCCTATTGGGTGCTCAACTATTTCAATACAAGACCATGAGATGTGTAAATTGGATACAGATTCATGGGATGCTGTACCATTTTATATTGGGTTAAAATTATCACGGCATCTTGTCAGACAATTCTGATTATCATGTATCCAAATAAATTTTCCTGTGTTGTGCCAGTTTACAACTTATCCAGAATATATTATGTAGAGGGTTTATTGTTCTCTTAAATTTGTTTTGAATGAACTGTATTTTATTCTTCATTTTGAAATGTGCATGTTGAACGTTTTATAAAAATACTCTTTGTACAAACTCTACAAAAAGAATATTTCCCCAGTGCATGGACCAATATGATCATTTTGTATAATTAAAAGGCAATGTTTTGGTTTAACACATGATTATTTAAAAAACAATCGGTTTTATTTGTATTTAATCCTTTAATTGGTATTGCAGGACACGACAGTGATTGTATACTATATAAAACTTGTGCAGCTCAACATGTTGTTTGCTTTAAAACTGAGGTATAGCTATACCTGCTGGCAAAGAAGGTACTGTACAATATTTCCATTCCATTAAAAAAGTAATATACTTTCTTATTTGTTTAGTATTATTTACAAGGTAATTTTGTCATGGTTAAATTATTTTCCCAGAGCAACTATTGTGCTAGAGAGATGCAAGTGATGTAGAAATGTAAGTGATGTATTTTGTAAGTGGTGATATGATCACCACTTACAAAATAGCAACAGGAATCTACCAAATTGACAAAGAAGAATTCCTGAAACAAGCAACTTCAAGAACAAGAGATCATAAATTCATGCTAAGGAAACACAGGTGCCCAAAAAAGTATTGGAAAGTTTTCTTTTGCAAACAAGAGTGGGAGACGGTTGGAAAAGGTTAAATATTCACCTTACGGGAGTTGAACTCTGCTCTTTCTGCCCGCCTCTTGACTATCAATCAACTGTTACTAATTACTTTTTTTTTTCACACACCACACACCCCAGGAAGCAGCCTGTGACAGCTGACTAACTCCCAGGCACCTATTTACTGCTAGGTAACAGGGGGCATCAGGGTGAAAGAAACTGTCCATTGTTTCTCGGCGGCGCCGGGAATCAAACCGTGACCACAGGATCACGCGTCCAGCGTGCTGTCCAGTCGGTCACCGGCTCCTAAAAGTGAGGTGGTGGTGGAGGCCAAAACCGTCAGTAGTTTCAAAGCATTATTGCACCATACTGGGTTGCCCCTCAGCTCTGGTGCCTTTTGTTCAACTCCTACCCACAGCTTGTATGCTGACACTGGTTTCCTGTCTCTCTAGGATCACTGAGATCGCTACTGTCTTCGCTACCTTCTTGAGGTTATCTTGAGATGATTTCGGGGCTTTTTAGTGTCCCCGCGGCCTGGTCCTCGACCAGGCCTCCACCCCCAGGAAGCAACCCGTGACAGCTGACTAACACCCAGGTACCTATTTTACTGCTAGGTAACAGGGGCATAGGGTGAAAGAAACTCTGCCCATTGTTTCTCGCCGGCACCTGGGATCGAACCCAGGATCACAAGTCCAGCGTGCTGTCCGCTCGGCCGACCGGCTCCCAAATGTGACCATGGTCACATCTGTCAAAATGCGTCAAAATGTGTCGGTTGTCAAAAACTTTTACAAAGTGTATTTTGCGTCTGAGTTATTCGTCTGTGACAAATGTCACACTGTCGACTTATGTGACAATGGTGTTATTGCGCACACTGTAACAGTCTAAATGTCATAAACATATGGAATGTATTAGATGAAGATCATGTCGATACTAATTCTGTACATTGGTTGAACGGGTAAAAATCAGTGTATTGAAGCAGCGAGAGTGGAGAAGGGTATGACTGGATAGGAGGGGGTGGAGCGTGCAAGCACATGTAGGCGAGTACAGTGGCACACAGGTGAGCAGGTGATGAGGTTGGACGCCAGGTGTCAAGTGATCAGTGGCAGGCACAGGTGACATGCTACACCAACTGCCCTCTCCTCACACACACCCTTACCTCCCCATCCAATATCTCTAGTACTATACTGCCCTATACACCAAACATGCGCGCGCACTTTTCACAAACACTTGATTGTCAGTTGAGAGGCGACACCAAAGAGCCAGAGCCCAACCCCCGCAAGCACAACTAGGTGAGTACGCCGCCAGTTGAGAGGCGGGACCAAAGAGCCAGAACCCAACTCCCGCAAGCACAACTAAGTGACTAGACACACACAGTGGACAGCGCTCTAGGGTGGTAGCCCCAAGGACCCAATCACAGCATGTCTATAACTGCGGGCAACACGGGTTCAGACCAGGGCGCTGCTCCTGCCATTTACAGTTGCTGGACCAATATGACATGACCTTAGATGCCTTGCAAAGTCAAGCAAAACGCTGACGTTATTTACACAGATTTCGCAAAAGCCTTCGACAATTTGATCATGGTGGTATTGCGTACAAAATACATTCAAAGGGAATTACAGGAAAAACAGGCAGATGGATCTACAATTTCCTAACAAAACCCAGATGTATAATAGTCAACTAGGTAAAATCTGGAGCATCAAACTGTGAAGAGCTCAGTTCCCCCAGGGTACTGTGCTTGCTCCAGTACTCTCTCTCAGCCTCATATCGGTCATAGACAAGGACACAAACTATAGTACTGTATCATCCTTTGCAGATGACACTAGGACCTTTATGAGAGTAGACAACATAGAGGACACCGTAAACTGATGTAGATCACATCTTTCAATGGGCCACATCAAACAAATTGTCTAATGAAGACAAGTTCCAGCTCTTGCTATGGTAAAGATGAAACTATAAAAACGAAAACCACATAATGTAGTTAAACCACAAAATAGAAAGAAAAAGCAATATAAAAGATTTGGGAGTAATCGCATCAAAAGAACTTACTTTAAAGAAGACAACTTAATTGTCACAATTGACAAGACAAATGACAGACTGCATAAGAAAAACCTTCCAACAAGAGATGCCAAATCATTGATGACAGTTTTTAAGACACTAGTGGTCTCTAGGGTGGAATATTATGGCACCCTAACATCCCACTCAAAACTGGAGAATGTGCAAAGATCTTTTATTTTGTATGAAATGAACTTCTTACAAGACAAGGAGGCATGGCAGGAAGTGCAAAATAGCTCTGAAGAAAAGCGAGGAGGAATATGTACGCTGGGAGACAATTATATCAATACGTGCCCAAGACTATTCAACTCTTTCCCCCATAAACATAAGGGAAGATAACTAGCCGACTTCTCACGGTGTTGATCAACCCCATGAACCGGGCTGTGATACGTCACATACTGCGAGCAGTGGCGTCTAACAGCCTGATTAACCAGACCAGGAGACCTGGTCACAGACCGGGCCGTAGTGACACTGATTCCCAGAACCAATAAAATTTCAACATGTAAATAAAATAAATCATGTGTCACGCCCCCTCACCTGGCGTCAACATGCTGGAGGCCGGTGAAGGGAGGGAAGAAAGTGCAGATGTGGGGGTGGTGGTGAGAGGTGTTGGGTGTGAGGGGGGGACTAAGGGTAGTGTCCCTGGTGACAAGAGAGAGACAGACAGTAGACACACTTACCTTGCGCGGTCCTTACAACACCCTCATTTTCGCCTGTGTTGTGCTTTGACTTTTCCCCCTCCTGTAGTTCCTGTTCCACTTCATCACCTCCCTTTCTGTCCGGTTGTCTCACGTGCAACACTCACTCTCGGTTAGTACTACTAATATTTCTCCTCGTGTTGTTCCGTCCTTACCCCCAAGGAGAGTCCCCCTTCCTCAATATTGCAAATCCCTGACCCACATCACTAAAGCTTTTACCCCCCCTACAGTTCTGAAACCCCTTTTCCTTGAACACTTTTCTTCACATTCCCGCTTCGTTTCCATCTTCATCAATGGGTCTAAGTCTGCAGACGGTGTAGACTACTGTTGTTTTTCCTGACCACATCTATGTGTCGCCTGCCTCCGAAGACTGGCATCTTCACGGCAGAACTTTTTGCTATTCTCGTCTCCTGCTTTCTCGCAGTCAATCCTCCTTTGTGGTTGTAGTTGACTCTCAAAGTGCCCTCATGGCTCTGGAGTCCTTTAATCCAGTCCATCCGGTGGTAGTAGAGATTCAACATTGGCTGTTTCTTATCTCCAGTAGATTAAGAATAGTGTGTCCCTGTGGCCTTCCTTTTACCACCGTAACCGGCGGTGGAAAACGGCTCTGGCAAGGTTGCATATTGGCCATACGCGCTTAACTCACGGTCACTTAATGGAGCGCCGCCCTGCTCCTTGTTGTCCTAACTGCATTGTCCTTCTTACAGTTGTGCATATCCTTGTCGAATGTCCTGACTTCCAGGACAAGTGTGTGTGTCTTACTTTCCAACCATCCCCCGAGGTCACTTGTCCCTCAATAGAATTCTTGGGGAATCGGTTACTTTTGATATCGTTCTCCTTATGCGTTTCTGTTCTCATATTGGCATCCTCAGTAATATTTAGTGCCCTCTGATATTTCCTCACATTTGATGGTGCTACATAGCATTCCTGGCTTGGTGCCTTCTTTGATAATTACTTCAAAGCATTATATGACGAAGAGTGCTGGTAAGACTGAACACTACAAGCGTAGCTCTTTCTGTAATTACACTTAGGTAATTACAGACACACACACAGAGACTGTATCTGTGTCTCTGCTTGTCTGAGAGACTGACAGACAGACAGAGATAGGCGACAAAAATTAGGCAACAGAGAGAAAGGTGGGCACACTGCATTTTATTACTGCCATAAAGCCTTTGACACGGTACCACATAAGAGGCTGGTACAAAAGTTGGAGAAACAGACAGAAGTAAAAGGTAAGGTGCTCCAGTGAATAAGGACGTATCTAAGCAACAGAAAACGGCAAGTAACTGTGAGGAGGGAGACATCAGAGTGGCGAGATATCACCAGCGGAGTCCCACAGGTTGTTGGACCCATCCTGTTTCTAATACAGGTATATGTAAAAGATCTTCCAGAGGGGTATAGACTCATTCCTCTCAATGTTTGGTGATGATGCAAAGATTATGAGAAGAATCTCATCTCTATATTATGCACTAATCTATCCCTATCTCAACTATAGTATCTGTGCATGGGGTTCAACCACTGCAAACCACCTCAAGTCCATCATCATCCAGCAAAAATCTGCTATCAGAATAATATCAAATTCTGCTTTCAGACAACACACAGCCCCCTTGTTTAACTCCCTAAACATGCTAAACATAATCTCACTCCACAAATTCTCTTGTGTCAACTACATTTACAAAACCCTGTTACTAAGTTACTCTATCCCTTTGAGATGTATTTTTTCTAGTCTCAATAAACATACTTGAACTTGAACTGTAAATATTTGTGGCTTCCTGACCATAAAGTTACCGCCGCAGTCGAGGGTAAGAGACCGGATGTACCCAGTATACAAGCCGCACTAGCTATTAGTTCATAAAAGCTGACAACTTACCCAGATAAACATTACTTCCTAATTATATATATATGCAAATAATACAATTAAAATGTTTAAAACGTGATTATATATATGTATCATGTGGACAGTTTTTAATGTAATTTTTTCTCCTGATATTCGGGTTCTCAATTCACTAGGGAGTGAGTTCCATAGACTAGGTCCCTTAATTTGCATAGAGTGTTTACACAGATTAAGTTTGACTCTGAGAATATCAAAGATATATTTATTTCTAGTGTGGTAATAATGGGTCCTATTACATCTGTCCAGGGAGAGTTTCAGAGCAGGATTTGCATTTAAGAACGAGGTTTTGTAAATGTAGTTGACAAGAGAATGTGTGGAGGGAGTTAATATTTAGCAAGTTAAGGGATTTAAACAAGGGAGCTGAGTGTTGTCTGAAAGCAGAGTTTGTTATTATTCTGATAGCAGATTTTTGCTGGGTGATGATGGGCATAAGGTGGTTTGCAGTGGTAGACCCCCATGCACAAATACCATAATTAAGATAGGGGTAGATTAGTGCATAATATAGTGAGAGGAGAGCAGAGTTAGGAACATAATATCTTATTTTGGAGAGTATACCAACGGTTTTAGAGACTTAGTTATGTGTTGAATCTGGGTGCTGAAGTTGAGTCTCTTGTCTAGGAATAGGCCAAGAAACTTTTCATCATTTTTATTACTGATGTTAATACTGTCTATCTGTAGCTGAATTGCATTCGATGATTTGCTTCCAAATAAGATATAGTAGGTCTTTTCTATGTTTAGTGTTAGTTTGTTAGTTGACATCCATAAGTGGACTTTTTTTAATTCATTATTCACAACATTATTTGGGGTCTAAATAGATGAGGGTAGTATCATCAGCAAACAATATAGGTTTAAGAACATTAGAGACATTAGGCAGATCATTGATATATATAAGAAATAGAAGAGGTCCTAAGATGCTGCCCTGTGGCACTCCAACGGTTATTGGTAGAGTGGAAGAGGTTATATCATTGATGGTTACACATTGGTGTCTGTCACTAAGATAGGATCGGATATAGTCCAGGGCAAGGCCTCGGATTCCATAATGCTGGAGTTGAAGTAAGAGGTAGTTGTGATTAACAGTATCAAAGGCTTTTCTTAGGTCAATGAAGAGTTCAATCGGAAACTCATTTTTGTCAAGGGTTGAGTAGGTTACGTCAAGGAGACTAATGATTGCATCATTGGTGCTCTTTTGGGACCGGAAGCCAAACTGGCAGGGGCTGAGTATGTCGAATTTTACGAGGTAGGAATAGAGCTGTTTGTAGATAATTTTTTCAAATATTTTTGATAGAATGGGTAGATTTGATATTGGTCTATAATTGTTTATGTCCGCCAACCAACATCTTAGTACACGAAATAAGTCACCTTTCATGTTCAACTCACCGAGGACTGAGCCTAAGTTGAATAGAGAGGGGGGGGGGATGGTCTCTAGTTGACAGGCAGAGTCACCCTCCGTCCGGCCGAGAGCCTATTTCGGCTGCTGTCTTCTGCCCTGCTCTGCTGTGCTGTGCTGTCTCTGTTATCCTATTACCTATCCCTCTCGAATCTACAACTCCGAGTATTTATTTGGGGACCAACTAGCTAACTCAGCCCACAAATAGATAGCCCCAGGCCCTCTATCAAGCCACTCCTTAAACTTCGGCTTGTTTGACGGACCTACTCCGCTATCAGGCTACAATTATCAGATTAGCAGAAGCAAGGTGAAATTCGCACGAGCTGACCTCAGGTCGACTTGAGGTCATTAACACTTAGAGGTGTGAGTTTCTTAATTCCTAGGGGCCGCCAATCTGGCGCCTCTCAAAACTTGTCTGTGACTCATGTACTCTATGTATATATTAAATACAAACTAAACAAAACACCTTTATGGTGTTACATGATCACAAATGTCATATCATTAATGCAAACACTCAAACGACAAGACCGACGGGTACTTATCAATTGGGTGGTAAGTCATGTGGGAATAATAGGAAATGACATTGCAGACGAAGCTGCAAAACTTGCAACTAAGAGAAGAAATGTAGACATTTACATACCACAGATTAAGAAAGTAATTAGAAACTAATGCAAACGATGTACAGTGACCACAAAACAGCAGTTGCAACATCAGGATCTGCGGGTTGGTACAAGAATTCAACCAACTACGAACCACTTAATTTGATGAAAGGGAGCAGTAGAACAGGAGAAGTACACTTAATCGCATCAGGCTTGGATACCCATGTGCATGGGAAATATGTTTACAGGTTCCGGAAGGTGAGAGGAAATGTCAACACTGTGGGGAAATGCTCGACAAACCACTGCAACATTATTTAACACAGTGCACAGTTGCAAACCCATTAAGATGTCAACTTAGATTCAACAGAGCAGAAGTTGTTAAACACGTGGGACAAAATCTTACTGAAGCGACCATACCTTACCTAGTAAATATCTTTTTGATATCCCAAGAGTTAAACTTAATCTGTGTAAACACTATGCAAATAAAGGGACCCAGTTTATGGAACTCACTCCCAATTGAATTGAAAAGCTGTCCAACTTTTACATCATTCAAAATCAATACTAAAAAGTACCTAATTTCATCTTCATAGTTTTTCACCTTTTGCCTTAAAATTGCACTGTATCTATTGCTACCCAATCTCCCAACCTTTATGTTCCCAATTTGAACATCTTTACCATTGTGATCATTGCTGTCTTCTTATATGTGCTGCCAATCTGCTGTATGGTGTTTATTAATCTTTTTTATCTGTATCTATTGCTACCCAGTCTCCCAATCTTTATGTACCCATTCTGAACATCTTTACTATTGTGATCATTTCTGTCTTATATGAGCTGTCAATCTGCTGTATGGTGTCTATTAACCTTGTTTAAATTACCAATCAAGCTGTCAATATAATCAATCAGAGCTTTAATATAACAATGTGCTTTAATACACTTACTAAGCTCTCTCATCTCATTTTTCTCTTGCAATGTATTTGTTATCATTTATCAATTCTGATAGAAATTATCTACTTAATATTATCTGTTAGATTAAGGACCTGCCCGAAACGCTGCGCGTACTAGTGGCTTTACAAGATTGTAAATACTGTACTATTCAATGTATTCTCACAAACCCAATGTACCTTCTTACATATATATAAATAAATAAAATAAATAAATACGAGTCATAAACACTCATGCTCCGCCCAAGTAAAACAGAAACACGCAACGCTTAGTAGGCCAGCCAGAGGCTAAGGGCCCGCGCAGGAATATCCTTGCAAAAATAAACTCATGTACTAAAGTGCCCCAAACTAACCTAGCCCAGGACCCACGAATAGAAAAAGGAACATGTCAATTTTGTGAGCCGCTGCAGGAGTAGGAGCAGGAATAGCGGGAACAGGAACAGCAGTAACAACGGGATCAGGAGCAGGAACAGCGGGATCAGGAGCAGGAACAGCGGGATCAGGAGCAGGAACATCAGGAGCAGGAACATAAACAACATAAAACTATTGGGTATAACTTACTTAATATCAAAAAGATATATATACAGTATATATATAAATATGAAAGATATATGATCACGCTAGGACATATCATATACAAATCTAACGTCCTGTCCAATATATCTATGTAATTGACGACAAGCCGCCACTAATCTATTCAGTTTCCAGTTTAAAATATATTTCTACATATTTTTGTGACTAATTTTACGCAATTTCAGAATTCAAATATGTTACGGCCCTACTGGGACGCAACTGGGTTGTTCTCTGATGGTAGTAGAGTTTTGGGTATCTGGCCCCAAGTTAGTAGAGGCTTTCAAGGGGTGAGCTCCGTAATACAAATGAAAACAATAGGGGAGGTATACAAGCACACTAAATTATAAGAATTTTCCTTCGTTATTATATTTGCCACCACCATATATATATATAAAACAAGTCACACACGGGGATTATAACTACACTTATATACAGTTCCGTCTTCTTCTGAAGACACTGGATATTCGGCGATGCTCACTCTGGGAAGCCCTGGTTCCTTCTTCCGTGGCCCATGATGAATCCACGCTGGCTACCCCGAATCTACCCTGGCCACAGGTTAGCCAAATTACAGTCCCACTGGGAGCTTCGTCGTGGAGGCCTTCAGCCACAATCCAGCCTGTAGCTGGCAGGTACCGATCAGCTCCGCTGTGTAGGCCACTCCACGACCGATACTTAGGGTTGCGTGCCCTAGCCAGGAGCCTCGTGTGACTCGCTGGTCACTCTCCTCATACAGCACCCAAGTGGGTGGTCTCTTCCACCAGCCAACCCCGGATAAGGCGATTCCCGACACTGCCACGCCTCAGGCAGGTTATTACTCTCAACAGAGTTCGTCCGGGGGTGACTCACAGCTCCTTCAGCAGACTGGTGAAGAGACCTTGGCTGCCTTGGGTAGACTAGTCTATCGTCCAATACAGCAGTCCCAGGTTGACTCTGCAATCAGATACGTCATTAGTACTGGGAATACTACCTGGGGCCACTAGGAAACATCACTTACTAGCTTAGACAGAAACGTCCACCTATTTGCTCCATAGATGGCGTTCACTGTCTAAGCGCCACCTCACCAGAGGTCAGCAGCGGCTACGTCATGAGCCGGCTAAGACAGGCATCCAGCACCTGTGGCCGGTATATCCCGTCCTCACTAGATGGCGTTGTCCATGTTGTGGGGTTTTCGGCTGGCGACTCACAGATGGCGCTAACTTCATGACTTCATGCTCGGACGAAGATTTTGGTTCGTAACAAAATATTGCAACTATCCATAGCTTGAAAAGTTCGTCAGATACCATAAAACGTTATTCTGTTATTCCAAAAAATATACCTATTAATCAAACTACAGTATAGGGATCTATAATGTAAGAACTCTTGTACCTTGTATATATGAAAAAAAATGTATGGTGCATTACGAGAATTTCTTAAAATACCCAACTAACATAGATCCTTGTTACAGACGGAAAGATCAGAGTTAAATTGTAGTTTAATCCATTTATCATGCATCCATACCCATCCTGTGGGCAGTAGTGGACTCCATACCCATAATGTGGGCAGTAGTGGACTCCATACCCATAATGTGGGCAGTAGTGGACTCCATACCCATAATGTGGGCAGTAGTGGACTCCATACCCATAATGTGGGCAGTAGTGGACTCCATACCCATAATGTGGGCAGTAGTGGACTCCATACCCATAATGTGGACAGTAGTGGACTCCATACCCATAATGTGGGCAGTAGTGGACTCCATACCCATAATGTGGGCAGTAGTGGACTCCATACCCATAATGTGGGCAGTAGTGGACTCCATACCCATAATGTGGGCAGTAGTTGACTCCATACCCATAATGTGGGCAGTAGTGGACTCCATACCCATAATGTGGGCGGTAGTGGACTCCATAAAATCCTATGGGCGGTAGTGGACCCCATACCCATCCTATGGGCGGTAGTGGACCCCCATACCCATCCTATGGGCGGTAGTGGACCCCATACCCATCCTATGGGCGGTAGTGAACCCCATACCCATTCTATGGACGGTAGTGGACCCCATACCCATTCTATGGGCGGTAGTAGACTCCATAAAATCCTATGGGCGGTAGTGGACCCCATACCCATTCTATGGGTGGTAGTGGACCCCATACCCATTCTATGGGCGGTAGTGGACCCCATACCCATCCTATGGGCAGTAGTGGGCCCCATACCCATTCTATGGGCGGTAGTGCACCCCATACCCATTCTATGGGCGGTAGTGGACTCCATACCATAACAGTTCCCATGGAGTAGTGGTTAAGGCAATCGCCTGGCGTTTCGCGATCGCTTTGTCCTGGGTTCGTATCCTGGCCGGGGAGGCGTCAATTCTTAACTGTAGCCTCTGTTTACCCAACAGTAAATTGGGGTTGCTTTCGGCAGGCTCGAATTCCGGGAATATAGGATTAAGGACCTGCCCGGGACGCTACGCGTGCTAGCGGCTGTACACGAAAGTAAGAACTCTTGTATAAATAAATAAGTAAATAAATAAAAAATACCCATCCTGTGGGCAGTAGACCTTTGAGCTTGAGTACCTGTGAGCCTGTGTACCTGTGTACCTGTGAGTCTTTGTAACTGTGGGTCTGTGTACCTGTGAGTCTGTGTAACTGTGAGACCGTGTACCTGTGAATCTGTGTACCTATGTACCTGTGAGTCTTTGTAACTGAGTCTATACAACTGTCAGTCTGTGTACGTGTGAGTCTGTGTACCTATGAGTCTGCGAACCTGTGAGTCTGTGTACCTGTGGGTCTGTACTCGCCTCACCTAATTGTGCTTGCGGGGGTTGAGCTCTGGCTTTTTGGTCCCGTCTCTTAACTGTCAATCAACTGGTGTACAGATTCCTGAGCCTACTGGGCTCTATCATATCTACATTTGAAACTGTGTATGGAGTCAGCCTCCACCACATCACTTCCTAGTGCATTCCATTTATTAACTACTCAGACACTGAAAAAATTCTTTCTAACGTCTCTGTGGCTCATCTGGGTACTAAGTTTCCACCTATGTCCCCTTGTTCGTGTCCCACCCGTGCTGAAGAGTTTGTCTTTGTCCACCCTGTCAATTCCCCTGAGAATTTTGTAGGTGGTCATCATGTCTCCCCTTACTTTTCTGTTTTCCAGGGATGTGAGGTTCAGCTCCTTTAGACTTTCCTTGTAGCCCATACCTCTCAGTTCCGGGACGAGCCTGGTGGCATACCGCTGAATCTTCTCTAACTTTGTCTTGTGTTTAACTAAGTATGGACTCCAAGCTGGAGCTGCATATTCCAGGATTGGTCTGACATAAGTGGTATACATGGTCCGGAACGATTCCTTACACAAGTTTCTAAAATCAGTTCTTATGTTGGCCAGTCTTGCATATGCCCCTGATGATATCCTTTTGATGTGGGCCTCTGGGGACAGGTAGGGTGTGATATCAACCCCCAGATCTTTCTCTTATTTGACTCTTGCAGGATTTCACCTCCCAGATAGTACCTTGTGTTCAGCCTCCTGCTCCCTTCACCTAATTTCATTACCTTAAACTTTCCTGAGTTGAACTTTAGCAGCTATTTTCTAGACCATTCCTCCATTTTGTCCAGGTCATCTTGTAGTCTTTGTCTATCTTCATCCGTCTTCATTCTTCTCATAATTTTTGTATCATCAGCAAACATTGAGAGGAACGAATCTATACCCTCCGGAAGATCGTTTATATATATTAGAAACAGGATGGGTAAAAGTACTGAGCCCTGTGGGACTCCGCTGGTGACATCTCGCCACTCTGATGTCTCCCCCCTCACCGTTACTCGCTGTTTCCTGTTGCTTAAGTACTCCCTTATCCACTGGAGCACCTTCCCTTTTACTCCTGCCTGTTGCTCTAACTTTTTTAACAGCCTTTTATGGGGTACTGTGTCAAAGGCTTTTTGGCAATCCAGGAAAATGCAGTCGGCCCACCCTTCTCTTTTCTGCCTAATTTTTGTTTCCTGGTCATAGAATTCTATTAAACCTGTGAGGCACGATTTACCATCTCTGAACCCATGTTGGTGGTGCGTTACAAAGTAATTTCCCTCCAGATGCTCTACGAGCCTTTTCCTCGCGATCTTCTCCGTCACCTTGCATTGTGGGAGTTTTGAAGTTGGAATAAAATGAAATTGGTATAAGGAATTGAGCTCGGAAAATTTCTAAGAATTTTCTTTATTCTTTAACCTTTATTCCTGTCGTGATATTCAATTAGGTCGCCTGAGGAAGGACTTGCTTAGCTAACACACCAGTGTAGTAAGCAGCTCATTCCTCACTTTGGGACCATGTATGAACAATTGACTAGGCGTGAAGCAAACGCCGAGACCCCAATGAAAATTTAAATCCCCTCCACTTGGGTGACGACCTTCGCCATTCAGCTGAAGCGAATCTAGCGAGTAGGTCAAGGGCTCTCACAACAATAATTTATTGTTGTGTGGTGCCGTATATTTGGTCCAAAACTCAGAATCAGTCTCAATTTTATTAGTCATTTTAGAAGTCGAGTGTGAAGAACACTTGCATAACAATTATAATGTGTGGGGTGTAACGAAAAGACAGTGTTAAACATAACAACTTAGTTTATTCAATAAAGTACTAACTACTACAACAAAACAAAAAGAAATGTCAATGACGTTATTCGAAATCCTTCCTGTGACACTATCAATGACAGCTAGACACCAGCCCCTCGGACTGCATAATGAACTAACTCGAAAATAAGCGTGACCACAGAGGAATCAACAAGAAACAAGAACTAACAGATCTATAATCACAATTACAACAAATGACACAGTAGGTTCTGAAACACGTCTCCTGTAACCTCCTAACTGTTCTACGCCTCAGTGCAGTCTACACCTGCAATAGCGGTTGCAATGCAATCAAATCAGTAGTCTTTCAATGACAACAATAACTAATGGGTTCACTGGCAACTCCAGCAACCCTTCCTCAAATTAATCCTTACGTTAACACTCCGTCCCACGGACGATCAACAATCAATAACAATTGATTTACGTTAATAACACAATAACATTTATGTTAAATTAATTGTCAGGGGACATATTTTTCCTGCTCTCTCGTGCACTGAATTAAGTACGAAATTGCATAGTGCACCAGTGACGTGCACCGTGATTCAACTTTCTGAATATAACTTTTCCACAGTCGTGTTGGGTGTCGTTGGACAGCCCATGACATTCGCTAGCCATTGATGTCATTCTGATCGCTGTATCAGGTCTGTGAAGGAAATTACAGGAGGGAGTTGATTTCAGGGAAATTTTGTACAAGTCAAGTGTAGAGAGGGAGGTATGGGGGGGGGGTTAACGGCCGTAGACCACCCCACTATCACGTGTCCACCTCGTGAGAGAGGGGGTAGCGTCATAAGGCAGGTACGCCATTGGCCAAGGCTCCTGAGCCTCAGGAATGCTGAACCGTGATTGGCCAAGACGCTGAGGGGTACCACATGGTACCCCAGGCATAGTGTTGGCGGGAAAAAGACATTCTTACCTAGAACGTTGCTATGAGAGGACGTAATTTTTCGTGCTAGGCCAAGCATCGGGAAATACCGCCTGCAACGTTACTAAAGTCACGCCTATCATCTTGCTATCTTTCCGTGTGCCGTCCGTAAGAATCCGGTAGTCGGAAAGGTGCTTGTACCGAACCGTGTGAACTTGTCACCTAGCCGCGTAATTGTGGGACGCCATCTTAGAGCAACTGGACTGAGTGAGGCGTTAATTATCAGGCTACGAAAGTGACATCCGCCGTCTATCATATCTGTGCTTGAAGGTACTGCAGTGAGACATGCTAGAGAAGGTTTCAGTGTTATGAGAGAAACCTTAAAGTTCCTAATTCTGAGGAACTACCAAAGAGAACAGTGAAGGACTCCGTCTCGGGTCTCGTGTACCGTGTAACACCGTGTACCGTCGTATCCTGGGGTACCGTGTCAAGTGGAAGGGCGTGGTACCGCATCCCTGCTGTTGTGCGCGCACCCTGGTCTGCCTAAGCCGACGTGTCTGTGCCACCCTGGTCTCTGTGTGTGGAGCTAACCCCGTGGTCTAGGACCCTGTGCTCCACCTGACCACGTGTAGGAAGTGAGGACGCCTACATCATCATCCAGCAGCAGCAGTGGGAGTGTGATTTTGACGTGTATGAGAGTGAATGGGAGTGTTGCGGGCCCGCTGATTGATGTAAGTACACTGTTTCCGTTTGGGTAATAAAACTCTGAAGCTGGGTTCGCCCCCAGTGTTCCGTCTGTCCTCTGTCCCTGGGACCACCTGGGGAGGTGAATGGGAATTGGAGACGTGTGAGTCTACCCTGTTTGCCGTCATCAAGTTGAGGTTGGGCCCAACTGTGATTTTGATGTGTGTGAGGACACCTAGAGACACGGTAGAGTAAAGTGAGTTATTTGCTTCTATTTTTTCTATGTGCCGCGTATGTATTCCTGTAATTTGATTCCCTTTTTCAACAGTGAAAGTGGTAACAGGGAGGTTTCCCTTGGTTATAAATTTTACTGTTGTATTGTGGTAAAGTGTGAATTATTGGTGGATAATTTACTGAGGGAAGTCATTTACAATTTTTGCCGCGAGTGGCAAGGATGTACTGTGATGTACTGTGTTGTACCGTGTGTAAACCGTAGACAAGTTTGTCCTTGGTGGAAGGCGTTGTGTACTGTGAAGGATTCCGTGAGAATTAAAGTCAGTTAACGTCACCGGGGGTCACGATTTACTTAACGAGGTCACTTGTTCGTTGAACATTGTTGTGATTAACGTAGAGACGTGTAAAGGCAACGGTCACAGTGAAGTTCACACAGTGGAGGAATTGTCAAGTGAAGACTAACGTAGTGTTAACGATTTAACGAGCTGTCGTTAATTGAGTGATTAACGTAAGGGGTTGACGGTCTGTTATGATCGGAGTCAATTGCGCTGTAATTAAGCTGCTGTAATTCGTTGGACTGATCAGATCTGTCTGCGGACAGAGTGATTAAGCACTCGTAGCTAATTAAAGAGGATTAGTAACCGCCACTTAGTGAATTCACCAGGTGTTGATGTTGTTGTTTACACGGAGTGTGTTGTAACCTTGTGTGTGGTACAGTAGTCTACCCTCGTTAAGGTAATCTTGTCGTAAGACCGGAAGAAAACTGTCAGTTGAGAGACAGTAGGCTTTATCAATACTCGTCTGAATTAATAGGCTGTTGTATTCAGTAATTAATTGGGAATTACTCACCGAATGCTTGACTTTCAAGTTGATTTGTTCAAGAGTAACTTTTGCTTTTGATTGTCCTGAGAGACAAGTGTTAACGTAAGATTTTTATAAGGGGTTATCATTCTTGGATTAACCGCCTTGTTACTTGGTATCTCGTTGTGGGCAGCTAGCGCCAGTCAAGTTTTTGTGATTATAGTATTGATCACCGTGAAGCCGTGACAATATTGATTGCAAGCTTGCGTCACAGTGGGCACCACAGTGTTCAGTTAGTGTCATTGTTCAGTCAGCGACGACGGGATAATTAAGGATACCGTGGGTCCATCAGGCTGTTGATTAGCTGTTCTTGAATGTGCCACTGGAGTGACAGTAAAGTAACGTAAATTCACTGTGTAGTAGTTTTAGTTATTGTTTTGTGAATAAATTGTTTTGTTATAGAAAACGGTCATTTACGTCAAACCTTCCAATATTACTGCCCCACATTTTATGTCCTGCAACGCTTTGCCTGTTTATGTTCATATCAAGTCTGTATCTAAAGCTCGAGTCCAATGCACAGCACCACACTTCTATAAATAAGAAGTGAGAATCCGTCGGCTACCCTTTATTAGTTTGTTAACTAGGAGGAGCCAGCGACCTAAGTGACAGGTGTTACCCGTGTGGTTTCGACTGACGGTTTGCTCCCGCGGTCCTATGATCTTAGGCTTTAAGATTAAATATCTGCCACTGGCAGCTCTTGCTGTTTAAGGTCTGCCTCTCTTGCGAGGTAGTTACGATTAACGTAACATCAATAGGACTTAATTCTTTTGATAATTGTCAAAGAAAAAAAAAATCTCACATTAATAACTCTTACAACTGTCACTAGTAACACGGAAATTACACAACACTCTACCCGTCGAGCATTCAGTGAGAAAATCCCATTAATCCCTGTACTACCAGACAGCTGATTAATCTCTTTACTAGTTACGTTAATTTACGTTAATCGGTTACTAATCACTCAGCGATGGTAAACTCTGATTTACAATGTCCAAAGTGCTAAGAGAATGGTAATCACTCGTGATTACCTTTAGAGTAATTAATTACTATCCTCAAGATCAATAATTAAACAATCAAAATACGCAACCTTTCACACTGGCTCAGCAATTTACATTAAGGTATGAATTCTGTCTGAGCCTTCTATACTCAGACCAATTCAGGCGGCTAATAACAGTAATTAGCCCCACGTTTACGTTATCCTAAAATGACGTTACTCCTCCCACGAGTCAATCAAGTGCCGATACTTCCGGGCAGATAAATAACGACGTTACGTTAATGGAACAATGTAGCCTTCGTGTGAGTCGATCAAGCAAGGATCGAGGTTAATTACTTTGACTTCCTGAAACACGTCAATTACCCGGCCCACTGACCGTTAATTACGACAGACAATACTCTAATTCTTATCTGGCTGATGGCTAGAGTCTGTGTACCTGTGAGTCTGTACTCACCTAGTTGTACTCACCTAGTTGTGCTTGCGGGGGTTGAGCTCTGGCTCTTTGGTCCCGCCTCTCAACCGTCAATCAACAGGTGTACAGGTTCCTGAGCCTATTGTCATATCTACACTTGAAACTGTGTATGGATTCAGCCTCCACCACATCACTTCCTAATGCATTCCATTTGTCAACCACTCTGACACTAAAAAAATTCTTTCTAATATCTCTGTGGCTCATTTGGGCACTTAGTTTCCACCTGTGTACCCTAGTGCGTGTGCCCCTTGTGTTAAATAGAATGTCTTTATCAACCCTGTCGATTCCCTTGAGAATCTTGAATGTGGTGATCATGTCCCCCCTAACTCTTCTGTCTTCCAACGAAGTGAGGTTTAATTCCCGTAGTCTCTCCTCGTAGCTCATACCTCTCAGCTCGGGTACTAGTCTGGTGGCAAACCTTTGAACCTTTTCCAGTTTAGTCTTATGCTTGACTAGATATGGACTCCATGCTGGAGTCTGTGAATCTGTGTAACTGTGAGTTTGTGTATCTGTGAGTCTGTGCACCTGTGCACCTGTGAGTCTGTGCACCTGTGAGTCTGTGCACCTGTGAGTCTGTGCACCTGTGAGTGTGTACCTGTGAGTCTGTGCACCTGTGAGTGTGTACCTGTGAGTCTCTGCACCTGTGAGTCTGTGCACCTGTGAAACTGTGCACCTGTGAGTGTGTACCTGTGAGTCTGTGCACCTGTGAGTCTGTGCACCTGTGAGTCTGTGCACCTGTGAGTGTGTACCTGTGACTCTGTGCACCTGTGAGTCTGTGCACCTGTGAGTCTATGCACCTGTGAGTCTGTGCACCTGTGAGTGTGTACCTGTGAGTCTGTGCACCTGTGAGTCTGTGCACCTGTGAGTCTGTGAGTCTCTGCACCTGTGAGTCTCTGCACCTGTGAGTCTCTGCACCTGTGAGTCTGTGCACCTGTGAGTCTCTGCACCTGTGAGTCTCTGCACCTGTGAGTCTCTGCACCTGTGAGTCTCTGCACCTGTGAGTCTGTGCACCTGTGAGTGTGTACCTGTGAGTCTGTGCACCTGTGAGTCTGTGCACCTGTGAGTCTGTGCACCTGTGAGTCTGTGCACCTGTGAGTGTGTACCTGTGACTCTGTAATTACCTAAGTAATTACCTAAGTGTAGTTACAGGATGAGAGCTACGCTCGTGGTGTCCCGTCTTCCCAGCACTCTTTGTCATATAACGCTTTGAAACTACTGACGGTCTTGGCCTCCACCACCTTCTCACTTAACTTGTTCCAACCGTCTACCACTCTATTTGCGAAGGTGAATTTTCTTATATTTCTTCGGCATCTGTGCACCTGTGAGTCTGTGAGTCTCTGCACCTGTGAGTCTGTGCACCTGTGAGTCTGTGCACCTGTGAGTCTGTGCACCTGTGAGTGTGTACCTGTGAGTCTGTGCACCTGTGAGTCTGTGCACCTGCGAGTCTGTGCACCTGTGAGTCTGTGCACCTGTGAGTCTGTGCACCTGTGAGTGTGTACCTGTGAGTCTGTGCACCTGTGAGTCTGTGCACCTGTGAGTCTGTGCACCTGTGAGTCTGTGCACCTGTGAGTCTGTGCACCTGTGAGTCTGTGCACCTGTGAGTCTGTGCATCTGTGTATGTGATCACGAGTGCCAGAATTAATGACCTTCTTCATATCCATATATCTTAATGCAAGCAGGTATTTACATTTTTCTTTTTAATAAACTTTTCGGTATGTGAATAATAGTTGTCATACGTATAAATTAATCACTGAGAGAGATATATATTAACACCAACATATACAAAATATTAGCTATTTATCTTAAGGGGGCGTCTGGTTGGTTATAAAAAAGTTGTTCAATGTCAACCAATATTTTTGGACAAGTTGTATATGAAAGGGGCTGGAATTATCCCAAGGTTATGCCCGAAACGCTGCGCGTACTAGTGGCTTTACAAGAATGTAAATACTGTACTATCCAATGTATTCTCACAAACCCAATGTACCTTCTTGTATATATATATATAAATAAATAAATAAATAAATAAATAAATAAATAAATAAATAAATAAGGTTCAGTACTGCAGCGTTAATAGAAGGGACCATTTTTTTCGACGATTTTTACACATTTTCAAGTCCGAATTAATAAATACACGTTTCAGATATAATTATTCTATGACACTTTTCTGACATATTAGCATATAATAAAGGATTGGAAAATAGATAATTTCCAAAACATCTTTAGTTTTCCTAATACAAATTTTCAAAGTTCCGCCCCCCAAAATATGCAAATATGTCATGTTTATGGCTATTATAAAACCAATAAATAAACTTAGAGGAAAAATAATTTTTTAAATCTTAGAGACATGCACTCTACATTTTATGTTAATTGTGAATAAAAAAAATTTTGAATAAAAAATGAAAATGTTATTTGAATGTTTATGTTACTTGAAAATAAATACGAAAATAATAAAGTCTAAGGTTCTAAAATCTGTGGCTGAGGTTGACATCAACCAATTTTCTCCAAAATTGGCACCCTTACAGATAGGCTTATGTGCAGTCAGGTGTATAAGTTTAATGTAAATCGTCCGATAAAAAAAAAAAAAAAAAATTGGGAAAAAAACAAAAATAAAATTAACTTAATTTTTTTTCCAATAAAACTAATTATAATATTTTTTTAATATATGCTATTGTGATAGCAAAGAGTCATAGCTATGATTTCAGTTGACACTTTGTTTGATAAACGTTTTTGACCATTTTGGTATTATTTTGACACCTACTTCAATATTTTTTTTCTCCCTTCCTATTTATGCTACAATGCTGAGACTTGGACCAGATGAAACTCTTTTCATGTACAACTCGTCAAAAAAGTTTGATTGAAATCGAACGAGTTTTCATTTATTGCATATTTGGGGCAAATTGGAACAAGACGCCTCCTTAATGTATGCATCACGAACCCACTCAAAACATGGAATATTATTCAAGTGGAAAAGATATAAAAAAAAAAATTCAGAGAGACATCTTCAGTTGTACATCATTAACATCTGAAGAAACGCTGCGCGTACTAGTGGCTTTACAAGATTGTAAATACTGTGCTGTTTATTCTCACAAACCCAATGTACCTTCTTGTATATAAATAAATAATAAATAAATAAATAAATAAATAAATAAATAAATAAATAAATAAATAAATAAGAACAGCCTGAGAGAAAGGCCCTCTGAGCTCACGCCTCATGTTATAGGAGCCTAACTTTCTGGAGGATTGAAATTGCTTGCCCAAAAGCGATTTCTTTGTGTGAAAGATTCCTAATATCAAGTATCCAGCTCGGGACTCCCAAGTTTTCCGCTGCTATGTGTTTTATTTTATCTTATACACTTGTCAGACTATTATGTGAAGGGCCTGTGTACCCAGGCCGGCATGTCAAGTTTTTTTTTCTACCACAGACGTGGCCACACATTTACAATGCTAACCAGCATATATACATTTTCTTCTGTACTCCATGGACAGGGTTAGAGATGTGTTAAACATATAGTTCAGGGGTTTATTGAACAATCAACTACAGAAGGTGATTCGGTGCTTTTAAAATTCTAAGCTAACCTACATACGTAAATACATAGATACATGTCAGCAGTGCTAGAGTGACCCCTGGTAAGCAAATGCCTGAAAAATGAGCTAATGCTGTTAACTGGATGATTATTTATTTTATGACAAGAAATCATTCGTCTGGGAATTATTTCTTCTGGTATGGGTGAGGGCACCAGGCAAGGCGGCAATTTAAAATAAGTGCGAGAATGGTCAAGTCCTAATATACGCGTTGAACAGAATAATAATAATAATGATAATAGTAATAATAATAATAATTCTTTTTATCGGGGATAGGGAAGCTTGTGTATATATAATTTAGGCTTCTGTCGGGGTCTCCAGCGAGGTGGAACTGTATAGACCCCCTCCCCCTATCCCATCTAGGAAGCAACCCCATAGCAGTTTACTGCCTCTCTGGTACCTATTTACTGCTAGGTGAACAGAGGCATTAGGTGAAAGGAAACATGTCCAACCAGTTCTGTCACGCCCAAGGGATCGATCCCAGGATCCTCAACTGTGAGTCGAGAACGTAACCTTTGCACATTTTAGCTCACCTAGGTCACCACCTTAATTATTGGTCAACTATACAAACTAAGACATTAATTCCCAATAACAACTTGATAACAACCAAAAAGGTTATAAGCGGGCTCATTGAAGATATAATATCACCCAGATGCTTCTCACTAACCTTTACTGGGATTTCTCACTCCAGTTGATACTCCAGTTATGTTACCACATATAAAAGACGCTGTCAATCAATTTATGTAAATATGTGAAACACTTTTATTTTGGCTTTTAATTATTTTAGACAGCATGGATGAGTAAATCTTTGCCTCCAGATTTCTAGCTCCTGCCATTGCATTGCTCTTCAACAAATCACTTGAACTCCAGATCTTTCCGGATATTCTAAAAAAAAGCGAGAGCAACCCCTGTCCACAAATGTGGTGATATCACTGATGTTAACAACTACAGACCTATATCAATTCTGCCAACCTTGTCAAAAATATTTGAAAAGCTAATCTACAAGCAGCTTTACTCATATCTAGCCAAACTCAATATACTTAGCTCTTGCCAATATGGTTTCAGACCCAATAAAAGCACTAACGATGCACTTATTAGTATGATTAACTTGATACATGCAGCTCTTGATAAAAATGAGTTCCCTGTTGGGTTATTTGTGGACCTACATAAGGCTTTTGACACTGTCAACCACCAAAACCTTCTTATTTATTTATTTATTTATTTATTTATTTATTTATTTATTTATTTATTTATTTATTTATTTATTTATTTATATATATATACAAGAAGGTACTTCTTAAATTATATCATTATGGAGTCAGAGGTCACTCCCTGCAATACCTTCAGTCTTACCTTACTGACAGGCTCCATATACATAAACATACTGGAGCCTGTATGTTTCTGTGAATAATTCCATTTCCCCTACACTATCCATAAGCATTGGTGTCCCACACGGCAGCATACTTGGCCCTCTCCTCTTTCTCATCTACATTAATGACCTTCCAAATACCTCTCAACACCTCAAACCAATCTTATTTGCTGATGACACAACCTTCATTTACTCCAGTCCTGACCCTCTTGCTCTAAATGTCACTGTGAATACTGAACTAAATAAAGTCCATCTTTGGCTAACTGCTAACAAACTAACCCTTAACATTGACAAAACTTTCTATATTTTGTTTGGTAATAAATCCTCAAGTGAAATTAATCTAAGAATAAACAATATACAAATCAGTAGTAAAGTTGAAGGTAAATTCCTTGATATCCTCATCGATAACAAGCTGAACTTCCAGGGACACATTCTAAATATAGCAAAAAAAGTTTCGAAAACTGTTGGCATTCTTTCTAAGATCAGATATTATGTTCCTCGTCCTGCCCTGGGAACACTCTATTACTCTCTCATCTATCCATATCTCAACTATGGTATTTGTGCTTGGGGTTCTACTACCCAAAATCGTTTACGTCCTCTAATTACCCAACACAAAGCTTCTATTAGAACAATATCAAATTCTGACCCCAGACATCACTCGGTACCCTTACTCAAATCTCTGAATATGTCAGATATTAAGTCACTACACATCCTCTCATGTGTACTCTATATATTTAAAACTCTGAATTGTAATGTCAATCCTGACCTTGAAAGTTTCCTAGAAGGTTGTAACAGAACCCATGGGCACCACACCAGAAACAAATACCTATTTGATATTCCAAGAGTACGACTTAATCAAACTAGAAATGCTCTACAAATCAAGGGACCCAGAATGTGCAATGACCTTCCCAATCATGTCAAAGACTGTACCTTTCTCAACCAGTTTAAGATGAAAACTAAGCACTACCTAATTAACTCCCTGTAACATACCTTACCCCTAAATGTCAACCCATGTCTTACTATTTTTTTTAAACAATGCTGTTTGTTGACCAACTTGTATTTTGGCTATTTTCTATCATGTTCTCCCTTTTTTATCTTTTATTTTTTTCTTTCAACGCAATTTATACTTTAAGCTCAATTACTTTTAAGTTTTAGTTTAAGTGTTTTTTCCCCACCTCACCTTGCCCGGAACGTTATGCGTACTAGTGGCTTTAGGTATTGTATGTACTACCTCAATCAATAAATCAATCAGAATGTTTGTAACTCTGCATCTATGTATGTACTTTTCCTAAATAAAATATCATTATTATTATTATTATTATTATTATTACTTAGAGGGGAATATTACCTCACGTTGAATCCTAGCGAACGTGCTGTAGGTAAAAATAACTACAGCACGTTTGCTAGGATTCAACGTGAGGTAATATTCACCTCTAAGTGTCTCACATATTTACATAAATTGATTCACAGCGTCCTTGATGTATGGTAACATTACTGTAGTATCACCTAAGTATAAATCACTAACCTGAGCACTTAGTCTACACGACACTGGATAATGATATACAGCAAATAATAAGCAACGAACCATAGCTCTTTCTTTCACTCAGTTTCTACTACAGAACTCTAATATGGTTTTAGGAAGAGATACAAATGGAACAATAATTTAATAGGTTCTGCAACACTTATAATTACTCTCACTCGAAGACTAAGACATCTGTCTCCAGTCATCGCTCCTGCTCTAATAAATATGATTTTCTAGAGAAAAATATGAAAAGTTAAGATCATGAAAATGTGAAAACCAAAATTTGCATAGATTTCATACAATTATTTGCTTTTACTCGTAAGAAGTGTAAAATTTTGCATTAAAACTGTGTGTAGTGTCCAGTCCCGTGTTAAACATTACAAAACACAACCAAACGTAGCTAATAAAGCAAAAGTGTGAGACACTTTATGTTTGTTCCAAAATGTTCTTCAACAAGTAACATCACTTTTGGAACTATGCTTTTTGTTTATATTTTAGTATTGTGTTTTATTATATTTGCGGCATTTTGCCTGAGAACGTTAACGGTGGAGCACGAGCCAAAGTTGTGTATTGGTATATTACATCATCCACAGATTACCTGTCAGGTAGTGTGGCTAGATAATTACCTCCCCGCCACGGACCACCTGCTGACGTCAGCTCACATGCAACACCAGAGAGTGTGTGTATATATATACGGGTCTAGCCCTGCCCAGGACTACAGTTCTCTCCTGACGCCTCCGCCGCAGTACTGCAAGACGAACTGAAAGCACCAGCGCCAGAGTCGAGACATCGAGGGGAGACTTCGCCAAGCGTCATGATGCAGCGGGTCGTACAAGCGTGGGTGTTGGTGATGCTAGTGGTCGTCGTTGTTACCAGCCACCCTAAGTCCTCGACCAAGGTATTTAAAATACAGTTTTAAGTCTCGTCTGTAAATGCGCTCGTACTCAAAAAAAATTTGGCCATAAATATAATTAATTTAGTATCAACTTTCTTTGTTGACATTTAAACACGAGCCTATGTTGTCATTATTGTTGTTTTCTTTGTCAGTCATTCAAAGTCTGATTCCTGCCACCCAGCTCACAAGAGTCTGGTTCCTGCCACCCAGCTCACAAGAGTCTGGTCCCTGCCACCCAGCTCACAAGAGTCTGGTCCCTGCCACCCAGCTCACAAGAGTCTGGTCTCTGCCACCCAGCTCACAAGAGTCTGGTCCCTGCCACCCAGCTCACAAGAGTCTGGTCCCTGCCACCCAGCTCACAAGAGTCTGGTCTCTGCCACCCAGCTCACAAGAGTCTGGTCCCTGCCACCCAGCTCACAAGAGTCTGGTCCCTGCCACCCAGCTCACAAGAGTCTGGTCTCTGCCACCCAGCTCACAAGAGTCTGGTCCCTATGCCACCCAGCTCACAAGAGTCTGGTCCTGCCACTCAACTCACAAGAGTCTGGTCCCTGCCACCCAGCTCACAAGAGTCTGGTCCTGCCACTCAACTCACAAGAGTCTGGTCCCTGCCACCCAGCTCACAAGAGTCTGGTCCCTATGCCACCCAGCTCGCAAGAGTCTGGTCCCTGCCACCCACTACTCTCGGTAGGTGGCGGTGGCAGGCTCTCCACAATGTCCTCGGCCACGTCATCGAGTCGGGCCATGAATGTGTCCGCGAGGTCCACTTGGTTTTCACCACTCGGAAAGTTCCTCGTGTCCTCGGGATTTACCACCTTGGCAAGCACAAGGCTGCCCTTACAGTTAAGTCCCATAGACCTGGTCACTGCGCACGCAGGGTACACAACATTATCCTCTGCGGCGGGTGGATCCAGGCAAACCTTAGGGGTAGGCAACATAATAGGCAGTCTGGAGTCCCCTACCTTATCCCCTGCTAACTCATTACCAACTATTACATCAACATTAGGGAAAGGTAGGTATGAAGTGACTCCGACTGTACAAACACCCTTGTGGAAATCAGATTCCAGGGTAACCTTATGGAGGGGTACTGCTCGAGTATCACTAGTGACACCCTCGACCAGTACCACCTCTCCAGTGTCGAGAGTGTCGGCACCTTGCAACGCACTCTCTAAAATTAAAGTCTGGATGGCACCGGTGTCTCGGAAGATCACCACGTCCTTCCAGGAAGAACCCTCAGACAAAAGTAGTCTCCCTTTCGATAAGAATGGGGTAAGCAAGTCCAACCACTGTGGGTTGGAGGTCTTACTCCCTAACCGTTCCGAAGGCCTCAAGCCCTGTGTCACAACTAGAGCATTGGGTCTTTTTTTACGGGTACAGTTGCCAACAACGGCTAATATTGTGGTTTGGACGTTTACAGTGACCACAGATACGTCGGGGAGAAGAGACATTACTAACAGAATTACCCTTCGGTTCACTCTTAGGTGTCGTGGGGTTAGACAATTTAACAGGGTTAGTTATGTCTGAAACAGAAGGTGCATTAGGTAAAGGGTTAGAATGAGCTGGTCTGGACTGGCTGTGGGTATAAGTTTTGCTACTCTGTGGGGTATAATTATTTTTATTGGGCCTTTTGCCCGCCAATTGGTAGTTTTCTGCCATCTTGGCCAAATCCCCTATCTTAGAATTTACCTCTATCCTACTTCTAATGTAATGTGAAACATTCTCTGGCATAATATCTATAAAATGCTCCATTAAAACTACGTTCCTGAGAGCCTCGTATGTTTCGGCTTTCGCCGAGTGAATCCATTTATCAAACAATCTAATTTGATCATTAACAAATTCAGTGAGCGGTTGGTTGTGAGTAGGCCTAAGGTTGCGATAAGCTTGGCAGTGAGCTTCAGGCGTAATTTCATATGCCCGCAAAATACGTTCCCTGACTTTATCATATTCAAAACACTCATCGTCAGGCATATTTATAAAAATATCTTGGGCCTTACCCCTAAGTCTTCCCTGTAGGATTTTCACCCACTCTTCCTTTGGCCAGTTCATGGACATGGCCAATCTCTGAAAATGGTTGAAAAACCTTTCAGGGTCCGACTTTGAAAATTCAGGCAAATTATGCTTTTTCTCATAATGCCTAGGGTTTGAATCCCGGACAGGCCCCCACTTGTTATGAAAAATGGTGGGCTTGCTATGGGGGAACTGGTACTATTAAGGGGTAAGGGTAGTTAGAGTACAGAGTTATCAACTATGGGAGAACTAAAAGGCCCGGCCCCCAAATAAACTAAAAGTAGTGCTGAATACTTGGCTACACACAAGGTCAATCTAGAGGTTGATTATTGCACTCCCACACAGGAAGAAGGAATACTCTGTTCTAGCTTACTTATTTATTAACCCCTTAACGACCCCCCATATACACTCACACCAATAACAGATTCAGATTCAGATTCAGATTCAGATGTTTATTCAGGTAAGGTATATACATACAAGTGATGTTACATTAATGGATTGATATATAGATAGAGCTAGTACATACAATGCCTAAAGCCACTATTACGCAATGCGTTTCGGGCAAGAAAAACATTAATATCTAGAACTTAATACTAATTGAGCATAAAGAATAAAAAGTGTTGAGAACAAATACAAATAAAGATAAAAAAAAAGGGGGGGAACATGACTGAAAAAGCAGCACAAATACAATAGGTTGACAAACAGTGTTGATTAAAAAAAAGAAAATAACAGACATGGGTTGACAATAGAGGAGTGAGGTAGATTACAGGGAATTTATTAGGTAGTGTTTAGTTTTTATCTTAAACTGGTTGAGAGAGGTACAGTCTTTAACATGGTTGGGAAGGTCATTCCACATTCTGGGCCCCTTGATTTGCAGAGCATTTCTAGTTTGATTAAGTCGTACTCTAGGAATATCAAAACTGTATTTATTTCTGGTGTGGTGCTCATGGGTTCTGTTACAACCTTCTATGAAGCTTTTGAGATCAGGATTGGCATTATAGTTTAGCGTTTTATATATGTATAATACACATGAGAGAATGTGCAGTGACTTAATATCTAACAATATAATATCTTAATATATAACAATAATAATAATTACTTTACCACACTATCTTACGTTAAAAGCCTTGGTCCAAATAGGCAGGATACAAGGTTTACACTGAGAACAAGCTAGGGTAAAGTACTACTGGATAAGCACTGAAGCTGGATGCAGCTTAGGGTAGGGAGACCATGTGGTACCCTAATACAAAAACACAACACTTAGGGGTACCCAAAACACTGGCAAATACTACCCCCAGGTCTCACCAATCTTTATTACCAGAGTGGGTACACTTAAAACGCCCCGTACTTAACTTAATGGTACAGGAACTTCAGGTAAGGGAAATAAGTAAGAGGAGAAGGGAGGAGAGGAGAGGTGCAGCCACAGAGTAGGTCTTGTCCCCACGAACGCCAGCCACAGAAGAACGCTCCCAGCGACCAGCTCAGGCCTCCCGCATGTGGTGGTGCCGGGAGGAGTCTAATTGATCGTGCAGCTAAGCACATTAAAAATCTTCCCCTATACAACATATTGTTACTTTCCTCGTTCTCAGGGTAGTTAATCTTATAACAATGTTATACTTAATCCACAACAAGCTCAAGAGTTTGAATGCTTGTGAGCAACAAGATTCGTCCTACGTTTGGCAGGGAAGATACGAACAGAGACACATCTTGAGACACTTGAGAATGAACCATGGAGGTTCGAAACGTTGTGCAAATTATATAAATAAGTGTAATACACTCTATAGTAAATCACTTCTTTTCTTCACCTTAAAAGTACGAAAATGAGTTTTGGAGAACTCCTATTTCAATTAAGCCCTGATGCTAAGAAAATAGTTAGAGGGATAGAAGCCCTAAACCAGAAAATAATAAATACAGAATAAGCGGTCATATTCAATGAAACATATATATATATATATATATATATATATATATATATATATATATATATATATATATATATATATAATATATATATATATCTGTCTCTCCATGTCTGTTTCCGTCTCTCTCTCTCTTTCTCATATGAAATTTAATTGTTTATTATTGATGTGTGTGGTCACCAGTGATAAGAGGTTAGCGGTGGGAGATAGCAAATAAAAATAGTTACCCCACTACTCTGATTAAGGCGTGGCAGTTTTAGTTTAGTTCATTTATTATGCACCCCATACCCATCTTGTGGGCGGTAGTGGAAAGGGTTACAGAGGCACATAATGGGCTCAGGGATTGAACCCCACAATTCATTTAGCTAAGCAAGTTACAATCTTGATGAACCAGTTACAAAATTCAGTATAAGTCGTCACATCATAAATGGGTTCGAGATCGATCACAAGTACAGTTTCTAAATCAAGCAACTGACATATGTGGAGAGCTAGTGTCACAATTGATATGTTTGTCCTGCACACCGCCCCCTATCCAGTGGTGGATAGGTTACAATCACTTAGTTACTACCTACAGTTAGCAAACTGGGGATATTTGGCTAAAATTTCTGGTAGCAGATCATTTTTAATGAAATATTTACACATCGCTGGAACATTGGTTATAGAATTGTCTCTGAATTCACGTATCTTTTCGCACTCCATCACATAGTGACGGAGGGTGTGTGAATAATTTTGTTGACACAGTTTACATTTGGTCAGGTCTACTTCAGCTGATAATGAGACAGGCAGACAGCATGACAAACAGACATTCTTTCTTTTGCGTATATATATTTTTTCCTCGACTAATCTGAACTCTCAGATCCTTATTCAAATCGAACCTAACAATGTGTTAAGTCCGATTAGGAAATATTTAGCCAATATTTGGTATCGTTGTATTAATTGTCCAGGCTTGGAATGCTGCACTTGTCTATTTCGATCTTACCAATTTTAAGTCCGTATTTAAAGTCTATTTAATTTTTTATGAAATTTAATTTTTGTTATTCACTCGAGTATTTGAGTGCATTGTTAATTTCGTGTGTATATAATAGCAAACATGGGCGCTCCATATTGTAGTGTCGACGGTAAACTGAGGTATGTGAGAAGCTGGCAGCTAGAGCTCTAGCTCCCGGCCACCAACTCAGCCCAACACTATATATATGTTAGCAAATATATATTTGTCCTGCAGGTTCAGCAGTGTCACGGTCCATGCCGCCGCGGCCCGGGCGTGTGTGTGCGACCACAAGAGTGTCTGATCGTCATCGGGAGGTATTCAAAGTGTTCGAAGCATTGTGTCTGCTGTCTCAGTGAGTTTCTTATATATTTCGTTGCCATTCTTAGGTACATCGGCATTGCACAGTTCCGCTAGACTAAAGGTTTTCATAATAGTTGTATCCGGAGCTAGATATGCGATACTGAAATCTCCATCTCCCAAGATGGTCAGTTCAAGTTCAAGTTCAAGTATGTTTAGTGAGATATGCAATAAATACATCTCAAAGGGATAGAGTAGCTTAGGCTATTTCTACCCCCCTCTACTTCAAGTCCCTCAAGGGGCGCACAAATTCAGTGAGTACAAATAGACAAATAACATTACAAGAATCCCATTTAACATTGCAGGTTTATATAGTAAGTACAGCATATAATTGTTACACTCTCGGGGCAAAATTCTTGTAGCTCCTAAGTATACTGTCTATCATACCATTATCACACATCCAAACAATTTGATGTGGTACACTATTTATTTCCTTATTTCTATAGTTTGCAATAAGTTGACACTCTAATACATAATGTTCTAAGGTGTGGGCGTGCGGCATACTACATAATTTACACTCCTTATCTTTTTCACTGACATCAACACCGTATTGCCAGATATATTTGTATCCTAATCTTAATCTCATGTAAATTGAATCCTTCCAAGTAGACTTTCCTTTACCATAAGTGAAGGACGAATTTGTATTTATTATTGAATAATTCTTAAGTGTGTTACTACTGTCCACCATTGCCATTCTCTTTATCATTTCTTCACCCTCCTGGATCATCTTGATTCTTGTTTTTATTTGTTTCAAGGTTAACTGACATACAACATCAACAAGAGTTTTTTCAGTGGCTCTCTTCGCTATGTCATCAACTACCTCATTCAACAGTATTCCCACATGTGAAGGGATCCACATGAATCTTACTTTATACCCAGTTTTTTCTAGTCTCTTAACATTCTCTCTACACTCTATCACAATATTCTGATATACTGGGCGTCTGCTATTTAAAGACTCTAACGCTCCTCTGCTGTCAATAAAGAAGCAAGCATTATTACTACATTTGACTACTTCCTGTAATCCTGCTAATACTCCTTGGAGTTCAGCCTGTGTTGAAGAGACATTGTCAGTTAAGCGGCGTCCAATAACAGTATCTACAGTGCCGATGTCAGTGTACTCCCTGATCAAGACTCCACATCCTGCCTTCCCATCCCTAGCTACTGACCCATCACAATATACATGTAGAGTGTTTTCTGTAGGCAGTTTTCTAATTATACAGTCATATGTTGCCCTCAGCTCTCCTATTTCATACATACTTTTTTTCTTATGCAAGGGAGTAATTACTACATCTACATTACAATCCTCCCATGGTGGTGTAAATTTTCTCTTGGGCACAGCAATACACTCTGTAATAACATCATACTTTATAACATTATAACATAATTTATTCATATGTTCTCTCTTCTTCATCATACACTGTTCACTACTTCCCACCTTTTGAACCGAGAGGATTAATTCATTAGCTCCCCACCTCTCATTAATCTAATGGCAGAGGCTACATTTATCTCTACAATTCTATCCCTAATACTCTGCAGATTCAACTCCATCTTCATTATCTCAATCATAGCATTTCTTGGGCATCCTAAGATAATTCTCATGGCTTCATTTTGTACCTTCTCCAACTTGCCCATCCTACCTTTACCAAAACAAGAAATGACAGGTGCAGCATAATCAATAAGAGATCTTACAGTACTCAGGTATATCATTCGTAGCACAGGGACTCCCACTCCGACAGAGACCACCATTTGGTCACCACTTGGTCCGGGAGACATCTCCCGTCACGCAGGGTGCAGTTGCGCCTCCACAGATCTCCAGTATCATCTTTTGATACTGGTAATGGCTCGAAAGGGCCACCACTTACGGGCTATTCATGCCCGTGCCACCTCTTGGGTGGCTTAATCTTCATCAATCAATCAATCGACTCCCACTCCCTTTCCACAGCATGCCAAGGCCTTCAGAGGTTGTAATCTCTTCCGACATTGACCCAACAGTCTGTTCATCTCAGCTTCCAAACTCTCATGGGTATATCCAACATATATGCCTATATATTTATATATATTAACTCTCTCTATATTTTTACAGTTTATTTTCAATACAATGGGGCTCCGACTTCTACATTCAAACTTAGTTTTGTTTTCATTAACCACCAGTCCCATATGGTGACACAGGTTTCCGAAATTGTCCAACACTGTTTGAACCTTTGAAATATCTTTGCCCTGAAACAAAATATCATCGGCATATATGATCGGAGTTACCCCATTTGAGTATCTCTCAGATGCTATCTTATTCATTAGTACATTAAACAGGATGGGACTCAACACTCCTCCCTGAGGTGTGCCGAGTTCAAAAGACCTCACACCTGACATACAACCTTGATACCACACCTGAGCCTTCCTTTCGTAAAGATAATCTCTTATCCAGCGCAATAATTTCCCTTTAACACCAAGACTAGCTAATTCATATAAAATAACCTCTTTGTTGGCTTTATCAAAAGCTCCTTGTAAATCAATGAAAATTCTATAATAATCATTTTCATTAGCTAGACATTTAATAATACAATCAGAGGTACTTTTTCCTTTGAGGAACCCGAACAAATTACTAGACAGCTGATCACCTATTATATATAAAAGTCTATTTAAAATGATCCTCTCCATCATTTTACAAAAACACGAGATTAAAGACACAGGTCTATACTCTCCATTGGCTTTAGGGATAGGGATGATCATAGCTTTTTTCCATTTACTGGGAATACTGCCCTCTTTATAACTAATATTAAAGAGGTCTAAAAGTGGGCTTTTCGTCATAATGGCAAGTTCATTAAGTATTTCATAAGTTACTCCATCCTCCCCAGGGGCGGTAGATTTCCCAACTTTAATCGCCGTTATTAGTTCTTCTCTGGTAATACCTGTGCAAGTGACATCACCACTGTTACCTGCTATAAGTATAAAATCCTTTCTTAGATCTTTCCAAGAATCTAATGACTCTCTCGTTACAGCGGGTAATGAACTAAGTTTGGCAGCTTCCGCCCATTTATTTACGAGCCCATTTGCAATTCCTTGCGGATCTGGATGTGCAACAAAATTATGCTTTTTACCCCTTATTTTACTTACGTCTTGCCAGATTTCCTTCAAGTTTCTGTTACTCCCAACTTTCTCTGCAAATTCCTGCCAATACTTGCTCCTAATTTCCTTTCTCTTCTACCCACACAGCCTAGCAACTGCCAGTAAAGCATTCTTCCCTTCCTCAGTCCTACCATTCCTATTCCAATCCCTGTGAGCTCTCCTCATTGTTAATGTCCACCCCTTAAGCATCTTGTCATGTGTATAATTTTCTTTCAATGCTTCGTTAGAGATGTACTGATAAAGGTGAGAAAAACCGCAGAGGGCAAAATGTTTACAATTACTAATGAAGAGAACCTCAACACTTTCCTCTCCCAATGTGGTTTGTCTCACCTTATCACTCTCAATGAATTAACTTAATTAACCCCCTTGTCAACTAGTGGGGCTAGGTATCCTAATTCTCCTTGTTTCATTTTTTTACTTAATTTTTAACTTACTCTTAACTAGTCATTTACTGAACTTAATTAATTGAGTGCATTAATATTTCTTCAGGTCTTATTAATTATACAGTCATAACTGAACTATTTATAGTTAATAATCATTAGCTTAAATTTGCCTATGTTTATTATTCAACTTTTTCTTTGATTTCATTTATTACCTAGGTTGCCTAGCCTCGCCATACTCCCTTACTCCATTGTACCCCTGGCTTTGCCTGTATCTCAAATTGCAAATTGTTACTTACAATGTACCTGAGAGTACTTGTAAGCAATCTACCTCATTTTTTCTTTTTTTTGCTCAATTTGTTTTTGTATTGTATAGTCTTGTTTATATCTTTGTTTTGTATTTCTATATCTTTTGTTTTGTATAGTCCATGTTTATATGTTTTTTCTTTAATCTCATTTATTACCTAGGTTGCCTAGCCTCGCAATACTCCCTTACTCCATTGTACCCCTGTAAGCCCCTTGTAAGCTACCTCATTTTTTTCTTTTGTTGTTCATTTTGTGTCTGTTTTGTACAGTATTTATAAATTTTTCCCCCTTTTATAGCTAAATTCTACTTTGTAATTTGCCTTTCTTGCATTGTTTTCCTGCAATCAGCTTTTTTATGCAGACAAGTATAGACCCAGAACTAAACCTCTTATCCACTATCTATGACAATCATCACTTTAATGACCTAAATTGCAGATATTTTGCAGCACATGATGTAAACAATGTATTAACTCATAATCACAATATCTCTGTAATCAACTTGAACGTTAGATCCCTAGGTAAACACTTCGATGATGTTAGTGCCTTGATTGAAACTATTGACAACAAATTCTCTTTTATTATACTTACTGAAACATGGTTGAAAGAGGATACTACTCAACTCTTTAACATGCCTAACTACTCGGCAATTCACAACTGTCGTCAACTTCAAAGAGGTGGTGGCACTGCTCTTTACTACCACCAAGAACTAACATGCTTAAAAGAAATTAGAACTAGAGACTGCTGTGGGGAGTATATCTTCGCCAGTTTCAGAGTCAAGGGTGCCGAGTCTGTCCTGTCTGTGGGTGCAGTCTATAGAATTCCTAACACTGATGTATCCGAATTCAACTCAAACCTTAGAAATCTAATACTCGATAACAGACTGAACAAAAACCATCTAATAATTGCAGGGGACTTTAATATTGACCTCTGTGAGCCTGAACATCCTACTGCTGTTAGCTTCCTCAACTGTATGAATTCCTGCTTCCTCATACCTTTAATCACTAGACCTACTAGAATCACTGATAGTACTGCCACGACTCTAGATCACATCTGGACAAACATAACCTCTCCGCTAACTTCAGGTATAATCACCGATAGCACTACAGACCATTACCCCACATTTCTCTTAACTAACATTAGCAAACCACCACTAGAGTCAAGGGAGTTAAGTTTTAGGCTGCACAATGAAACTGCTATAGACAATTTTATAACTGCTGCTGATAATGTCAACTGGGAGTCCGAGTTAGGTAACATAGGGGACATCAACCTAGCAGTGCAATCTTTTCTTCAAAAAACTCTTAGCCTTTATAACACCCACTGTCCTATGCTTACAAAACAAGTCACAACCAAAAGGCTTAACAATCCCTGGCTTACAAAGGGAATACTAAAATCCATTAATAAAAAACATGACCTTAAGAAGAAGTATAGGTTAGGAATTGTCTCCAAAGAATTCTCAAAGAATTACTCATTATTGCTATCTAAGAAAATTAGACGAGCCAAAACTAAATACTACGAAGAAAAATTTACTCAAATAAAGAGCAACATTAAAAAAACTTGGAGCACAATTTCACAAATATTGGGATCAAAGAAGACTTTAAATAACAAACCAACACTCCTTTCCAATAACGATGGTCAGCTTACAGCCTCAGATTCTGCTATTGAGTTCAATAGGTTCTTCTCTTCTATTGGGTCATCCCTTGCAAATGATATTCCATCTTCCAGTACTGACGTTAAGGACTATCTCACAGGCAACTATCCACAGTCTCTGTACCTAAAGCCTATTAATTCCACTGACGTCAATGAGATAATCCTTTCCCTTAAAACCAAGTCTATTGCCCTTGAGGAGATACCAACTTTAATTTACAAAAAAGCCTCCAGATCTTTAGCCCCTGCTATTGCATTGCTCTTCAACAAGTCACTTGAACTCCAAACATTACCAGATATTCTAAAAAAAGCGAGAGTAACGCCTGTCCACAAATGTGGTGATCCCACAGATGTTAACAACTACAGACCTATATCAATCCTCCCAAACTTGTCAAAAAATTTTGAAAAACTGATCTATAAGCAGCTTTACTCTTATCTTTTTTTTGAGATATATACAAGAGTTGTTACATTCTTGTACAGCCACTAGTACACGTAGCGTTTCGGCAAGTCCTTATAATCCTATGGTCCCTGGAATACGATCCCCTGCCGCGAAGAATCGTTTTTTCATCCAAGTACACATTTTACTGTTGCGTTAAACAGAGGCTACAGTTAAGGAATTGCGCCCAGTAAATCCTCCCCGGCCAGGATACGAACCCATGACATAGCGCTCGCGGAACGCCAGGCGAGTGTCTTACCACTACACCACGGAGACTGACTATCTAGCCAAACACAATATACTTAGCCCTTGCCAATATGGCTTCAGACCCAAAAAAAGCACTAACGATGCACTTATTAGTATGCTTAACTCGATTCATACAGCTCTTGATAAAAATGAGTTCCCTGTTGGGTTATTTGTGGACCTGCGTAAAGCTTTTGACACTGTCAACCACCAAAACCTTCTTCTTAAACTACATCATTATGGAGTCAGAGGACACTCCCTGCAATACCTCAAATCCTACCTTACTGACAGGCTCCAGTATGTTTCTGTGAATAATTCAATTTCTCCCACCCTACCCATCAACATTGGTGTTCCTCAGGGCAGCATACTTGGCCCTCTCCTCTTTCTCATCTACATTAATGACCTTCCAAATGCCTCCCAACACCTCAAACCAATTCTATTTGCTGACGACACAACCTTCATTTACTCCAGTCCTGACCCCCTTGCTCTAAATGCCACAGTAAATACTGAGCTAAATAAAGTCAATCTTTGGCTAACTGCCAACAAACTCACCCTTAACATTGACAAAACTTTCTATATTCTGTTTGGCAATAAATCCTCTAATCAAATAAATCTCAAAATAAACAATACCCAAATTTGTAACAAATTAGATGGCAAATTCCTTGGCATTCTCATTGACCACAAGCTGAATTTCCAGGGCCACATTCTAAATATATCAAAAAAAGTTTCAAAAACTGTTGGCATTCTTTCTAAGAGCAGATATTATGTACCCCGCCCTGCCCCCCCCCCCCCCCCACAAGTGTATCTTCAGAAAAGAAGGAATCTGGCAAGTATCTTAAATCAAGGGAGCTATCAGAGATGTATAGATTAATGAAATTTAACTCTCAGTCCTTTAATTGTATCCGCAAGCTAATACTTTCAATACCTCTATATCTCTGAGGGATTCCAGTTATCTCGGCAGGTATGGTACTTTTGACATAACATGAGACCCCCCTAGTTCCTCCATCAGCATATAAGTGAAAGCCTCTATAGCCATTTAGCCTCAGAATGCTACCATCCCTATCCCCAGTTTCCTGGAGTGCTACTATGTCAATATTCTCTCTAAGAGTATAATAGTGTACATCCACCGCTCTAGTTTTTAATCCATTAATGTTCCAAGATAATATTCTCAAGTTACTTTCATCCATGATTAATAATAAAACTACCTTTGCCCTGTCCGTCACATTCCATGAGATACGAGAGTACCTTAGAAACTTCCTTCCAACACCGTAACATTTTTTCTTTCTCCTCACCTTCACAACTACTACTAACATCGAAGGTAATATTATTCATATCTATTTTCTTTGTTATTTCTGTAACCCGTTTTACTTTAACCGTTCTTTCACTATTTGTCACAACAGGAGGTTGAACACCGCGAACACTACTAGAAAGTGTATTCTCCTGACTATCCTCTATCATCGTTACGTCATGCACATCATTATTTTCTTCTACGCACGTTTCACTTTCCATTTCACGTCCCGTTTTACTTTCAATTACACGTCCTGTTTCACCACCATCTTCACCCCGTCTACCTTCCATAGCCAATTTTTCCAATGCCTCAATCCTCTTATCTAGTTTTTTTAGATACTCCAAAATTTGATTACCAACCTCAGAGGTGACCATATTGTCCTGAACCTTGTCCTCACAAGGTTTCAGTTTTTCCACTGCATGATGTACTTTCCCTAAGCTCGCCTTTACTTTCTCCGTCCCTTTTTCCCACACATTGATCATAGGGGCTGCCGTTGGCTTCCAACTGTTTCCTCCATGTTCCTCTTGCACAATCTTTCCTTGCTGCGAGGATACATCTATCCTGCTTGTAAGACCCGTCCTAGTCTCTTTCAGATGAGGCTTCATGGGGCATAGAAAGGAACCAGCATTGTGGCTGCCTCGACAGTTGCAACAAAATGAGATGATTTTTTCATTTTTTTCAATCTTGACTCTACACTCTCGCGAGTCGTGTTTCTTCCCACAATACCGAGGCTTCATGGGGCACAGAAAGGAACCAGCATTGTGGCTGCCTCGACAGTTGCAACAAAATGAGATGATTTTTTCATTTTTTTCAATCTTGACTCTACACTCTCGCGAGTCGTGTTTCTTCCCACAATACCGACACCTGGGGTCAAACTGGCATTTCCATGCCATATGTCCCCAACGTGAACACTTCATGCACAGTATGGGCTCCTCGACGTATTTTGCAACGTTCCTATAGCCTAGTCCTTGCACAAAAATTTTCTCCAGCGCCTCACCCTTTACCAAGGCAACAACCTGGCTTTGTTTGTCACCACGAACACTGTTCCTCTTTGCCCAGACAACATTATCATTGTTAAGAAGAAGACAGTCAGGATTCAAATAAGTTGGAAACTTGAAAACTATGATCTTTGTGTGCAACATACCTTCTTCTGGAGGAACCATCACTACATTTTCAAAACCAACCGTCGTGAGGCGTTCCACGGCCTGTTCAGTCCCAACTGTTATGTAGGGCCGGTGAAGACCCTCCTTGAAAAGTGGTTCGTATTCCAAACATTGTTTAGCTAGACGTACCGTCCACTCTAGCTTTTGGTGGAAATTCAGTTGGCATGTTGTAGGGAACAACAGCCTCTTCCTTCTTGTCTTGTCTTGCTTGCCTTGAGTCTTGCTGAGTAGGGTCTCATTCTTTGGTCTCTTTGTAATTTCATCGTCACTCTCACTGTCTCGCTGTCTGTTATTATTTCTCCGTTTCTTTCTGTTCACTACTACTTCAAACGGTCTGTTATCATCTTGTCTGTCCTCCTCACTACCACTTAGGCATACCGCCTCAGCCATTTCTTCGACGCTGTCAATAATCGAGAACAAATGCACAATATCCTGTATCACCACGTGCAAAAACGAAGAGTGTGGGGCAATACTCCACCTCCCATCAATCAGCGGACGCCAAGAGCGCCAACCTTGCGACCGCACTCAACCGTGGTCTGGACACAACTGAAGATGGTCAGTCACGCTCGAGAGGACGGGCTGGATCAGGAGCCTATACTGGTCAATTTTTAATGTATTGTGAGAATATTCTCAAGGACTCGGGAGTAGATAAAGTACCTGGAAAGCTCCAGGTGCCTCAGATCGGCAGGTGTAGAGGTTGTACTAACTGGGTATTCAGTAATGTAGTCTATAAGATCATGACCCAGTTCCTGTTCTCAGAGTTGGAACATGTGAGCGGTTGTGTGGGTGCTCAACCATCTCCTGTTTATAGTATAGTTTTTGTAACTATGTGCACCATAGTACAAACATTGACGTACTAGCAATTATATAGTATAACTTGGTACTATTCACTTTATACAGTCCGAAACAAATCAAGCTAAAAAAACAAACTTAAATATTCCTATGCCTAGTATAGCACACACTTTTACTATATTAGGCCTCAGATAGTGTGTATTGGCCTAGGAAGGTTAGGTTAGTTAAGGTTGTCTTTGCAACATAAATACAAAACCTTTTCTGGTTTGTCCAAATTCAATAGTACAGGTTTCTACTTTCTAATTGCGTTGTACGTCGATATATGCACAATGGTCCTCATCGTTATTATAAGTCCCTTGCAAATTATATCCCATCCTCCCTAACTAATTACTACCTTACAGGTAACTATCCAGAGTCTCTGTACCTAACTCTCGCTAATTCATCTGATGTTAATGAGATAATCTTTTCTCTTAAAACAAAATCTAGTGCCCTTGCTGAGATACCATCTCTAATCTACAAAAAAAAGCCTCTAGATCTTTAGCTCCTGCCATTGCATTGCTCTTCAACAAGTCACTTGAACTCCAAACTTTTCCAGATATTCTGAAAAAGCGAGAGTAACCCCTGTCCACAAATGTGGTGATCTCACTGATGTCAACAATTTCAGACCTATATCAATTCTGCCATCCTTGTCAAAAATATTTGAAAAACAAATCTACAAGCAGCTTTGCTCTTATCTAGCCAAACACAATATACTTAACTCTTGCCAGAATGGCTTCAGATCCAAAAAAGCACTAACGATGCACTTATTAGTATGATTAACTTGATACATGCAGCTCTCGATAAAAATGAGTTCCCTGTTGGGTTATTTGTTGATCTACATAAGGCTTTTGACACTGTCAGCCACCAAAACCTTCTTCTTAAATTACGTCATTATGGAGTCAGAGGTCACTCCCTGCAATACCTTCAGTCTTACCTTACTGACAGGCTTCAGTATGTTTCTGTGCATGATTCCATTTCTCCGACACTACCCATCAACATTGGTGTTCCTCAGGGCAGCATACTTGACCCTCTCCTCTTTCCCATCTACATTAATGACCTTCCAAATGCCTCCCAACACCTCAAACCAATCTTATTTGCTGATGACACAACCTTCATTTTCTCCAGTCCTGACCCTTTTGCCCTGAATGTCACAGGTAATGTCGAACTTAATAAAGTCCATCTTTGGCTAACTGCTAATAAACTCACCCTTAATATTAACAAAACTTTATATATTTTATTGGTAATAAATCCTCAAATCAAATTAATCTAAGAATTAACAGTATCAAAATTAGTAACGAAGTAGATGGTAAATTTCTTGGTGTTATCATTGATAACAAGCTTAATTTCCAGGGACACATTCTAAATATAGCAAAAAACGTTTCTAAAACTGTTGGCATTCTTTCTAAGATCAGATATTATGTTCCTCGCCCTGCCCTGGTGACGCTCTATTACTCCTTCATCTATTCTTATCTCAACTATGGTATTTGTGCTTGGGGCTCTACTACCCAAAATCATTTACGTCCTCTAATTACTCAACACAAAGTTGCTATTAGAACAATATCCAACTCTGGCCCCAGACATCTCTCGCCCCCCCCCCCCCTCTACTTAAATCTTTGAATATGTAAGATATTAAGTCACTGCACATCCTCTCAAGTGTACTCAATATATTCAAATTCAAAATTCTAATTCTAATTCAAATGTTTATTCAGGTAAAAGTACATACATAGAAGATGAGTTACAAACATAATGTTGGATTTATGGATAAAGCGAGTACATACAGTACCTAAAGCCACTAATGCGCATAGCGTTTCGGGCAAATTTTGACCAATATATATAAAACTCTGAACTGTAATGGCAATACTAACCTTAAAAGCTTCCTAGAAACCTCTCTCAACCAGTTAAAAAAAATAAGAAAGATGAAAACTAAGTACTACCTAATAAACTCCATGTAACCTTCCTTACCCCCTAAATGTCAACCCATGTTTTGCTATGTCTTGCTATTTTCAAACAGTACTGTTTGTTGACCAAGTTGTATAACTGCTGACATCTGCCATGTATAATCTTAAAGAAAATTGCAATCTTCGGTTTATTTAGTTAAAATTCCTTTCGCTGTTCTGTTGCATTTTCTGCTGTTCTATCCAGCATGTAATTATATTCATTCTCTTTTTCTTTCTTTTCCTTTTTACAAGTCAATTTATCCCTTTGATCTCAATTAGTATTAAGTTTTAGTCTAAGTTTTTTTCCCCCACACCTTGCCGGAAACGCTGTGCGTATTAGGGGCTTCAGGCATTGTATGTACTAGATTAGTACTATTACTCCCACATTATGTTTGTAACTCATTTTCAATGTATGTACTTTTACCTGACTAAATATCTTATCTTAAGTACTACCCAAACAGGAGGATGGGCTAGGGTGCTCACTCAAGGTTTAGTGGTGAGGCTCAAGACCTAAGGCCATCTTTACTCACACCTCGTGTAGCCCACACTTATCTATTTAGGGACCTCGCGGCTGAGTGGACAGCGCTCGGGAGTTGTAGTCCTCGGCCCGTGTTCGATTCCTGGCCGAGGCGGAAACAAATGAGCAGAGTTTCTTTCACCCTAATACATCTGTTCACCTAGCAGTAAATAGGTACCTTCAGAGTTAGACAGCTGCTACGGGCGGCTTCCTGGGGATGTACTCACCTAGTTGTGCTTGCGGGGGTTGAGCTTTGGCTCTTTGGTCCCACCTCTCGTAAATGTCAATCAACTGGTGTACGGATTCCTGAGCCAACTGCTCAGGAATCTTGAGATATGTGCTGTACTGTACTGTAGATATGATATGCTCTATCATATCTACATTTGAAACTGTGTATGGAGTCAGCCTCCACCTACATCACTGCCTAATGCATTCCATTTACTAACTACTCTGACACTGAAAAAGTGCTTTCTAATGTCTCTGTGGCTCATTTGGGTACTCAGCTTCCACCTGTGTCCCCTTGTGCGTGTGCCACCCGTGTTAAATTATCCATCCTTGTCTAGCATGTAATTTTAATAATCCCTGAGAATTTAGGTGCTTTTCTCGTCAGTGAATGACGAATATGTTCTCTGTATTCCCTCTATTTCAGCAATCTCTCCTGCTTTGAAGGAGGAAGTTAGTACTGAGCAGTGCTAATTAGTAATTAAACTAATGACTGCTTACTAAACTAATTAGCAGCAGGACAGCGCCATCACCAACAACAAAGGCGCCAGCAACATCAGCGCCATTGTAGTAATGACCGCTATACCTTCATTTACGCTATTGACATAAACATAAACATTATATTTAGGCAAAAGTACATACATTCATACAGAGGACATCACACATACAGAGAACATCATACATACATAAATACATACACATAGAGGACATCATACACACATACAGAGGATATTATACATACATACAGAGGACATCATACATACATACAGAGGACATCATACATACATACATATTGCCCGAAACGCTTTGCGTAATAGTGGCTTTAGGCATTGTATGTACTAGCTCTATCTATAATTCCATCAATCTTTGTAAAATCTCTTGTATGCATGTACCTTACCTAAATAAACATTTATTTATTTATTTATTTATTTATTTATATATACAGAGGACATCATACATACCGAGCACATAGTGTTGGAGTGACAGTAAGGCAGACACGGCCTCTGGAGCCACTAATTCAAAAAATTCAATTTCAAAATTTGATTAAAACGCTCAAAATTAATAATACGCTCTACTTATTCACCCTTTTATTAACGACTGATTTAATTCCTGATATATTTTTTTTAATTTGAATAATGAATCGAATTATTTAAATATTTTTCGGCAATAATTATATTAGTTATAAACAGTAAAAGAAGGCTTATCATTGCGAGTGAATTTTGTATTTTTGTTGTATATATATATTGTATTTTGTTAAAACTGTTTTCATATGTGCATTGAACCTAAATATCTTTCAGGGCTTAAGCAAACACATGAAACAACACCAAAGACAACAACGGAAACATCTACGATGGAAACTCAAACAACAACAACAATGTAAGCATGAACAGCTGCAGCAACACCACCAGCAACATCAGCGCCAACATCAACAACAAAAGGCACCAGCAACATCAACAACAAAAGGCACCAGCAACATCAGCGCCAACATCAACAACAAAAGGCACCAGCAACATCAGCGCCAACATCAACAACAAAAGGCACCAGCAACATCAGCGCCAACATCAACAACAAAAGGCACCAGCAACATCAGCGCCAACATCAACAATAATACTTTACTTATATGACGTACCAATGAACAGCATTATACCATGGAGATAGTGACGTTATACCAGCAGAGGGCTACGACGCTATAACTTATATATATATATAATAGTAGTAGGCATCGTGCAGTCTTGGGAGACTATGGAGATGCGCTCTGGTGGTCGAGACTGCCATATAATAATAATTATAATATAACCATATTAATAATATATCTCACGATGCACTGGATATACTTGGTGTTAATAACACTGTCCGACCCAACGAGGTGGGTAATTAGGTTGTTAGTGACACCACGAAATGCATTTCCATGCGTCCCTCGCAAAGCGTCAGATTGTGAGCGTGCGGTCACTCGTCCAGTTACAACCCGTTCTCGCACTTTCTTACAGTCAATATTGACTTATTAAATACGTGCATATGTGACATACTAAACATACTACTTTACCTTGAAAAGCTTCATAGAAAACATCGACCTTACCTAACCTTCTTAGTATGTTAAGATAAGCATCTTATTGCTTCGTAATTACAATTATTACCTAACCTATTATAGGTATAGGTTAAGTAATAATTGTAATTACGAAGCAATAAGATGCTTATCTTAATATACTAAGAAGGTTAGGTAAGGTCGGTGTTTTCTATGAAGCTTTTCAAGGTAAACTAGTATGTTTAGTATGTCACATATGCATGTATTTAATAAGTCAATATTAGAGTGTAAGAAAGTGCGAGAACGGGTTGCCAGTTACTAGCCAGACCCACCGGCTCTTAAAGTGACGGCCAGCTCAGTGACGAATATATCTAAACGGATTTGTTTCTATTATAAAAGAATATAAAAGGCTATATTATCTATCTGTAAAAGAAATGGCTTTTAAAATACAATTCTATAATTTAGGATTTTGATTAAAATTATAGAAAATAAGATCACATGAGGGTAAACAGTAATAAATATTCTCTTCATTTTATTGGTATTAGACCAAGTGTCCCAATTCGTGTTGGTAAAGCCACGATACTTCGAGGACCTTCCATGGTCCGTCAGAAGAACAATCACTGACTCTCAAACGTCAGAAAGCTCTAGTATTAACTGTTACCATACATAGATACGTTAATAAAATTATGATTAAATATTAAATGACATTCTGGTCCACTGACTCCTATTTTAGCACATAAAACAGTAACTGTGGTGAAAAGCCTTGATGAAAATAAATTTGTGTTTATGAAAATCATTAGAAAATTTAAACCACAAACTTATTTGAACGTTAACCTTCTTAACTCGTCTCTTGAGTATAAAAACACTAGGAGGAAGATATTATGTTTCTGTAATCTTTTTATCTTACTCTGTCTCTGTCTTTCTCTGTCTGTCTCTCTGAGTGTCTGTCTCTCTCTCTCTCTCTCTCTCTCTCTCTCTCTCTCTCTCTCTCTCTCTCTCTCTCTCTCTCTCTCTCTCTCTCTCTCTCTCTCTCTCTCTCTCTCTCTCTCTCTCTCTCTCTCTCTCTCTCTCTCTCTCTCTCTCTGAATTATTTATAGCCTGTATTTTCAGTTCAGGTGGCGGCATAAAAAAACAGACATTTAGTGTATAATTTAAAGCATACACATTTATGTTAAGAATCATTATTAAATCTGGGGATCTTGTAAGGAAATATATACACTTAATTATGATAAATAAATTCACAATTTGGCCTTTGTAGTTTTTGTCCTATTAACAATTTAATACATATTCAAGAGCTCTCAGGCCGAATAATCAAAGAAAATCGTTTGTACACAAGGTTTATTAAAATGTCTTGATGCAAACTAATTAATGACCCAAGTATAATTAATTAATTTACCTGAAGCCCACAATATTTTTAGTGGCAACGATGGGGACAGGAAGCCGACGCCTTGTCAAATGTCCCCCCCCCCCAATTGTTCCTGAAATGTTTCTGTAAATGAGTTTTGGACTAAAGTAAAGTAATGTCTCGGCATTTATAGCTTCGGCGGACAGGCGATTCCATGGGTTAACAACCTTATGGGTGAAAAAGCAACCCCTACTTACCTAATTGTACTCACCTAATTGTGCTTGCGGGGGTTGAGCTTTGTCTCTTTGGTCCCGTCTCTCAACTGTCAATCAACTGGTGTACAGATTCCTGAGCCTACTGGGCTCTATCATATCTACATTTGAAACTGTGTATGGAGTCAGCCTCCACCACATCACTGCCAAGTGCATTCCTTTTATTAACTACTCTGACACTGAAAAAATTCTTTCTAACGTCTCTATGGCTTATCTGGGTACTAAGTTTCCACCTGTGTCCCCTTGTTCGTGTCCCACTCGTGCTGAAGAGTTTGTCTTTGTCCACCCTGTCAATTCCCCTGAGAATTTTGTAGGTGGTTATCATGTCTCCCCTTACTCTTCTGTTTTCCAGGGATGTGAGGTTCAGCTCCTTTAGCCTTTCCTCGTAGCCCGTACCTCTCAGTTCCGGGACGAGCCTGGTGGCATACCGCTGAATCTTCTCTAACTTTGTCCTGTGTTTAACTAGGTATGGACTCCAGGCTGGAGCTGCATACTCCAGGATTGGTCTGACATAAGTGGTATACAGAATCCTGAACGATTCCTTACACAAGTTTCTAAAGGCAGTTCTTATGTTGGCCAGTCTAGCATATGCCGCTGATGATATCCTTTTGATATGGTCCTCTGGGGACAGGTTCGGTATGATATCAACCCCCAGATCTTTCTCTCTATTTGACTCTTGCAGGAATTCACCTCCCAGATGGTACCTTGTGTTCAGCCTCCTGCTCCCTTCACCTAATTTCATTACCTTACACTTTCCTGAATTGAGCTTTAGCAGCCATTTTCTAGACCATTCCTCCAGTTTACCAGGTCATCCTGTAGTCCCTGTCTATCTTCATCCGTCTTGATTCTTCCAGCCGATGATCCAGCAGCTGAGGCTCCAGAAGGAGGTATCCAGCCGAGGATGTCCCAGCTGCTGAAGTTGATATCTAGTGGTGTCCAACCGAAGATGCCGCAGCTGCAATGGTCCAGCTGCCGAGGCTCCAGATGGCGTGTCCCAGCCGAGGATTTTCACGGGAGAAGAAGGGAAGATCGCATTTTACTCTCCATTCTTAATAATAATTTCTTTACAGTTCTAATTCGTCTTGTTGAAGCGTAAGTGGTTTCGCAGTTCGATGCCCACTTCACATCCTCTTACCTTGGCCTGTTGGCATTATTTAGTATTTACCCGCTGCATAGCGATATGGACATCGCTGCACTCTATGCAGTCACTTGGAGCCACCTGCAGTCCACTGTCTGCTCTGTGTTTTAACATTGACTTATAATTTGCCTTGTTATTAATAATTGCCGTACTGGAGCCTACTAACTACTAGACGCTGACATTCACTATTTCTCTTCGTTTCCCGCAGAGGAGGCGTCTGATTGTTCCAGGAGTTAGCACTTATTGTATCTGGCAGTACCATCACTAGGCTTCTATGCTACGCCCCACTCAGTTATGCTTGCGACTTCATTCAATTCTACCCATTCCTACCTTTCGCTACAGGTGTCGCATCCAGTTATCCCCACTCTTGCAGCCTAAGTTGCCAGCAGTACACTTAGGGGTGGGTTCCCCGCAACTGTGCCTTTGCCTTTCACGTTACCACTGCACGCCAGCTTCTGCCCACCCTTACTGCTTTTAATACTTCCAGAACCACGATAGGACGCACACGAGGAAAACCATTGATGATCGAGGAACACGCGGTGGGGCCCGAAAGGCGGATCACTGCTCTCATGCCCGCCGTGAGAGGTATCCTGGGAGGCGACCTACATGCTTCTAAGCTGCCACCTCCGCCCCACATCCGTGGGGCTCACCACAGTGACAACGACCCACACCGACCACCATTTGGTCACCACTTGGTCCGGGAGACATCTCCCGTCACGCAGGGTGCAGTTGCGCCTCCACAGATCTCCAGTATCATCTTTTGATACTGGTAATGGCTCGAAAGGGCCACCACTTACGGGCTATTCATGCCCGTGCCACCTCTTGGGTGGCTTAATCTTCATCAATCATCAATCTACTCATCCACGGGAGACATTTCCCATCACGCAGGGTGCAGTCGCACCTCCACAGATCTCCAGTATCATCTATTGATACTGGAAATGGCTCAAAAGGGCCACCACTTATGGGCTATTCATGCCCAAGCCACCTTTTGGGTGGCTTAATCTTCTCTCTCTCTCTCTACTCATCACACCATTTGGTCCGGGAGACATCTCCCGTCACGCAGGGTGCAGTCGCACCTCCACAGATCTGCAGTATCATCTATTGATACTGGTGATGGCTCAAAAGGGCCACCTCTTACGGGCTATTCATGCCCGAGCCACCTTTTGGGTGGCTTCATCTTCATCTTCTGTTTAAAACACGGGAGACATCTCCCGTCACGCTGGGTGCAGTCGCACCTCCACAGATCTCCAGTATCATCTATTGATACTGGTGATGGCTCAAAAGGGCCACCTCTTACCAATTCATGCCCGTGCCACCTTTTGGGTGGCTTCATCTTCATCTTAACACATTCACAAGGGAGACATCTCCCATCATGCAGGGTGCATTCGCACCTCCACAGATCTCCAGTATCAGCTCTTGATACTGGGAATGGCTTAAAACCACTTACGGGCTATTCATGCCCGTGCCACCTTTTGGGTGGCTTAATCTTCATCAATCAATCAGCGACAACGACCGACACGGGGTCGACCCTGGGGAGTCGGCCTCAGTGTGGACAGCGTTCACTTTCCCACACCCGCCCTGGGGCCAGCCTTCCAGGACTGGTCTCTGTGAGGGCGGGCTACTACGACGAAGATGTACACGGGATCGACCAGACATTCGCCTTGGTGAAAAGCACTCCCTGCATGGAGTACAAACCTGGCAGTATGCACTCCTCCCAGGGTCACGGTTGGTGGGCTCTCCCGCCCTCTACGCCACATGGCTCGTCAAGATGGCGCTCCATCGGCCCTCCAAGGGAGCTGCGTCAGTTAGCAGCATCTGCCTAGTAGACCCGGAATGGTACTTTTTTCAGTCAGGGAAACCTGACTGTTTTTTAATGGCCTCTCCGGGCATACGGGCACGCTTACGGCCACGGTAGCGAGAAGTCATGTTACTACTTATAGCAGCCAGCTTCTGCTCGCCCTTCAGGGGTGGGGGTTCCGCGCTGCTGGCCCTCACGGGATTGGGGGTGCTCCGACGGAACCCCCAAAGTGATAAGCCAAGAATACCAAGAATTGGAATTACCGTAAATTCAATCATGCAACTTTCAATTACTAGTTAGAGATGTCACTTCACTGTATTTGATTTAATATATTATCATTATAATGGATATCCATTAATATAATTTCTGTATAATAATTTATGGTTATTCACTAATCATTATTAGTCACCATAATTAATTATCCACTTTAATTATCTTTATTCGTTATAATGAGCTATTATGCTTCTTCATTTAAGGATTATCAATTATTTAATCACTTATTATGATTATTATTATTAATTAATTATTTGTATTTAATAATTAATTAATTATTATTATTATTATAACAATAAAATAAGTCCCCCACTCTGTGAACGTTTTCTTCCAACCGCAGAAAAAATATTACAGAGCATTCGGATCACTGTAGTAAGCGCCGGTGTATGCTTGGTGCTGGTGTTCAAACGACCTGACGCTCATCACAACATCACTGGCTGACATCACAGTCAACTCGAGGCTGTCATCAGGAGGTGTGATCAATCTTTCACGAAGACAAGGAAGACCATCTGCACCTCCTGTCTTAAAGAAGAAGAATTTGAACGATTAAAGGAAGGGTGTTAAAGGATATTTAAAGCACACCTGCTGTATTTTATGTGAAATGTAGGTAATGTTTGGAGCAATGTAATCTTAGTTATCAGGTCTGATAACAAATCAGACACAAAAGGCCTGGAAAAATGTTACCCTTATTGTGATAGTAAAATGTGTTGGGAGCACAAGACGTGCAGCAGACAGTGCGACGTAATACATGTCGGGATGAGGCCTGGGTACCGTTAGCAGTGGAAGGTGGCGAGTCTCATAATTTTCAACATTCCTTTGGAAAATTTTGTGAGCAAGAACTGGGATATGATCTTACACTGAATTATTAAATGTCCGGTCATTAGACCCATCAGACCTGCTGGTATGAGGTACCTACATACCTTGCCCTTCTCTTATAACTGTTATTCACTCAGTTATTCATATCTTGCCTATGGTAGCTGTTCCTGGGGGGATCTGCATCCCTAAATTACCTCTGGCCTGTAATTACTCAGCATAAGTCAGCAGTTAGAACAATAATAATCTCCTGACTCAAGCAGCACTCTGGTCCATTACTGACATCTTTGAATGTGTTATTATTAAGTCACTGCCATAATAATAATAATAATAATATTTAGTTAAGAGTAAATGCATACATAAAAACAACACATGAACAGTAGAGGATTCATAAGTAACACAAGCACAGTGCCTAAATTTACCTGAATTTACCTGAGGGCCACTAACACTAGTGGTCTTGATGAAGACGGGAAGCTGGCGGCTTGTTGAAGGTTCCCCCCCCCCCCCCATTTGTCCTGATGATTTTTTCTAGCTGGAATTTAATAATAATGATAATAATAATAATAATAATTCATTGTGTTGGGATAGAAAGCCAGAGTGTATTCATACATGTTAGGCTTATATCGAGGTTCCCCTCCCCCCCCCAGGTTGAATTACTGACCCCCGCCCAGGATTCAACCCCACAACAAGCTTACTAACTTTTGAGTACTGTACCTACTTACATAGGTACTGCCCGATAGTTGAGTGGACAGCACTTTGGATTCGTAGTCCTGAGGTTCCGGGTTTGATCCCTGGTGGAGACGGAAACAAGTGGGCAGAGTTTCTTTCGTCCTGATGCCCCTGTTACCTGGCAGTAAATAGGTACCTGGGAGTTAGACAACTGCTATGGGCTGCTTCCTGGGGGTGTGTAACAAAAAGGAGGCCTGGTCGAGGACCGGACCACGGGAACGTTAAGACCCAAAATCATCTCATGGTAACCTAGAGGTAAGATACTGCTATGTATATTTTTTCAACACATTTTATACTTTAATCTCAATTAGTATTAAGTTTTAGTCTTTAGTGTTTTTCCTGCCCGAAACGCTTTGCGTAATAGTGGCTTTAGGCATTGTATGTACTAGCTCTATCTATATAGTCATCAATATCTGTATCACCCCTTGTATGTATGTACTTTACCTAAATAAACATTTGAATTTGAATTTGAAAGGTGAACAGGAGCATTTAGTGAAAGGAAATGTGGCCAAGCATTTCTGTCCCGCCTGGGATTCGAACCCAGAATTCTTAATTGGCATCAAGAACGAACCCAACTGTACTACCAGGATCCTTTTCCCTTAAAAGTTTAACAGTTTTTTGGCATTTAGGGCTTCAGTGGGTAGGAGGTTCCATGGGGTTTATAACTCTGTGGGTGAAAAATTATCTGTTTTCAGTACTGCATTGTGACTTGTTGAGTTTGAAACTGTTTCTCCCTGTTTGTGTTACATCTGACATTTTGAAGAAGTTGTCTAAATCAATATCATCTAAATTGTTCAGTATTTTAAACGTTTCGATGAGATTAGCCCTGTTACGTCTAGTTTGCAATGTTGTTATCCCTATGGCCCCTCATCCATTCATCCACTAATATTCAGAGCATTTTGGGCGTAACATAAAAATTAATAAAACAATATATAGTACTGTATAATCTTAATGGAGTAATACTTACAGTTAAATGTATGATACAATATATCATTTGAGTGTTGATGGTGAGAGAGAGAATTAGAAAATGATTAACAATTGTTACATGATATTTGGAAATTAAACTTTGCAATAGTTCATAATGAGTTCTTTGACATATACAGTACATTGACAAGAGACTTAACTTCAGGTCTCACATACAACACATAGCCAATAAAGTTTCTAAAACTGTTGGTATATTCTAAAAAATCAGATATAGTACTGTATATATGTTCCCTTCTTGTTCTTCTTACACTATATTACTCACTAATCTATCCCTATCAAACATCCTCACAGGCGAGTTCTCTCTCTTTTGGCCTGTCTCCAGACCTGGAGTGGTCTGTCAATGATGAGTCCTTCGTTGGCTTTGCAAGTGCAAGACATGGAATCAGCATGCTGCATGGAACGGCGACATGGAACCAACGCCTTCCTTTCTTCGTGGCTTCATTCCTCGATCGCAAGGCTCTCCTGATGGATGCCTTTCAACGGGACTGGTTGAAATAGTGGTGCTCTTTTTTTTTCTTTTTTTTTTTTCCTGGTTCAGTTGTTGCTTTGGGTGTTGGCCAGTCTGGAGTCATACTCGGGAAGGGTGATCCTTCTGGCTCCTTGCTGGCCAAAACAGCCTTGGTTTCCAGTGCTTCTTGCCTGGCGTACAAACCCAGGCATTTTTCCATGTTGGAGCCACTGTAAATACTGTAATACAAATATATTATTGGCATCTTGTTCTGAATCTTTCCTCCTCTTATCATTCAGTTTGGTTTTGTGTTTGGTTTCTGTGGAGCCATTCCACAAGTTGTCTTGTGCAGTTTCCACCTTCATGCTCCTGCTCCTCCTGTTCCCTTGACCATATTTAACATTTTCTTTCCTCGCCTTGGTTTACAGTTTTCTCTTTGATGCGTGATATTTTTCTTAAGGTAGTTTTCCTGATGACTCTCGCCTCCAGCTGCCTGGTTGGAGCGCTTTATGCTCTTCTCCAGAGGCATGGATTTTGTTCTTTTGGCCCTGGTGGGCAGCTTGCTCATTTGCAGCAGTCTCCTCCTTTTCTGGTGAAGAGTGATTTGGTGGGCTTCTGGAAGGGTCCTTTAATGATTGATGCTTGGTTGGTTTGGCCGATTGTGCGTCATTTATCCAGTGGTGGCTCTTCGCCACTATCTACATACCACTGGTTCTCTCTCAGTGGATGCCTTATTTGTTGATCCTGTTTCCTTAGTTCTCTGTTCCAAGGCTCGCATTTCCCCGGGTTGTCCGCAATGTCATCAAGTCTAACCAGCCTCCAGTCTACCCTCAGGCCCATGATGTTTGTAAATATGAGGCTTTAGCTTCCGTCTCCTCTAATATGTCCTCGGGATATTAAAGTACAAATCCAGTACAAATGAATAGTATTTCTACAGTACAGTACAAATGTTCAAGAAATTTGTTATATTTCTTGAACATGTCCCTTGCATTAACTTACTTCTCATCTAGTATACCTTTAAATAATTCTTCTCATAATTACTTCAAGTTTTGCCCAAAATGCTATGCATAATAGTGGCTTCATTTTAGAGACATCCCCTATATCTTCAATTATTTGTATGTCATTGTTCTGTGTATGCATATTGTTATGAATAAAGTAATTATTATTATTATTATTATTATTATTATATTATTATTATTATTACTGTATTATTATTATTATATTATTATTATTATTACTGTATTATTATTATTATTATTATATTATTATTATTATTACTGTATTATTATTATTATTTCTGTATTATTATTATTATTTCTGTATTATTATTATTATTATTATTATTATTATTATTATTATTATTATTATTATTATATATACTCTGTGTTGACCAAATCACATACTAGAAAATGAATAGACGACAATGTTTCGGTCCGTCCTGGACCATTATCATGTCGATTGTGGTTCAGAACGGACTGAAACGTCATCGTCTTTTCATCTTCTAGTGTGTGATTTGGTCAACATTCTTCAGCCATGCTATTGTGACTCATCATCTGCATTATATACTCTATTGTCGTGTTCTTGAAGATGCCCCTCATAATTCATCCAAAATTTGCCAGTGCAGACTGCTAATTATATGCCTCTGTATGACTAACCATCCTGTGAGATTGGGATTTTTAGTATCACATAGCTAGCTGTTGATAGTCTATGTAATCCTTCATATAGTCTACAGTGACAGCATAAATGTGGATATACTTAAGCTTGCAAATAAAAGAAAAAGTGAAAACAAAAATAAGTAAATCTTTAAGGTAGAAGCTACTAAATGGCAGAAATGTTAGGCTCAAGTATAAAGGCATATTGTTTACTTTTTAAAAAATGGTCTCACATTAGAGGAAGTATTTTTGCATTTTTATTGAATGGGCAAGTTGGCTTGATAGGTCTGAACTAATCGTTGCTAGATCTTATATTAACACAGTGTGCTTTTACCATCTAAAATCAGCAAATGGCATAACCTTATAAAGGCTTGGTATCATGGTGCATTTACCATGATATTATTAATGCAAATACTCTATTGTTCTTTAATGTAAAAAGCAGCTAGTTCTGAGTTAATGTCAGTAGTGTCCAAAAAAGGATCCTAAGAACCAAAGAATACTGGGAAGACGGGACACCAGGAGCATAGCTCTCATTCTGTAACTACACTTAGGTAATTATGAAGTGCAGAGTGAGTGTTGCTACTACTTCTCACCACCAGGGTGACTTTGTATCCAGTCAGTCGTCTCACTTTTCAGTCCATCCCTCCAAAATTCCTTTTCAGTCTCACTCTGTGTCATAGTCATCACACCATACAGCTATTTACTCGGTAATAAATCTACACCTTACTTTCTATCCTCACAGTTTCTTATTCCATTTACTTCCCTTACATGCATCAACATTACCATCTATGAAAACTTTCACCACTTTCAATTTGTTTAATTTATAATATACAGTATGCAATACTACTACAGTATTTTTTGTAGAGATATATGGTGCCTGCCATTAATATCTGGGACCTGGGTAAGTATGGGTACCGAATTCAAAGCTGTTTAGCTCTTTAATGAGGAGAAGATGGGTCCCTAGCCAAATAAGTTTTAAATTTTGCCTCTTATAACTCTTACCATAGGGGATGTGGGGCATGTTTGCACCTCTGAATTGCAAAAAAGGGGTCACCATATGCATATTTCATTACAATACAAGTACTGTAAATAAATTATTGCACATATTGACCTTAGAATTTTTATTCCAGTTGTAAAGGTGTTTTTGTTTCTACATAAGCATTCTGGTCTGATGTCTGAGACTGATTCTCCATTAGAGAGTCCGATCATCATTGAAAAAATGGATCATAGACATCATCGCTACCCTTGCTGTATTGTGTGGACTCCAATACCATTATTAACGTAAGTGATAATTTTTGTTATTAAATTTTCAGTAAATTGTAAGTACCCTGAATGTTTTAGTTCCCCCAAAATTTGGGAACCACTAATTGCCAAGCAATCTAATCCCCACTAATCCAACTGTCATTAGAAAAAGAAATCAGGCTTGCATAGATAAACTACTTGGAAAACAATAACATGCTAACCTATAAACTGTTTGATTTGAAACCAGGGAGGTTGTGTGTATTAAGCCTGCTTTGTTTATGGCACTGAGACTGGATTCATATAGGAAAGAGATGGATCAGCTGACTGAATGTTCTTTGACTTGAACAATGTTTTTGATGGAGGTTCCATACAAAAGACTGCTTTGGAAGCTGGAACACCTGGGTGATGCCCAAGGGAGGTTTCTGGTATGGATGAGGTACTTTTAATTAGACAGAAAGATGAGAGTATTTGAAGATGGTTATCAGACTGAAAGGCAATGCCATGGGTATTGGTGCTTGCCCTAGCAATGTGATTATATAGATATATATAATATAATATATATATATATATATATATATATATATATATATATATATATATATATATATATATATATATATATATATATATAAAAGTTTGTGAGGGTACCACCTCTGGTGCCAATGTGGGGACCCATAGCCTCGGAGAAGAAAATAAAAAGTATTCAGAGGAGACTTTGTGAACAAAACCGCATTGGAAATGCATAGAAAAAATATTTGAAAATATATTTGTGGCAACACGCGGTGCTTGAATGGCCTGCGCGACCGTGTCTGGGAGCTTCACACACGGGCGACCAGCCCCTGATGACGTCACAGCGCACCTTGTCCACGTCCCCACAGCCAAAGTAAGTGGAATTTGGTAATTATTTTTACATAGACATGTTCAGGGACGGTAATTTATCATTTTACAAAGAAAAATGATATTTTGGGGAACATGAATTCCCCCAGTGTCATGCACACTGGGGGAATTTCACAATAAACACAGTGCATCACACTGGTTACATGGGAGACACTCGTTTTGTATGACGTCCGTTTCACATGACAAACATGGAACGGATTAAATTCGTTATGCGAGGTACCACTGTATATATATATATGTCGTACCTAGTAGCCAGAACGCACTTCTCAGCCTACTATGCATGGCCCGATTTGCCTAATAAGCCAAGTTTCTATGAATTGTTTTTCGACTACCTAACCTAACCTAACTTTTTCTGCTACCTAACCTAACCTAACCTATAAAGATAGGTTAGGTTAGGTTAGGGAGGGTCGGTTAGGTTTGGTCATATATCTACGTTAATTTTAACTCCAATAAAAAAAATTGATCTCATATATAATGAAATGGGTAGCTTTATCATTTCATAAGAAAAAAATTAGAGAAAATATATTAATTCAGGAAAACTTGGCTTATTAGGCAAATCGGGCCTTGCATAGTAGGCTGAGAAGTGCGTTCTGGCTATTAGGTACGACATATATATATATATATATATATATATATATATATATATATATATATATATATATATATATATATATATATATATATATATATATATATATATATATATATATATATATATATATATATATATATATATATATACAGAGCACCACTTGGTTTCCGAACCCCTTGGGGACGAGACCCGTCGGTTAACATGTAAGTTCGTATACGAGAAATAGAGGGGAAAAAATAAACTAGAAATGTAAAAAGAAATTTTTCCGAAAAAATTTACGAAAAAACTCTAGGGGAAAAAATCGACAGGTTCATAGCGTAAATGCGACCGTGTTTTGTTTGTACTCACCAATAAGTGAAGTCCTGATCCGCTTTATAAAAGTCCTTAATTGTTCCTAACTGATTATTAAGACGTCTGGCAAACATCCTCTGGATGTTTCCTGCCAGCCTGCCTGCCAGCCTGCAGGAACATCCTGCCAGCCTGCAGGAACATCCTGCCAGCCTGCAGGAACATCCTGCCAGCCTGCAGGCACATCCTGCCAGCCTGCAGGAACTTCCTGCCAGCCTGCAGGCACATCCTGCCAGCCTGCAGGCACATCCTGCCTAAAATATACGATGATGTACTGTACATTTAAGAAACAAATCTGGGTCACAGGTCTGTGGAGTGTGGTTAGGCTTACGGAGTCAGCCGGTCCCTCCCCCACCACCGACACACCTCCCCCTCTCCCCCCACCCCAAACCCATACACTCTCAAAGGTCACGTGGTTCATGGTTCACTTCAACACCCATATATCGCTTCCTGCCTGCCTGCCTCCTTCCCAGCCTGCAAGCCTGCCTGCCTGCCTGCCTCCTTCCCAGCCTGCAAGCCTGCCTGCCTGCCTGCCTCCTTCCCAGCCTGCAAGCCTGCCTGCAAGCCTGCCTCCTTCCCAGCCTGCAAGCCTGCCTGCCTCCTTCCCAGCCTGCAAGCCTGCCTGCCTCCTTCCCAGCCTGCAAGCCTGCCTGCCTCCTTCCCAGCCTGCAGGCCTGCCTGCCTGCCTGCCTCCTTCCCAGCCTGCAAGCCTGCCTGCCTGCCTGCCTCCTTCCCAGCCTGCAAGCCTGCCTGCCTGCCTGCCTCCTTCCCAGCCTGCAAGCCTGCCTGCCTGCCTGCAAGCCTGCCTGCAAGCCTGCCTGCCTCCTTCCCAGCCTGCAAGCCTGCCTGCCTCCTTCCCAGCCTGCAAGCCTGCCTGCCTGCCTCCTTCCCAGCCTGCCTGCCTGCCTGCCTCCTTCCCAGCCTGCAAGCCTGCCTGCCTGCCTGCCTCCTTCCCAGCCTGCAAGCCTGCCTGCCTCCTTCCCAGCCTGCAAGCCTGCCTGCCTGCCTGCCTCCTTCCCAGCCTGCAAGCCTGCCTGCCTCCTTCCCAGCCTGCAAGCCTGCCTGCCTGCCTGCCTCCTTCCCAGCCTGCAAGCCTGCCTGCCTGCCTGCCTCCTTCCCAGCCTGCAAGCCTGCCTGCCTGCCTGCCTCCTTCCCAGCCTGCAAGCCTGCCTGCCTCCTTCCCAGCCTGCCTGCCTGCCTGCCTCCTTCCCAGCCTGCAAGCCTGCCTGCCTGCCTGCCTCCTTCCCAGCCTGCAAGCCTGCCTGCCTCCTTCCCAGCCTGCAAGCCTGCCTGCCTGCCTGCCTCCTTCCCAGCCTGCAAGCCTGCCTGCCTGCCTGCCTCCTTCCCAGCCTGCAAGCCTGCCTGCCTGCCTGCCTCCTTCCCAGCCTGCAAGCCTGCCTGCCTGCCTGCCTCCTTCCCAGCCTGCAAGCCTGCCTGCCTGCCTGCCTCCTTCCCAGCCTGCCTCCTTCCCAGCCTGCCTGCCTCCTTCCCAGCCTGCCAGCCTGCTTCCTTTCCAGCCAGCCTGCCTCCCTCCCTGCCATCATGCTAACGGGTAGTGTGTGTTAGGCTTATCTTCGGGAATGAGCCGGTCTCACCCCCACCACCAACAAACCACCCGCCCCCCTACATCCCATCTCTCAAGGTCACGCGGTTCAACCGCGTGACTACCACTCACTCCCTGCCTGCCAGCAAGCTAGGCTGCCTGCCTGCCTGCCTGCCTGTCTGTGCCTGCCTGCCTGTGCCTGCCTGCCTGTGCCTGCCTGCCTGTGCCTGCCAGCCTGCCTTTCCCTCCCTAATTCTCACTACTTCCATCCCTTCCTGCCTACCTCCTAGCATCTCTCCCTACCTCCCCCTCCCTCTTAGCATCTCTCCCTACCTCCTAACATCTCTCTCTACCTCCCCCTCCCTCCTAGCATCTCTCTCTCCCCCTCTCTCACTGATTCTCCCCCCCCCCCTCATTCATACTGCCTCCCACCTAAGCTCCATCGTCCATCCACCCACCAGTTAGCCATCACTGACGCAATGCGTGCATTTGGAGCCAACATGGTGCACAGATGTTTCTTGATTGTGCAGATATGTAAAACAAAAGCACAGAATGAACATTCCAGCCTTATGGCAATTCAAAATAATAGGAATAATAGGCCGTGAATCTGTGAAGTCACAGCAGGCAAACTGGACCATCTCCCACCCACCACAACAAGCCGGCGTGACGCTTGGCGGACCCCTTCCTACCCGAACTTTGTTCGGGTAGCATGACTCCCCAACCCCAATCGGGAAACTGGAAGTTTCGGATAACTAAAGTTCGGAAACCAAGTGGTGCTCTGTATATATATATATATATATATATATATATATATATATATATATATATATATATATATATATATATATATATATATATATATATATATATATATATATATATATATATATATATATATATATATTTTAGTATATTTTGGTAGCAGTCTTTCCTGTAGACATATATTATTAAATATGACCGAAAAAGTAAGATTAATAATTCTAACACGAATTTTCTCAATCTTTCGTACATTTCGTTTCACTGTTGGAGGTAAATCAAAAATCAATTCTCCAAAATTCATTTTTATTTCTAGTCTGACGCGACACGAGCGCGTTTCGTAAAACTTATTACATTTTCAAAGACTTTAGTTCACAAATACACAACTGAATTGAACTTACGCATCTCCGATTTTATATCTACATTTGAGTGAGGTGGAAGGGGTGATGTGGCATTAACACAAGACAACAATTATTAATCTTACTTTTTCAGTCATATTTAATAATATATATATATATATATATATATATATATATATATATATATATATATATATATATATATATATATATATATATATATATATATATATATATATATATATATATATATATATATATATATATATATATATATATATATATATATATATATATATGTGTGTGTCATACCTAGTAGCCAGAACGCACTTCTCAGCCTACTATGCAAGGCCCGATTTGCCTAATAAGCCAAGTTTTCCTGAATTAATATATTTTCTCTAATTTTTTTCTTATGAAATGACAAAGCTACCCATTTCATTATGTACGAGGTCAATTTTTTTTTATTGGAGTTAAAATTAACGTAGATATATGACCGAACCTAACCAACCCTACCTAACCTAACCTTACCTATCTTTATAGGTTAGGTTAGGTTAGGTAGCCGAAAATGTTAGGTTAGGTAGGTTAGGTAGTAGAAAAACATTAATTAATTAATTAGTATATTTTGGTAGCAGTCTTTCTTGTAAACATATGTTGTTGAATATGACTGAAAAGGTAAGATTAATAATTCTAACACGAATCTTCTTAATGTTTCTTATGTTTTTCTTCACTGTCGGTGGCAATAAAAATAAAAATTCTCCGAAATTCATTTTTTAATTGTCTGATGCCTGAACGCGTTTCATAATTCGTATTACATTTTCGAAGACTTAATTTACACACAAATTCTTTGTACTTATACTCTATTGGATGAGGTGATATGGTACAAAAGTTTTAGGTGAGGTGACAAACACAAGACAGAACACGAAACAATGGGTATAAATTGGATGAGTGAACATATGAATGGAAGTAACTGCAGAAGGTCTATTGGCCCATACTTCCTCTTGTTGCTTCCATATTGGTTCGGGGACTTGAAGTAGGTAGAATATAGTTGTGCATTAAATGGCCACCCAGAGATGGCTTCTTAAACCTTGTTGGAATCAACCTCACTGAGGACCAAATTACTCTCTATAATCTGGGTATAAACTGTCACGTTATGTCCAGACCGAGTGAGATGGCCCGGAAAGTGGAGTTGAAGATCCTATTGGACGATATATTCGACCTCGAGAAGCAAAAAAAGGTGACCACTAAAGACACCTTACAAGCAGAACTTATTGCAGAAGGAGGAAAGTTTCGAGGTAACTACAGAAGCACCATACTGTCCCCCGAACTCAAAGCGGCACCTAAGAGCCTTCGTGGGAACAAGGAGATAGTCATTAGGAGAGGTGATAAGTCGCCAATATACGTCATTCTTAAAAAAGACGAATATCTAGCAAATATGAACCTCATACTCTCTGACCAAACTAAATTCCAAAGGGTAACGAAGGACACTACAGCCGAATTGAAAACGAAGGTAAACGTCCTCTAATTACTCAACACAAAGCTACTATTAGGACAATATCTAACTGTGGCCCCAGACATCACTCGGTACCCTTACTCAAATCTCTGAATATGTTAGATATTAAGTCCCTGCACATCCTCTCATGTGTAATTTATATATAAAACGCTGAACTGTAATGTCAATCCTGACCTTAAAAGCTTCCTAGAAGGTTGTAACAGATCCCATGAGCACCACACCAGAAACAAATACCTATTTGATATTCCAAGACTACGACTTAGTCAAATTAGAAATGCTTTACAAATCAAGGGACCTCGAATGTTTAATGACTTTCCTAGTTATGTTAAAGACTGTACCTCTCCCAACCAGTTTAAGATAAAAACTAAATACTACCTAATTAACTCAATGTAACCTACCTACTATCCTACTTGATAGTAGGATAGTATGTAACCTATTATCACATGAGACCAGAAGACATGGCAGGACGTGCAGAATACCCCCGTCAAAAAGCAGAGGTGCAACAGGTACTCTGAGAGAGAACTATCAACATCAGAGGCCCGAGATTGTTCAACATAGGGGGCATAACTGGCAATCCCCTCACAGTGTTCAAGAGAGAACTGGATAAGCACCTCCAAAGGATACCTGATCAACCAGGCTGTGACTCATACGTCAGGCTGCGAGCAGCCGTGTCCAACAGCCTGGTTGATCATTCCAGCAACCAGGAGGCCTGGTAGACGACCGGGCCGCGGGGACGCTAAGCCCCGGAAGCACCTCAAAGTAACCTCAAGGCAAGGTACCTCACCCCCTAAATGTCAACCCGTCTACTACTTTAGACAATGCTGTTTGTTGACCAAATTGTATTTTTGCTTTTTCTGGGGGGAGCCCCATCGGCTCCCCGGAGCTTTACCAGGCTGATATGCTAATGTCAGACTTCGGCATCAGTCATGTGTATGGAGTTCTAGGGCCTACCAGGGACCACGGCCAGAACCTGGCCCCCTCAGAGAGGCAAGGGGAGCAATGGCCTATAGAAACCCCCGTGTGGTTGGAAGCATTCTATGTCTGCCATCGACCGGGTCAAGCATCCAGAAAGGTAAGCATTCCAAAACAAACCCCTATTCTGGTGAAAATTGCTACCTTAAGCCGAACTAGTGGATAGAACTCTTCAATAGAAAACAAGCAAACTAGTATGACATCACACGTCACTTCGCCGCTGTCTGCGCAGCTCCCCCCTCCCTGGGAGGGGGAAGGGGGAGCCCCAGACCTCCCACGCCGGCTATCCACCCATCAGTTCTTTGGCTGATGCTATAGGCACCGGTTATGTGCTCCGGCTCCAGTGGTTGTTTCAGCACTGTACCTAGAGTATGGTGTCTGTTTTCTAGGTGGTGCGTGAGCCGGGAGGGATTCTCCAGTACTCGGGCTGCATGCACCTAGGGTTCCCTTCCCTAGGTGCCCTGTAAGTACTGCCCTTGGGGCCACCTTACACAAGTTTCTTGGGTCCTGCCCCTGCTAGGCCGTTTACTGCTTGGTTTTCGGCCGCTCTTTGTGTGCTCGGGTGTTCTGTCTCCCTTGTTCGCTTTAGAGTAAGGGGCAGTTTTGCACTGGTGGGGCGCAGGGTACTGTGCAGCTTGTCTTTACCAATCATGGTAGCCGGCTCTGTTCCGCTTGGGTACGCTGTCCTCTTGCGGGGTTTTCTTTTTCTTTTTGTTTATCTGCCTGGTCGGGATGTCTGCCTTCGTTCTTGCCCCTTGTGTCCCTTGTGTTCTGAGTATTATCTGGTGGTACCCCCTGCTAGGTCCCCATGAGTGTACACGTCCCGGGGGTTCAGCTCTTAGAAAGTTGTTTGGTAGCTTTGGGTGCCAGTTAGCAGTACCCTGTCTGGGATTACCTGAGCGCGAGTCCTCATATAGTAAACGCTCGGGACCCTGGGAAACCCCTGGGGGTGCGTGGGTCTGATGGATGTGACCCCAGAGTCCCCCCCTCACTTCCAGCGAGTTTGAGGGTTGCTCTCACCCTTTGTCTCTGGGGTGACTCTGTTTTGCCTCCGTCTGCTGCCTGTGGGGTCGGTGACACCTTCGGCCCGGAGTCCTGCGAGTTTGGTTGCTCTTTGTGGCTCGGTTACCCAGTTGTGCTGACTAAGCGGGTGCGGGCAGCAGGGGCGTTGCACTTTGAGCCTTGGTGGTGGCAACGCGCTCGTGGTTTACTCCTCGGGAGCCCCGGGGCTGCCCCGTTTTGGTTCGTGTTGGGACTTGGGGGTGTTGGTTGCTTCGGTTCCTTCCACGCCCCCTTGTCTTTCCCCTGGATCCCCCTTCCAGCCTGCATCCGGTTCCTTACCGTCTGTAGGTTCGGGGCGGGGTTTGGTGGTGTTGAGACTCGGGCAGTCTCAGGGAACTCCCCTTCCAGGGTAGTGACGGGGGCATTTGAGCCTGTTCCTCCAGCCGTGTTGTAAGAGTCTGCCAGTGGGCTCCCTTCCTTAGTGTTTTCGGGCTGCCCCGGTTTTCTGGTACGGCCGGGGCTTTGGGGGGACGGCTCGGCCTCGGGGCCTGTCGTGTAGGTTCCCGGGGCTGGGGAGGGGCTGACTTGGGGGGCCTGGGCCCCGTAGGACCCCATGGGGATTTTTATCCCCCTCTAGGCGGGGCTTGTGGTTACTCAGAGTGGAGTCTTTCCTCCCCACTCACTGTACGTGCTGTTGGGCATTGGCCCCTCCCCGGGCTCGGTTCCTTGGCCTTTGAGTCGGTTGGTTCCATCCTGTGGGTGGATGTTTCCTCCCACCCCTTTTTGGGACGGTGTTTTCGTCATGTTTCCCCGTTCTTGGGGTTCTACGTGACTTCTGGTCTCGGGTGTGCCTGCGCCTGTGTGTGCCTTCGGGACTAGTGTTGGCTTCTGTGTTCTCGAGGGTTCGGGAAGGTTTTCGCTACTTCCCGCATTGTTGGAACGTCTATCGGCTGCTCGTCCTTGTCGTCGTTTTGGGCTACTTGTAGCACGGTTGGGCTGCTTGTGGCCAGTGGCCCGGTTTGAGCTACTTGTGGGCCGGTTGGGCTACTTGTAGCCCTGTTGGGCTATTTGTAGCTTTGTTGGGCTGCTGGTGGCCCGGTTGGGTACCTTTTTGGGCTCTGTCTTCACTGCATTGGCCGGTTTTATTGTTCCTGCTTCCTCTTTTGGCTACTTTTCTAATGCAGTAGTCCTGGTTGGCGCCTTCCCGCAGAGAGGGTTGTGCGGTTCGGCCAGTGTGTCATGCGCATGCGCCGTGGAGTTTGTTTTGGTCTGGGCGGTGTAATTACCTAAGTGTAATTACCTAAGTGTAGTTACAGGATGAGAGCTACGCTCGTGGTGTCCCGTCTTCCCAGCACTCTTTGTCATATAACGCTTTGAAACTACTGACGGTCTTGGCCTCCACCACCTTCTCACTTAACTTGTTCCAACCGTCTACCACTCTATTTGCGAAGGTGAATTTTCTTATATTTCTTCGGCATCTGTGTTTAGCTAGTTTAAATCTATGACCTCTTGTTCTTGAAGTGCCAGGTCTCAGGAAATCTTCCCTGTCGATTTTATCAACTGTTACTATTTTGTATGTAGTGATCATATCACCTCTTTTTCTTCTGTCTTCTAGTTTTGGCATGTTTAATGCTTCTAACCTCTCCTCGTAGCTATTACCCTTCAGTTCTGGGAGCCACTTAGTAGCATGTCTTTGCACCTTTTCCAGTTTGTTGATGTGCTTCTTAAGATATGGGCACCACACAACAGCTGCATATTCTAGCTTTGGCCTAACAAAAGTCATGAACAATTTCTTTAGTATATTGCCATCCATGTATTTAAATGCAATTCTGAAGTTAGAAAGCATAGCATAGGCTCCTTGCACAATATTCTTTATGTGGTCCTCAGGTGATAGTTTTCTATCTAGAACCACCCCTAGATCTCTTTCTTTATCAGAATTCTTTAAAGATTTCTCACATAATATATAGGTTGTGTGGGGTCTATGTTCTCCTATTCCACATTCCATAACATGACATTTATTAACATTAAATTCCATTTGCCAAGTGGTGCTCCATCTACTTATTTTGTCCAGGTCTTCTTGAAGGGCATGACAATTATCTAAATTTCTTATCCTTCCTATTATCTTAGCATCATCAGCAAACATGTTCATATAATTCTGTATACCAACTGGTAGATCATTTATGTACACAATAAGCATCACTGGTGCAAGAACTGAACCCTGTGGTACTCCACTTGTGACATTTCTCCATTCCGATACATTGCCTCTGATTACTGCCCTCTTTTTCTATCAGTCAGAAAATTTTTCATCCATGATAGAAGCTTACCTGTCACCCCTCCAATATTTTCCAGTTTCCAGAACAACCTCTTATGTGGAACTCTGTCGAAAGCCTTGTTTAGGTCCAGATAGATGCAGTCAACCCAACCATCTCTTTCCTGTAATATCTCTGTGGCTCGATCATAGAAACTGAGTAAATTCGATACACAGGATCTTCCAGATCGAAAACCATACTGTCTGTCTGATATTATATCATTTCTCTCTAGGTGTTCTACCCATTTAGTTTTGATTAGTTTTCCAATACTTTCACTATTACACTTGTCAATGATACAGGTCTATAATTGAGGGGGTCTTCCCTGCTGCCACTTTTGTAGATTGGAACTATGTTAGCCTGTTTTCACACGTCTGCTACGATTCCTGTACACAGGGATGCATGAAAGATCAGGTAAAGTGGAATGCTGAGCTCAGATGCACATTCTCTCAGAACCCATGGTGAAACACCATCTGGGCCAGCTGCTTTGTTCTTACCGAGCTCCTTGAGCATTTTTTCCACTTCGTCTCTAGACACCTCTATGTGCTCTATGTTGTTCTCTGGAATTCTTATTGTATCTGGTTCCCTAAAGATTTCATTTTGTACAAACACACTTTGGAACTTTTCGTTTAGTGTTTCACACATTTCCTTTTCATCTTCCGTGAATCTATTTCCCATTTTCAACCTCTGAATATTATCCTTTACCTGCAATTTGTTGTTTATGAATTTATAGAATAGACCTGGTTCTGTTTTACATTTGTCTGCAATCCCTTTTTCAAAATTTCTTTCTGTCTCTCTCCTCACTGCCGTGTAGTTGTTTCTCGCATCTTTGTATCGCTGGTATGTTTGGGGGTTCGGCCTCTTCCTGTATTGATTCCATTTTTGTGTCTTTTGGTCTCTAGCCCTCTCGCAATTTCTATTGAACCAATCCTGTTTCCTAGTTCTGCATCTCTGTTTTGGTATAAATTTTTTTGTGCCTTTATCATATATTTCACAAAACTTGACATACATCTCATTCACTTCCTTGCCTAGCATCAAGTCTGTCCAATTATACTCACTAAAAAAATTTCTAAGGTCACCATAATGTCCTCTCCTGAAGTCTGGTTTTTCAACCTCCTTATTTTCTTCCAGCTTATAACGCATTGCATACTTTATTCCCAAAAAGACATAGTCACTTTTACCCAAGGGAGGAAGGTACTGAATGTCAAATATCTCTTCCTCCTTCCTGGTAAATATCAAATCTAGCATGGAGGGAACGTCCCCTTCCCTCATCCTCGTAGCTTGTTTAACATGTTGATACAAAAATGTTTCCAGGATGAGGTCTACAAATTTACAGGTCCAAAAATCTTCTGTTTTAGCTTCATATGCTTCCCAGTCTATGGATTTCAAGTTGAAGTCACCGACTATCAACAGTCGTGATCTATCGTTATCCGCTCTCGCTATAATCTTTCTCATTATTGTTATAAGACCTTCACGTTTACTATCTAGCTCCTCCTTTGACCATGTGCTGCTTGGCGGTGGACTATATGCATTTATTATCATTAGTTTATCATCCTCATGGCAGATCTCTAGTGCTATTATGTCAACTTCTTGTGGATTGGCAGTCATTATTGTGTTTCGGTGTGTTTCTGTGCTGGTGTTTTGCACCCTTTTTGCTCAAGTGTTTCGCCTCTCGTTCTTCTCCCCTGCTGCGGTATGTGCCCCTTCGCTCCGGGGGTGTCCTGGTTTCCAGTTGTTGGGAGGACACTGAGGTTTTCCCTGTCATGGGTGTGGGCCGCCTCCTTCGCCTCTACCCTGCTCTCCTGCGGGTCCGGCCGGGTCCGGCTCTGGCGTCTTCACCTGGCGGTGCTCCCAGGTTCTTCTGGGCACGGTTGAGTCGTGTCACGTTCGTGCCACCGTTCGCCAGGTGAGTTTCTGCGGTCTGGCGTCTTTTGGCAGGGCGCTGGATGCAGTGTTGTTTATATACCTGTCTTTATTTAGGTATATTTTTGTACGACTGAGACCGTTCGCACACCAGTGACTGTCCCATTTTGAACCCTTCCTGTCCCACTCATGTGCATGTTCAACCCATGCTAGGGTCATTCAGGGGACCTACCTTTTTTAGTGTTATGAGGTGTGGGGATTGTGGTGTTGGTTCTGTACTCACCTGGTAAGGCTCCTGGCTGTGCTTGCAAGGTTTTGAGCTCTGGCTCTTAGGTCCCGCCTATCTGGTTAAACTTGCGGGATAGTACCAGTGGAGTGCAGTGGTGCTATAGGCACAATCAGCGAACACTGTATAACCATCAGAGGTCTGCGGTTGTTACACGACCTACTTGCGAGCATACGCCTTATTGTTGGTACGTCCGTGGACTTCCGGGGCACACTAGCTTGTTTTCGAATAGAAGTTCCGGCCCATCCTGGTTGTGGGGGGTATGTGGGCCTGCGGGCCGCTCCAGCCAGCTGCCGGATAGGCCACCCTCTGGCCGGTCTAGCCTGGCCTCGGGCCGGGCTTGGGGTGTAAATGAGCTCCCAGTACCCCATCCAGCAGGTATCGAGTTGGGTTTCTCCGCCGTCAGTCGCCTGGTGTGCAGGTTTCTGGGCCTGCTGGGTTCTGTCGTGTCTCCGTTGGCCCTGTTTAGAGTCTGCCTGCTCCATTCTCTGCCTTTGCAGAAGCGAGTTGCTATTTCCATTTTACATGTTGTGGTGGTGCCTGTTGCTGCTACTGCACGTGTGCATTGGTACCATGTTTCGCGGTGGCGTGTCCTTGTTCCTGTGTCCGGTTGTGGTGTGGCACTTTGCTGCTGTTTAGTGCCTAGGGTTTGCGTATGGGGGTTTGCTTGTTGTTTTTCGTGGTCTTCGGGTCCCTGGTTTGGCCCTCTCATGTGCGTGGGGTTTTTTCTGTCCCTGCCTGATTGTCCACCCCTGGTTGTTTTCCTGTTTTTTTTGTGTGTTTCTGCTCTTTCATCCTGCCTCTCCCCCAGTCTTTTTCCTGGCATCTCCTTTGGTCGGTTTTGCTTGCACTTGCTGCTATGTTGGGGGGCGTGGTCGGTTTCCACCCCTTCATTTTCTTGTGCGTTCCCGTGTTTCCTCCTCTGCTGCAGGGGTGTTCTGCGTGTGTTCCTTGGCTTCTTGGGCGTTTTTCAGCCTATGTCCTGTGGTGTGCTTCTTTGTCTCGATCTGTTGCAGTTGCTCGTACCCTTTGGTTCGGGTACTGTTTCTGGCGGCAGCCCTTCCGCCTTCTTTGGTTTCCTAGCTTGCCCTGCCAGTTGGTTTTTCGGGGTCTTGCGATGTCTCGCGTCGGACCCGTCGTTTCTGAACTCCTGGCGGGCTTGCTTGCTTTGGGGAGTTTTTCTGTTCAGCAGACGTTCCATCTCCTTGTGCCGCTTGGGTTTCGGTGGTCGCGCCCGAGATCTCCCGTGGCTCCGCCTTTTCCTGGGCTTGGAGGGGCCTTGTCGGGGCTGCTTACGTTCTGCCTCGTGGTCTCGCCTCCGGTTGGTGGTCAGGTGGCTTTGTGGTAGGTGTCCCACCTGCGTACTTCTTTTGGCGGCAGTATGGGGTATTTTGGCGGTCCTTCCTTTTCCTGTCCCTTCTTAGGTGGTTACTCTTGTTAGCGTCGGCTTGGTTTTCTGGTGGGGGTTGGGGGCCGTCGTCTTGCCACATACTGTCGCCTCTTTTCATGCGGCGCTGGCGGAGCCGCTTCGCCTTACTTTCGGTCTTGGTGTTGCTTCTGCACCGTTAGTAAGCTGTCTCGTGCGTCGTTTCACCTCCGGCCTGTTCGTGTGCCGCTTGCACCATCCTGGTCTCTGGTCAGCGTGCTCTGTCTTCTCCTCGGTTGGTAGTACCCCTTCGGTTTTCGGCTTTCGATAAATGTGACCATGGCGTGATAGCACACAAAATGAAGTCAATGGGAATAACCAGTAAAGTAGGACGATGGATACTCAGTTTTCTGTCAAACAGGACTCAGCGATTAACGGTCAACCATATAAAATCTAGTCCAAGTGCAGTTAAAAACTCTGTACCTCAGGGTACAGTTCTTGCACCGCTGCTTTTCCTTATTCTCATATCAGATATAGACAAAAATACAAGTCACAGCTTCGTATCATCCTTTGCAGATGACACAAAAATCAGTATGAAAATTATCTCGGCTGAAGACATTGAAAAACTTCAAGCTGATATTAATATAGTTTTCGACTGGGCATCAGAAAATAACATGATGTTTAACAGTGATAAATTCCAGGTACTCAGGTACGGTAAAAATGAGAACCTTAAACATAATACAGAGTACAAAACACAGTCAAATGTACCCATAGTAGGAAAACAGCATGTAAAGGATTTGGGAATAATAATGTCTAACGACCTAACGTTTAAGGAGCATAACCAAGCAAATATTGCGACAGCCAGAAAAATGATAGGATGGATTACGAGAACTTTCAGATCCAGGGATCCCATCACAATGGTTGTACTCTTCAAGTCACTTGTGTTGTCCCGTCTTGAGTACTGCTCAATACTCACTTCCCCCTTCAGAGCAGGAGAGATTGCTGAAATAGAGGGAATACAGAGAACATATATGGCACGCATAGACGCAATAAAGCACCTAAATTATTGGGAGCGTCTCAAAGCCCTCCAAATGTACTCACTAGAAAGAAGACGAGAGAGATATAAAATAATATACACCTGGAAGATACTGGAGGGCCAAGTACCAAATCTACACAGTAAAATAACAAGGTACTGGAGTGAACGATATAGAACAAAATGCAGAATAGAACCAGTGAAGAGCAGAGGTGCCATAGGCACAATCAGAGAACACTGTATGAACATCAGAGGTCCGCGGTTGTTCAACGTCCTCCCAGCAAGCATAAGAAATATTGCCGGAACAACCATGGACATCTTCAAGAGGAAACTAGATTTATTCCTCCAAGGAGTGCCGGACCAACCGGGCTGTGGTGGGTATGTGGGCCTGCGGGCCGCTCTAAGCAACAGCCTAGTGGACCAAACTCTTACAAGTCAAGCCTGGCCTCAGGCTAGGCTTGGGGAGTAGAAGAACTCCCAGAACCCCATCAACCAGGTATCAACCAGGTTCCGGTTTGTTTTTTCGTCGGCTCTTTTCCTTTTGGCATTTGCCTCTGGGGGTCAGGTCGCTGAGTTTTCTTGCTCAGAAATAGATACATATATGTATTTATGGTCTACTCAAATAACCTTAGAGAATGGAGGCTCACTTAAACACATTGTTAAAATCAATAAGTTTACTGAAAAAAACTACATTGGATCTGCATGTTGAAATGATATATGTGGAGTTGTCAGACGCGGCACTACTTTTCACCCACCTTTGGAGCACAGTCAGCTGGACGATCCAGAAGCTCGCTACTGGCCTCTTGAATCCAGCCACTTCCTCCAGCTACCCAAAAGTCACTGCACCCACATATATATATTTATACATCAACTCATGCCTACATGAGTAACCTGGCTCCTAGCCTAACTCTCTATCACACAGGTAGTAATAATAAAGACAATGTTTACGGTATGAAAGATCTCCTAGCTCACCTAGATCAAGGGGTAATGGGGGGGGGGGGAGTTTATCTACCTTAATTCTTTCTGCTATGAAGCTGACCTATTCTCTGGCGAGGGTTGCTGAGGTCCCTGGTCCTGGCGTCTGGTCTCCGTTGATCGGGTCCCACACACAAGGCCCTCAGTCGACTTGTAGACGCTCGTCTTCGCCGTTCTCACTCTGCAGGCAGGTCCTCCTCCTCTTCCTCTCGAGGTACTGGAGACAGATCCCTGAGCACGTCGCCTTCCTCCTCCCACACTGGCACTATAGACAACTTGCAGTCTGGTTCAGCGTCCCCTCCTCGGTCTGCGAGTGGACTTGATCCCAGGCACAGCAGCTCACCTGACGCATTTGGACGTGGCCCGCTAGGCATCCCAGACGTCCCAGCCCAACGTTCGTATCTGCCACAGACTATCAGTAAGGGAGCTCTTGGCGCTCTAACACCAGCCAAACCCGGCTTCCGTGTATTCTACAGGAGCTGGGTGACCTCCCACGATGTCTGCAGAATCAATGCAGCTGCTTGGGTCCACTGGTTGGGGCTTCCTAGCCTCTAAATCAGAAGCTCACTCGAGCGCGGCCACACACTATGACGGGCCGTGACGTATTGAGCCCGCCGGGGCACCCGGAGACCTCCGCCTCGTGACGTCACACCACCCGAGGGCTTCTCCCCCATTGGTCCATGATGTCACTTGACCCTACCTGGCCAATCAACAGCCTGCAGGCGTCACGCTCCTCTGGCAGGAAACTGAGCGCCTCGGCGCCATCTTGTAACTCAAAAGGGCGTAAGCCACATGCATGACCAAACTAAAATGGCAAATTCACTGCCAGCACGATAACGTTCCATATTCTCATATATGTCAAAATGTTCCCTGAACATCAGAGAACGTTCAGGTTGCAGAGATATGACTTCAAGCTGGGACAAGCAAGATATAGGGGTGGGACACCGTCACATTCCTTGCCGGCGTTAGTTTCCTGCTCTGGTTGCTCGGTGTTCGCACCCAAGGTTTTCTCGCGGCTCCGCCTCTTCCTATGCTCGATTGGTCCATGGCGGGGCTGGTTCAGTTCTGTTTTGAGTCTCTCACCATCTGTTAGTGATCAGTTGGCTTCGTTGATGGTGTCCCACCTGCGTGCTTCATTTCAGCTGCGGTGTGGGGTTTTTTGAGGTCCTTCCTTTTTCTTTTTGTCCCTTAGTAGGTTTGCTGCATTTTGTTGGTGTGGTCTTGTCCTTCTCTTGTGGAGGTTCAGGGCCATCATCTTGCCACATACTGTCGCCTTGTTTCATGCGTCGTTGGCGGAGCCGTTCCAGGTGGCTTCGGTTTTTGTGTTACCTCTGCACCCATTTTTATTTTTCGAAGCTGTCTCTGGCGTGATTCACCTCCGGCCTGCTCTTGCGTCACTTGAGCCGTCCTAGTTCTTGGATTGGATGCTCTCTTCTCTTCTACTTGGTTTGCTGTGGCCCCCTCGGTTCTGGTTTGTTTTCCGAAGCTTTTTTCTTGTTGGAGTTGGCCTCTGGGGGGTCGAGTCGGAGTGCTTCATGCTCTCCTCCTGTGCCTAGGTTTCGGCTCTTTTTGGTTCTCCTGATATGATTGTTCACTTGCAGCTGTCTCCTACTTTTCTGGCGAAGACTGACACAGCTGCTTTCCGGAAGGGTCCTTGGGTTGTTGATGCTTGGTTGGTCTGGCTGGATGTGCATCTTGTGTTGTGTTCGGTGGTGGCGATTCGCCGTTCTTTGTGTGCCACGGCTGCCATGACCAGGGTCCCGCTTTGGGTTGTTCCAGTTTCCCTTCTTCCCTGTTTCAGGGTGCGGTTCTCTCGGGTCGTCCGCGGGGTGGTTCGGTCCTGCCAGCCTGCTGTCTATTCCCGTGCCCACGTCATTCGTAGGTTGGCTATGCGTTCCTTCGTTGATGTTCCTGGGCCTTGTCGGGCCTGTGTGGCCTTGGATTGGCAGTTGAAGTCTTTTGTCTCCACTTCGCGTTGGGGAGTGAGCGACTTCCGCCTCCCGGGTTAGGTCCCTCTTGTTTTCGTCTTTGGGTAGGTAGCTCCAGGGAGCCAACGGGGGCTCCCCCCAGAAAACCAATGTTGAATGTAATGAAACACCATTTTCTGGGTGAGACCCAGAGGTTCCCCAGCAACCCTCCCTCCCTCCCTCCGGTCAGCATTTTTTTCTCATGTTTTTTTTATATCCAGCCTCAGAACTGTGGTGTGGATGGCTGGCACAGGGGTCTGGGGCTCCCCCTTCCCCCTCCCGGGGAGGGGGGGAGCTGCACAGTTGGCTGCGTGTCGATATGTGATGTCATACTCATTTGCTTGTTTCTGTTTGGGGAATTATATCCACTTGTTTGACTTTTTGTAGCAATTTTCACCAGAAGAGAGGTTTGTTTTGGGATGCCTACCTTTCTGGGTGCCTAACTCGATCGATGGCAGACATTGAATGCTTCCAACCACACAGGGGTTTCTATAGGCCATTGTTCCTCTTGCCTCTGTGAGGGGGCCAGGTTCTGGTTCGTGGTCCCCAGTAGGCCCACAGAACTCCATACACATGACTGATGCCAAAGTCTGATATTAGCACATCAGTCTGGATAGCTCCGGGGAGCCTCCAGGTCTTACCCAGAAAATGGCGTTTCATTACATTCAACGCTGATTTTCTGGGGGGAGCCCCTACGGCTCCCTGGAGCTTATCGGGCTAATGTGTGTTATGTTAGACCGGGACATTAGCTATGGAGTTCAGACCTACCAGGGACCAGCGCCAGAACCTGGCCCCTTCAGAGAGGTTTCAGGGAGCAATGGCCCTGGAAAACCCCATATGGTTGGGGGTTTTCCTTATCTGCCATCGACCGGGGTTAGGCACCCAGAAAGGTAGGCGTAACAAAACAAACCCCACATGGTAAAAAACTACAACAAAAACCGAACAGAGAGGTAGAAAACTCCCTACAATCCCAAGGAAAACAATCAAACAATCAATTTACTGCCGCGCCGGTCGTCCGCGCAGCCCTCTCCTCCCCGGGAGGGGGAGGGGGGGGCCCCGGACCTCACCGCGCCGGCTGCCGTCAGTTCGCAAGCTAGTGTCAACCGGGATAGACGCTTCTCTGGCCTCAAATTCCTTGGCGGTGTTTGCCTCGTGTGGCGTTCTCTGCTGTTGTTGTGGTGTGCGGTGGCCAGGAGTACTTCATCAGTGCCGGGGCTGCATGCGTCTAGGGCTTCCTTCCCTAGGCGCCCTGTGAGTACTGCCCTTGCGTGTCAGGGTTATCTTCTCTGGGGCGTTCGGGAACCGCTCCCGTAGAGGTTTTTGCTGCTCGGCATTTGCCTCGCCCTTGGGGCCAGCTGGGGCTTGGGGCCCTTGTTTGGCCTTGGGTAGGGAGTGGTTTTGTGCTGGTTAGGGCGTCAAGGTGTTGCGCGGCCTGCCACCTAAGCGGCGACCGGTTCCTGTTGCTCTGGGGACGGTGTACTTTTGCGGGGTTTTTCTTTTGTTTTGTTTTTGGTTGCCTGGTGGAGGTGCTGCCTCGTGGGCCCATAGTTCCCCTGGTATTGTTTTGGTGGTCCTCTGCTAGGCCCCCGTGCTTGTACACGTCCCAGGGGTTTTCAGTATTATCATTTACCCGTGTTTTGTTTGGGTTTCTTAACCGGTTAGCAACACCTTGCCCGGGCTTCCCGTAGTTGCTACCCTACGGGCCCAGGAAACCCCTGTCGGGGCTCGGGGACCCATGGATGCGTCTCCCGAGTTCCAGCCTGCCTTGTGCGGGTTTGAAGGTTGCAGTGTGCCCTTGTCTCAGGGTGACAGTCACCTGTTTTGCCTCCGTCATGCTGCCTGTTGGGTCAATGACACCTTTGACCCGGAGTCTTGCGAGTCCTGTTCTCTGCTTGTGCTCAGGTTTTACTCTGAGGATGTTCCTATTAGAGTACAGGCAGCATCAGCGTTGCATGTTAGATTTAGGTTATTGCAACGCGCTAGGTCGGTTTCCCGCCTGGATGCCCCAAGGCTGCCCCGTTTTGGCTTTAGGGACCCTGACCTGGGGGCGTTGATTGCTATGGCTTTGACTCCTACGCCCTCTGGTCCTTCCCCTGTGGTTCTTCCTGCACCACCCCCCCTGTGTCCGGCTCCGAAACGTATGCGGTTTTCGGCCTTGGCACAGGATTTAGTTGGTGGAGAGACTCGGGCTGCTTCGGGGGCTGCCCCATCCGGGTCGGGGACGGAGGCATTTGAGCCGGTTCCTCCTGCCGAGGCTTCTGGGTCCCACCAGCAGGCCCCCTTGTCTGCCTTTCCCTTGGACTCTACCTTTTCTTCAGGGGTAGAGGGTTTGGAGGACGGCTCTGCCCCGGGTCCCGACGTAAGGGATCCTGGGGCTGGGGGGGAGTCGGCCTGGGGGCCTTGGGCCCCCTGTGACCCCACTTGGGTGCTTTTGCCTTCCCCACGGGGTTTATTGTTGCAGGGGGAGGGGTTTTCTTATCCTCCCTCCCTGTATGAATATGATTTGGGTTCGGCTCCTCCCCGGGTTCGGTTCCGGGCGCCTTTGGGTACCTCGGCTCCGTCTTTACAGGGGTTTGCTACTTCCCGTCTCTCCGCGAAGGTGGCTCGGGAAGCTCTTGCTGCATACCTCTTGCGAGACCCGGGTTATGCCTCCCCAATGGATCCGTCCTCGTTTGAGTTCGGTTCTTCTTCCCGTTTTTGGGTGCGTTTGGAGGTTCCGGGGTCTTCCTGGCTAGCAGACTGCCCTTTCTTTTCGTTGGGGGCGTGGCATAGGTTCTGTCGGACCCGCACGCTTGATTGGCGCGAGACTGCTACTTTTATGCAGGTTTACCTGGGGGGCGAGTTTGAGCACCTTAATGCGTGCTTATTCGCTCCTGTGCTTTCTCGGGATGTTGGCCTTTTCCAGCTTCACGTGCAGGTTCCTCAGCTTTCGGCTTCATTGGTTGCGGAGGAGTTGCGCTCCCGTGGGCATTTGGCTTCGGTCTTGCGTTTCTTTTCCCTTCTCGAGCTCTCTTCTGCTTGGCTCGAGGAGGATGTGGGAGCGTTGAGTGAAGGGCCTTCGTCCGGGGCGCTTTCTTCGGCAGCTAGGGCGTCGGCTGCACTGTTGAAGCTCTTTGCGCCCATCCTGAAGGAAGCGGTGTCTCTGTTTTTTGCTTCTCGCCTCGCGTGCCATCAGGCTGTGCTCGCCCTCTCTTTGGATTCCGCTTGGGCCCTGGCTCTTAGGTTTTCGTCTCCTTTTTGTCCGTTGCTGTTTGCAGAGTCTGCAGTGTCCCAGTTTCTGCATGCGGCTTCGGCTAGTTGTCGTCCTATGGCGGACTTGTTGATTCTCCGGAGCAGTCGTTCTCGGCAGTTTCGGAGGGGTCGTGCCAGGGTTTCGGTTTCCGCTGGTCGAGGTGGGCCTTTGGTGCCAGTTTCTGAGCCGTTGTTCCCTTTGGGGCCAGCGTCGTCTGGGCGGCGCAGTGTTCGCCCTGTTCGACGGTTGGGTTCTCGTACGGGGCGTCGGCCCTTTCGCAGTTTGCCCCGTTGACGGGGCGATGGGGGGGAGGCTCGCTCTGTTTGCCCACGCTTGGTCCCACGATTTGTGGGCCTTTTCGGTCGTGTCATCCGGCCTGCGGTGGCGTTGGGCGACTCGTCCTCCTTTGGGGGGTTCGGGGCTAACAGGGCAGGTCTCTTCTCCTGCGCTTCGTCAAGTCATCTTGGAGTGGGTGCGCTTGGGCGTGGTCGAACCGACTACGTCCCTCAGGTGGGTTTCCCGCCTGTTTCCAGTGCCGAAACGGGACTGTGCGGATCTGAGGTTCATTCTGGACTTGTCCCGTCTGAACCCCTGGATTCCTTGCCCCTCCTTTCGGATGACTACTCTGTCTCAGGTCCGGCTTCTGTTGGAGCCGGGTGCCTGGATGGTGTCCCTGGACCTCAAGGACGCGTATTGGCACGTTCCTATTCATCCGGGGTTCAGGGACTGGTTAGGCTTCGTGGTAGGGCGTCACGCTTACCGTTTTCGATGCCTACCTTTTGGCCTGAATCTGGCACCTCGCGTTTTCACGCGTCTGACCCGAGTTGTGTTGACCCGTCTGCGTCTTCTAGGGATTCGGGTTTTGGCCTACCTCGACGACTGGCTGGTGTGGGCTCCCAGTCGGTCAGCTTGTCTGCTCGCCAGGGATTTGGTTCTTTCCCAGCTTGCCAGGTTCGGGTTCCTGGTGAACTGGAGGAAGTCCCATCTGGTTCCGTCCCAGGTTCGGACCTGGCTGGGTCTTGTTTGGGATTCTCGGACCGCTTCCTTGTCTCTCCCTCCGGTGGCGTTGCGGCGGCTGCGGGACCGCCGTTTGCTGTTTCTGAGGGGGTCCCGGGTCACTCGGCGGTTGCTCGAGCGGTTGTGCGGGAGTCTGAACTTCGCCATGCTAGTCTACCCGCCGGGTCAGGTTTGGCTTCGGCGTCTGTTTTGGTTCCTTCGGGGACGTACTTTCCGCCTCTCTCGCAATTGTTGGGTTCGCCCTCCGGGGGTCTTATGTCGGTTGCTGCGTCACCGTCTTCCTCTTCGGATTTTTCGGGGTTCGGTGCCTTGGCGCCTTCCCGAGCCCTCGCTCGATGTGTTCACGGACGCGTCGTCTCTCGGCTGGGGCTTTGTGACCAGTGCTCACCAGGCAGGCCAGGGACGGTGGGGTCCGTCCTTCCATCGGGCTCACAGCACGGTTCGGGAGTTCGCGGCTGTCTGGTTCGCGCTTCGGAGGATTCGGGTCGCTCGGGGATCGACCATTCGCCTCCATTCGGACTGTTCTCCGGTGGTTCATTGCCTGAACCGCGGGGGTTCTCTTCGGTCCTTGGCTCTTTGGGGTTGGTCCCTTCGAGTGGTTCGTCTGCTGGATTCTCGGGGTTTGGCTCTCCGTGCGGTTCGCGTCCGGGGAGTGTCAAACGTTCTGGCGGACGTTCTGGTTACCTGTACCTTTTTCCTCCGGTCCAGCTGTTGCTTCGGGTTCTGGTTCGGTTAGAGACATTCCCGGGGAGAGTAGTCCTCGTGGCCCCTTGGTGGCCGGCCCAGCCTTGGTTTCCAGTGATTTTGGCTCGGTGCCCGAACCCGGGACGTTTCCCGCGGCTCCGCCTCTTTCAGCAGGTCGGCCCGATCCGGTACGGGGCTGGTTCGACCTTCTCCTCTGCTCTTCGCGTCTGGTCTTTTTGACGCGGGTGTATCACCATTTCTATGGTGATCAGGTGGCTTCTTTGATGGTGTCCCACCTGAGAGCTTCGTCTAGGCGACAGTATGAAGTTTCCTGGCGTTCCTTTCGCCATTTTCTGGCTCTTCGTAGGTTGTCTTTTCTTTCGGATCGGGTTGTTTTGTCCTTCCTTACTTGGCTTTTTCAGGACCGTCATTTGATGCCTAATACTGTCGCCTCGTATCGTGCGGCGCTGGCGGAGCCGCTCCAGCTCGCTTTCGGGGTGGACGTCACATCCGCCCCGTTTCGTAAGCTTTCCCGTGCTATGTTTCACCTCCGGCCTGCTCATGCGCCGCCTGAGCCGTCCTGGTCCTTGGACAGGGTGCTCTCCTATCTTTCCTCTCCTCAGTTTGTGGTGGCCCCTTCGGTTCCTGATTGTTTTTCCAAGGCTTTGTTTTTGTTGGCATTGGCCTCTGGGGGCCGGGTAGGGGAGCTTCATGCTCTCCTCCGGCGCAGGGGTTTCTGCTCTTTTGGTCCTGGGGGTAGGTTTGTCCGTTTGCAGCCTTCTCCGTCCTTTCTGGCGAAGAACGAGACGGCTGCTTTCCGGAGGGGTCCGTGGGTCATTGATGCTTGGTTGGTTCGGCCATGGGTGCATCATGTGTTGTGTCCTGTTGCTGCACTTCGCCGTTACCTGCGCGCTTCGGCCGGAGTGGCTGGGGATGCGCTTTGGGTTGATCCGGTTTCCCTCGTTCCCTGTTCCAGGGCTCGGGTCTCCCAGGTTGTCCGCAGGGTTATTAAATCTAGCCAGCCTGCGGTCTATCCTCGCGCCCATGACGTTAGGAAGTTTGCGGCTTTGGCTGCCGTGTTTGGTAATATGTCTTGGGCTCATATTCGGGCGCGTGGATTTTGGAAGTCGAACAGGGTCCTGGCCGCCCGTTATTTGGTGAATGTCCCTGCTCCTCGTCGTTCTTGTGTTGCTTTGGGTCGCAGATTGCAGCCAGTTGTCTCGACTTCGAGTTGAGGAGTTTGTGGCCACCGCCTCCCGGGTAAGTCCCATTTTTCCTTCTCTTTGGGTATGTAGCTCCAGGGAGCCGTAGGGGCTCCCCCCAGAAAACCAGCGTTGAATGTAATGAAACGCCATTTTCTGGGTGAGCCCCGGAGGCTCCCTGGATACCCTCCCTCCCATCCGGTCGGCGGGATTTTTCGCGTTGGTTGAAGCCTAGTTTCCGAACTGACGGCAGCCGGCGCGGTGAGGTCCGGGGCCCCCCCCCCTCCCCCTCCCGGGGAGGGGAGGGCTGCGCGGACGACCGGCGCGGCAGTAAATTGATTGTTTGATTGTTTTCCTTGGGATTGTAGGGAGTTTTCTACCTCTCTGTTCGGTTTTTGTTGTAGTTTTTTACCATGTGGGGTTTGTTTTGTTGCGCCTACCTTTCTGGGTGCCTAACCCCGGTCGATGGCAGATAAGGAAAACCCCCAACCATATGGGGTTTTCCAGGGCCATTGCTCCCTGAAACCTCTCTGAAGGGGCCTGGTTCTGGCGCTGGTCCCTGGTAGGTCTGAACTCCATAGCTAATGTCCCGGTCTAACATAACACACATTAGCCCGATAAGCTCCAGGGAGCCTCCGGGGCTCTCCCAGAAAATGGCGTTTCATTACATTCAACGCTGGTTTTTTATGCCTACCTGTCTGGGTGCCTAACCCCAGTCGATGGCAGGTAAGGGATACCCTCCAACCACAGGAGGTTGTTTCCAGAGGCCATTGCTCCTTGTGCCTCTCTGAGGGGATGCTAGGTTTTGATTTATGGTCCATGGTAGGCTGAACTCCATTGACTAATGCCCTAGTACTATGAATTGGGTATTAGCACAATAGCTCCAGGGAGCTTCCGGGGCCCACCCAGAAAATGACGTTTCATTACGTTCAACACTGGTTTTTTTATTATATTTCAGATGGTTGTTCCCAATCATTGGTCACGTGGGCATTGGTAATACCTCAGGGGTGATACGTGATTTTGCTGGGCCATACTTTGTGTCGGAAGACAACATGGCATTTGGCTGGCCCACCAAGTATTGGGCACTAGACCCTTACAAAGCTAAGGGTGGACCGACATCATTTGACCGTTGTGTGTCTATGGCCTCAGAAGAGTATATGGGTAGAATGGTAAGTTTAACCTTTTGTAGATAATCCTTTAAACCACAGTTTCTTCCCAGGACTGAATTTCTAAAATGTATTGAAATATACAAGCCTAATATAATTGTAGAATATGAATGTAAAAATATCCCCAAAATACAGATTTCAGTAACTATACAAAGCATCTTTCTGAGCATGACCATTTGGTTACCAGCCTTGGTAAGAGCCACTGTGGCCTCTGGACAAGGATCATGACAGCACAAAAAATCTGGACAAAATAAAAAAAATGGCCCTACATAACAGTTGGGCCAAAAGAGGCAATGGAACATCTAATGACAGATTTAAAAAAGAATATTTTTGGTTACTTCTGAAGTGGGAATAATTTACACAAAAGTTATTGTTTTTGAGTATTCGTCATACAGTACATTACTTGGATCCTAAATTTCTTCATCTCAACAATGAAAGTGTTGTGTGGACTAAGAGGAACATTGTACATGGTGAAAAACAAAGCCAGATTGTTACCTTGTTAAAGAGTGAGGCACCAGAAAGACTTTTTGTACAAGGACTTGGATACAGGAAAGTGGTAAAATATATTGAGGAGCCTACATTATGCATGAAGTGTTCTCGTTGGGGACATATGGCACATATGGCTTGGAAATGCCAGTTTGACCCCAGATGTTGGTAGTGTGGTAAGAAACATGACACAGTGTAGTCAGGATTGACAAAGGAGAAACTTTTATGCCATCTTGCTGCAATTGTTGAGGCATCCACAATGCTTGTTCCTTTCTATGTCCCATGAAGCCCCATGTGAGAGATTTTAAGCTGGCACCCATAAGCAGGGTAAACGAAACTCCGAAGGAAGGCATGATCCTTCAGTAGGAACAAGGAAGAAACAGTGGAGAGACAAAGATAGCCTCTGTGACCAACGTTTGGGTGAAAGAAACAGTGACGATTAAGGCTAGCCTAGTGGCAGTAGGAAACGAAGTCAAAAAAGTGGACCCTTGCAGTAATGAGGTACAGGGCAGCATCGTGGATTCTGTGGTTGGAACACAGATCTTGGAATACCTCAAAAAGTTGGAGAAAAGGATTGAAGCTCTAGAAAAATTAACTATGGCAAACAGATGGGATATAGTGGAGAGTGAAGTAGGGAATAAAACGGAAGTGGTAACAAAGTAAGGAAGAGGATGGAGTATGATGGATGTATAGTATAGTATGGGAGCCGGTTGACCGAGCGGACAGCACACTGGACTTGTGATCCTGTGGTCCTGGGTTCGATCTCAGGCGCCGGCGAGAAACAATGGGCAGAGTTTCTTTCACCCTATGCCCCTGTTACCTGGCAGTAAAATAGGTACCTGGGTGTTAGCTGTCACAGGCTGCTTCCTGGGGGTGGAGGCCTGGTCGAGGACCGGGCCGCAGGACACTAAAAAAAAAAAAAAAAAAAAAAAAGCCCCAAAATCATCTCAGGATAACCTCAAGATAACAAGATCACAGGTGGAAGTCTCAGGAAAATCATCCACTAGTGATGACTGTTCAACCAACCCATCCTTCTGTTTAGATAGTACCTATTGTGATGATGGTCTATAGTCAGAATTTGTACGTTCTTAGCTTTTAGATAGTAGTATACTGACTAGTAAGTAATTCTTTTAAAATAAATGAAGCTAAAACACAAACTTAAATATTCCTAGGCCTAGTATAGTACACATGTACTATATTAGCTCTAGGGAAGTTAGGATAGGTTAGTTTAGTTTATCAAAGCAACCCAAGTAAAAAGTAGTTTTCTGGTTTGTCCAACTCAATAGTTCAGATTTCTACATTCTAATTTTATTGTACGTATTTCATTTGGGGCCTGACAGCTGGGTGGACAGCGCTTTGGATTCGTAGTCCTGAGGTTCCGGGTTCGATCCCCTGTGTAGACGGAAACAAATGGGCAGAGTTTCTTTCACCCTGATGCCACTGTTACCTAGCAGTAAATAGGTACCTGGGAGTTAGATAGTTGCTATGGGCTGCTTCCTGGGGAAGGGGTGTAACAAAAAGGAGGCCTGGTCGAGGACTGGGCAGCGGGGATGCTAAGCCCTGAAATCATCTCAAGATATCCTCAAGATCTCAAGATATATGTCGATATATGTACTATGGTCCTCATCGTTACTATAAGTACTGTACTACCAAAGTAGGAGGATGGGCTGGTTCAACCCAGTGTGGTGGAAAATGTTGACAGAGAAGTTTAGGAAAAATGGTTTACAAAAATAGAATTTGAAGGCATAGTTAAGAACAGAGTTACCTTTGATTGTAGTGGGTGTGTAAGTGTTGAGCAAGTAGTAGGCTCAAAATGTTGGGAGTCTGTGTCCAAGGCGATATTGCTACTTAATGAATTTTCAAACAGAAGCAAAGTTAAAGAGTCTAAGAACATAGAGGGAAAAATTACTGCATCTACATTGCATTCCTCCCTTGTTGGTGTTAATTGTTTATTTGGTAATGCAATATATTCTTGAAGGACATAATGCTTTATAACATTAGAACATTAGGACTTATTATGCTTTCAGATGCATTATTCATTTCTTCCCACCTTTTGAAGTGAGAGGATTAATTCATTAGTTCTCTTGCTTCTCATTAATTTAATTGGCAAAGCTTCATTTATCTCTGAACTTCTATCCCCCAATACTCTGTAAGTTCAATCATATCATCATTATCTCAGTAATAGTATTTCTTGGGCATCCCAAGATTATTGTCATGCTTCATATTGTACCTTCTCCAACTTGTTTAGTCTACCTTTATCAAAACAAGAAATGACAGGTGCAGCATAATCAATAAGAGATCTCTCAGTATGCCATGTGATTTCCATTGGAATGTGAAATGTGAAATATGATTAATAATTGTGTACTGCATGGGTTTTGGAGCCTCCCTTGAGGAACCTAAAATAGACGAGGGTGGAAATAGCCTACGCTACTCTTATCATTTTGAGATGTACTGGAGTATTTCATTTTCTCAATAAACTTACTTGAACCTCCCCCTTCACCTGGGAAAAGGAGGGAGGTGAACTGGGTCTGCTGGCCCGCACCCCCCCTCAGTTCTAATTCTGATGGTGCCTGGTTGCTGTTGTAGTCGTTCTGGCTCTGGTTTCCCATTTTTCAAGTTACTCATCTTTGGCGCCTGTGGTTACTTCTTTCGGTCATAGTGGGCATTTTGTTCAGTTGTAGCCGGCTCCTTTTTAAGTGAAGAATGAGTTGGCTGGTTTCCCGAGGGGTCTTTTGGTGGTGGATGGCAGGGTTGGTTCAGCAAGGGGTGCATCATGCGCTTTTGTCTGGTGGTGGCTTTATGCTGCTACTTTTGGGCCACCGGTTTTTCTTTGGTGAACTCCTTGTGGGTTGATCCGGTTTCCCTGGTTCCCTGTTCCAGGGTTTGTGTCTCAGATCATCCAGTATAAAAAAAACTAGCCAGCCTGCAGTCTACCCTTGTACCTATGATGTCAGAAATTATGCCACTCTGACGGCTGTGTATGCAAATATGTTTTCGACTAATATTTGGGCACAGGGTTTTGGCAGTCGAACAGGGTCTTGGTGGCCATGTTTCACATGAACATCCTTGGCCCTCAACAACATTGTGTTGCAATGGGTTATGTGTTGTGGCCAAATATCGCTTATTTGTCATATACCTGGGGTGCTGCCTCTTTCCTGATAAGTGCCCATTTTCCTTCTCTGTGAGTAGTCAACTTCAAGGAGCCTCAAGGGGTTCCCCCCCCCCCCCAAACAACCAGCATTGAATGCAGTGAAATGTCAATTTCAGGGTGAGCCCCAGAGGCTCCCGGACACCCCCCTCCTAGGGTTATATGTCGTAATGGCTTGGCGCTTTCCGTTGATAATTCGCTCGCCTGAGAATATCTTAGGGAGGAGGCATTATGAACACCGGAAGGCAAGTTTCATTTCGTTCATTGTTCGGGGGAAGGTTGGGCAAACTAGCTTGTGCTAGTTTCCCTGGCACAAGTTTTTTCCTTGTGCTAGTTTCACAAAATTTTGTTTGATTGTTTTCATAGTTGGGGGAGTTCTTTTGGCAGTTTTGAGGCTGTCTCGGTTTTAACCATGCAATGGTCTGTTTTGTTTCTCTGACTTTCTGGGTGCCTTCCCTGCTGGTAGTAGACATGAATTACTTTAACCCTTAGAACAGCGGCAGTGAAGCAATGGTCATACTTGCCTATGCGCAAAAAAAAAAAAAAAAAGCATTATAGAATTATAAATCTGTATGCAAAATGTAAGAAAAACACAAAAATAATCGAATGCTGTATTTATTGTTTCACTGGGTGGAGGCACTCTCGAAAGGTGTGTGGTGGATGTGTCCCGAATTGCTATGCATGTTAGTGGCTTTACAAGAATGTAAAAACATCAATGCTTTGTACTCTCATAAACCCTTCTTGTATATATTTATACAGTATAAATAAATTGATGATTGCTTTACCTGGTACCTTACCTTTAGGTTACCTTGACGTGATTTCGGGGCTCAGCAACCATGTGGCCCGGTCGTCGACCAGGCCTCTTCGTTGCTGGACTGGTCAACCAGGCGCTTGGACGCGGCTGCTTGCAGCCTGACGTTTGAGTCACAGCCTGGTTGATCAGGTATCCTTTGGAGGTGTTTGTCAAGTTCACTCTTGAAAACTGAGGGGTCGGCCAGTTATGCCCCTTATGTGTAGTGGAAGCATGTTGAACAGTCTCGAGTCTCTGATGCTGATAGAGACTCTGATGATGGTACTCTTTCAGAGTACCTGTTGCACCTCTGCATTTCATTGGGGGTATTTTACACATCCTGTCATGCCTTCTGGTCTCATGTGATGTTATTTCTGTGTGCAGTTTTGGGACCAGCCCCTGTACTAATTTCCATGTGGAAATTATTATGTATCTCTCCCGCCTGTGCTCAAGAGAATACAAATTTAGGCTCTTTAGTTGGTCCCAATAGTTTAGATGTTTTACTGAGTTACTGAGTGGATTCTAGCAGTGAAGGATCTCTGCACGCTCTCCAGCTTTGAAAGGATCTGTCATTGTGCAGCAGTATTCCACTCTAGAGAGCACTAGCGTCTTGAAAAGTATCATCATCGGTACAGCATCTCTAGTGTGAAAGGTTCTTGTTATCCAACCTGTCATTTTTCTTGCAGTTGTGACAGCTACTTTATTGTTCTTTAAATGTAAGGTCTTCCAACATGAGTACACCCAAATCCTTTACATTGCCTTTTCATTCTATGTTATGATTTGACTGCGTTTTGTATGTGGTTTCCGTTTTTGGTATACTACATTACAACCATAGAGAGTAGTGAAAAGGATATGAACATAATATTCAATGGTGTAATGATGTATACTGTGGGTGATGACATATGGCCTAATTGACACCATATGGGCAAGAGTATACAGTAGATTGAAAGAAAAGCATAAGCCATCAATGTGGAGCGCATACATATGACAGCAGTATAGTACAAGCTCAATGAATTTTTTTTTAAATATAAATGATTATTTTAATACAGTACAGTATTTATAAATTAAAAGACAAAATTAGGAAAACCCCAGCATTGAATGTAACGAAATGCCAATTTCTGGGTTAGTCCCAGAGGCTCCCTGAAGCTATTATCACTGATTCAGTGCCATACTACTAGGTGCCATCTGCCAGGGACAACAAGACAGAACCTGGCCCCCTTAGAGGCACAGGGAGCAGCAGCAATATGAACACCTTACATTTAACCCTTAGATACGGTTATCGTCATTTATTGATTCACGGAGTAATCACCATATGACGATTTAAAAAGTTACTGTCTGGGTTTTACATATATGATGCAAATATGGATATAATAGCTCTCTGTGGATGTAATGGAGTATACCATGACACGGAAAAAATCCTGATACCACTTCATGGTTAAGATGTACTAGGTGAATGAAGTTATCGTAATGAATATTACTAAGGGAATGCGGTCATCATCATTCCACTATTTGAACAAATACTGTCTGGGTTTTCCATGTATGATGCAAATAGGGATATAATAGCTCTCTGTGGATGCAGTACAGTTTACCTTGACCCATAAAAAATAACTACAATACTTGATTGGCGTGTTATGCCAAATACTGTTGCTTCGTATAGTGGGGTGTTGGCAGAGCCGCTTCAGCTTGCGCTCGAGGTTGATGTCACTTCAGCTCCATTCCTAAAGCTTTCTTGCGCCTTGCTTTACCACCAGCCTGCTCATGTGCTGCCTGAGCCTCCCTGGTCCTTGGATTGGGTTCTTTCTTTTCTTTCTTCCGCTCGATTTGTGGTGGCCCCATCGGTTCGGGATTGTTTCTGGAAAGCTATGTTTTTGATTGCCTTGGCATCTGATTGTCAGGTTCGTGAGCTTCATATTCTGCTCCAGCAATGGGGGTTTTGTTCTTTTGATCCTGGTGGTCATTTTGTTTGTTTGCAGCCTGCTCCCTCTTTTCTCGCGAAGAATGAGATGACTGGCTTGCTGAGGGGAGGTCCTTTGGTTGTGGAAGCTAAATGGGTTCTGCCGGGGGTGTTTCATGCGCTGTGTCTGGTAGAGGCTCTGTGCCGTTACCTGTGTGCCACTGGTTCTGTTTCTGTGGATTCATTGTGGGTTGATATGGGTTCTCTGTTCCAGGGCTTGTGTGTCTCAGGTTGTCTGCAGTGTCATCAAAGCTAGCCAGCCTGCATTCTACCCTCATGCTCATGATGTTCAGAAGTACAGTATGCTGCTTTATCAGCTGTTTCTGGGGGGAGCCCCTAATGCTTCCCGGAGCTTAATAGAGTGATATGCTAATGTCAGACTTTGGCATCAGTCATGTGTATGGAGTTCTTATGTGCCTACCGGGGACCACGAGCCAGAACCTGGCCCCCTCTAGAGAGGCAAGGGGAGCAATGGCCTATAGAGACCCCCGTGTAATTGGAAGCATTCTATGTCTGCCATCGACCGGGTTAGGCACCCAGAAAGGTAGGCATCCCAAAACAAACCCCTATTCTGGTGAAAATTGCAACCAAAAGCCGAACGAGTGGATAGAACTCCCCAAACAAAAACGAGCAAACTAGTATGATGTCATTCGTCGTCGCGCCGCTGTCTGCGCAGCCCCCCCTTCCTGGGAGGGGGAAGGGGGAGCCCCAGACCTACCACGCCGGCGATCCACACCCCAGTTCTTGAGGCGGATGCTATTGGCTCGGTTGTGTGCTCTGGCTCCGGTCTTTTTGCGGCCCTGTGCCTTGTGTGTGGTTGCTCTTCTCCAGGGGTGTGAGAGCCAGGAGTTTTTCCTCAGTACTCGGGCTGCATGCGCCTAGGGTTCCCTTCCCTAGGTGTCTTGTAAGTACTGCCCTTGGAGCTTGGGGTTACCTTCCACAAGTTCCTCGGGGTCTGCCTCTGTGTGTCCGTTTTACTGCTAAGTTTCTCGGCCGCTCTTTGGGTACTTGGGGGTTTTGTCTTCCCTAGTTTACCTTAGGGTAAGAGGCAGTTTTTGCACTGGTAGGGGCGCAGGGCGCTGTACAGCTAGTTGTCACCTATCACAGTGGCCGGCTCTGTTCCTTGGGGTACATTGTCCTCTTGCGGGGTTTTGGTTTTCTTTTTGTTTTTGCCTTGGTGAGGGGTTCTGCCCTAATTGCCACTGGTGTTTGGCCTCACCCTGTTACTTGGTGTTGCCCCCCTGCTTGGTCCCCTTGAGTGTACACGTCCCTGGGGTTGAGCTTAAGACAGTTTGTTTGGTAGTTATGGGCGCCGGTTAGCAGTACCCTGCCTGGGTTTACCTGAGCGCGAGTCCTCTTCAAGTAAACGCTCAGGACCCTGGGAATCCCCTAGGGGACGCGTGGGTTCGATGGGATGTGACCCCGGGGTTCCCCCTCGCTTCATGCGAGTTTGAGGGTTGTTCGGTCCCCTTGTCTCAGGGCGACCCTCACTGTTTTTGCCTCCGTCATGCAGCCTGTTGGGTCGGTGACACTTTCGACCCTGAGTCCTGTGAGTACTGTTGCTTACTGGTGATTCAATTTACCCAGTCTATGGATGACAATCTTCGGGTACAGACTGCACAGATGTTGCATTCTAGGTTTCGGCTGTTGCAACGCGCTCGGTTGGTTGTTCACCCGGATGCCCCGCGGCTGCCCCGTTTTGCTTATAGGGACCCGGACTTGGGGGTAGGGGGTTGCTTCGACCCTGGTTCAGTCCGCACCTCCTGGTCCTTCCCCTCCTGTTGTGCGTTCTGGTTCCCCTCCCCTGCTTCCGGCCTCGAAATGTCTTGAGGGTTTTGGAGTCAGGGCAGGGGTTAGTTGGTCTTGAGACTCGGGCAGCCTCGGGGGATGCCCCTTCCGGTGTGGCGATGGAGGCATTCGAGTCTCCTCCCCCGGCCGAAGCCTTTCGGTCTGACCAGTGGGCCTCATTCTATCCTGCTTCTACGGCTGCGCTGGCCTTGTATAGTGGGGTCGGTGCTTGCGGGGAGGACTCGGCCCCGGATCCTGCTGGAGAGGACCCTGGGGCTGGGGAGGGGCTAACTTGGGGGTCTTGGGCCCCACTGGACCCTGCCTGGGTTTTTGTGCCCTCTGAGGGGGGCATACTGTTGCAAGGAGTGGGGTTTTCTTTTCCTCCCTCTGCATACGAGTTAAATTTGGTGTCTTCCCCTCCCCTGGTTCAGTTCCGTGTTCCCCCGGGTGCTTCGGTTCCGACTTTCCGGGGGTTTTCGGCTTTTCGCATCCAACCTGCTGCAGTGCGGGCGGCCCTTGTGGCACACCTCCTGCGTGACCCAGATTATGCCTCGGCAATGGATACCTCGACTTTCAGGTTTGGGACTTCGTTCCCTTTCTGGCGCCGTTACGAGGTTCCGGAGTTGTTCTGGCTGGCAGACTGTCCTGTCTTTGCCTTGGAGGCTTGGCACTCCTTCTACCGTTCCCGCATGCTTGAGTGGCGGGAGGCTTTGATGGTGCTTCAGGTTTTCCTGGGGGGCGACCTAGAGCACCTCAATGAGTGCTTGTTTGCTCCTGCCCTTCCCCGGGATGTTGGTGTCGTTCAGCTCCATGTGCAGGTTCCCCTCCTTTCGGCGGCGCAGGTGGCAGAGTACTTGCGCGCTCGGGGCCTTTTGGTTGCGGCCTTGCACTTCTTTTCCCTCCTGGAGCTGTCTTCTGACTGGCTCACAGAGGATGTGGGGGCGCTTGGGGCTGTTCCGGGGTCTAGTGCCTTGGCCTCAGCGGCTCGCTCGTCTGTTGCCATGCTGAAGCTTTTCGCGCCGATCTTGCGGGATGCGGTGGCTCTGTTTTATGCCTTCCGGCTCACGTGTCGGCAGGCGGTGCTTGCCTCCTCTGTGGAATCCGCTTGGGCCTTAGCTCTTAGGCTTTCGTCCCCCCTTTTGCCCTCTCTTGTTTGAGGCTTCAGCCATAGCGCAGTTTATTCAGGCTGCTTCGGCTTCTTGCCGTCCTATGTTGGACTTGCTAGTTCTCCAGGGGTCCCGTGGTGGGTCTTCCCGGAAGGGTTGTGCCAAGGCTCGGGGTTCCTCTCATCGTGGTAGGCCACTGGTGTCAGGTTCGGGTTCGGCGCCTCCTTCGGACCCGCCTTCGTCTGGTCGGAGCGGTGTTCGCTGTGTGCGAGGTTCTGGGTCTCGTAAGGGGCACTGGCCCTTTTGCGGTTTGCCCCATTGATGGGGCGATGGGGGGGAGGCTTGCGCTGTTCGCTCACGCCTGATCACACGATTTGTGGGCGTTTCGGGTCTTTTGCACGGCCTCCGGTGGCGTTGGGTGGCCCCTTCCCCTGCGGGAGGTTCAGGGCTGGCAGAGCAGGCTTCTTTCCCTGCTCTCTGTCAGGTCATCTTGGAGTGGGTTCACTTGGGCGTGGTCGAAACGACGACGTCCCTCAGATGGGTTTCCCGTCTGTTTCCAGTCCCGAAATGGGACTGCGCAGACCTGCGGTTCATTCTGGACATGTCCCGTCTGAACCCCTAGGTTCATTGCCCCTCCTTTCGGATGACCACGCTGTCCCAGGTTCAACTCCTGTTGGAGCCGGGCGCTTGGATGATGTCCCTAGACCTCCGGGACGCTTATTGGCACATCCCGATTTATCTGGGGTTCAGGGACTGGCTCGGTTTTGTTGTGGGGCTTCATGCTTACCGCTTTCGTTGTCTTCCATTTGGTTTGAACCTGGCACCTTGCGTTTTCACTTGCCTCACGCGGGTCGTGGTGACCCGTCTGCGTCTGTTAGGTGTTCAGGTGTTGGCCACCTCGATGACTGGCTGGTTTGGGCTCCCAGCCAGTCCGCTTGTCTGCTAGCCAGGGATCTGGTTCTTTCTCAGCTTGATGGGTTCGGGTTCTTGGTGAACTGGAGGAAGTCCCATCTGGTTCCCTCCCAGGTTCGGACCTGGCTGGGCCTTGTGTGGGACTCTCGGACAGCTTCCTTGTCTCTTCCTCCGGAGTCTCTTCTGCGGCTGCAGTCCCGCTTGTGCCTGTTTCTGGGGGCTCCCGGGTCTCCCGACGGTTGCTCGAGGGTCTGTGCAGGAGCTTGAACTTCGCGATGCTGGTCTACCCGTCGTGTCGGGTTTGGCTTCGTCGACTGTTCTGGTTCCTTCAGGGACGTCCCTTCCGCGTCTCTCACGATCGCTGGGTTCGGACCCTGGGGGCTTTGCGTCGGTTGCTGCATCACCGGCTTCCTCTTCGGGTTTTTCGGGGTTCAGTGCCTACCTGAGCTCTCGCTCGATGTGTTCACGGATGCGTCGTCTCTCGGCTGGGGCTTTGTGACCAGTGCTCACCAGGCCGGCCAGGGTCGGTGGGGTCCGTCCTTCCATCGAGCCCACAGCACTGTGCGGGAGTTCATGGCAGTGTGGTTTGCTCTTCAGAGGATTCGAGTTGCCTGGGGGTCGATGATCCGGCTCCATTCGGACTGCTCCCCAGTGGTTCATTGTCTGAACCGGGGGGGGGGGGTTCGATGAGGTCCTTGGCTCTTTGGCACTGGTCCCTTCGGGTGACTCGTCTGTTGAGTTCTCGGGGTTTGGCTCTCCTGGCAGTTCACGTGCGGGGTGTGTCCAACGTCTTAGCCGACAGCCTGTCTTGTTTCGTTCCCCTCTCCACGAAATGGACGGTCGACACCGACTCCTTCCGTTAGCTTTGCCAGACGTTCGGCTGCCCCGAGGTGAACCTCTTTGCATCAGCGTGGTCGCGGCGCCTTCCCCTGTATGTGGCGTCCTTTCCCGACTGCGAGGCCATCGGGGTCGACGCCTTTCGGCAGGACTGGTCGAGGTGGGGATCCTGTACCTCTTTCCCCCAGTTCAGCTGTTGCTCCAGGTCCCGACTCCCTTAGAGACTTACCAGGGGAGAGTTATCCTCTTGGCCTCTTGGTGGCCGGCCCAGCCGTGGTTTCAGGCACTGCTTGCTCGGTGTCAGAACCCGGAGGTTTTTCCGCGGCTCCGCCTCTTCCAACAGATCGGCCCGGTACGTCACGTGGCTGGTTCGATCTTCTCGAGTCTTCGCGTATGGTATTTTTTACTCGAGTTTATCATCATCTCTATGGTGATCAGGTGGCTTCCTTATTAGTGTCCCACCTGCGGGCTTCGTCTCGGCAGCAGTATGAAGTTTCCTGGCGGTCCTTCCGGTTCTTCTTACGTCTTCGTCGTTGTACTTCCCTTTCTGTTAGGGTGGTGTTGTCCTTTCTCTCTTGGTTGTTCCAGGACCATCTTCGTATGCCTAACACTGTCGCCTCATATCGTGCGGCGCTGGCGGAGCCGCTTCAGCTTGCTTTCGGTATTGATGTCACGTCTGCGCCGTTTCGCAAACTGTCTCGGGTGTTGTTTCACCTCCGGCCTGCTCATGCGCCGCCTGAGCCGTCCTGGTCTTTGGACAGAGTGCTCTCTTTCTTCTCCTCGTTTTGTTGTGGCCCCCTAGGTTCCGGATTGTTTTTCAAAGGATCTTTTCCTGTTGGCATTGGCCTCTGGGGGTTGGGTGGGTGAGCTTTATGCTCTCCTCCGGCGCAGAGGTTTCTGCTCCTTCGGTCGGGGTGATCGTTTTGTTCGTCAGCAGCCTTCTCCTTCTTTTCTGGCGAAGAATGAAACTGCTGCATTCCGGAGGGACCCTTGGGTTGTTGATGCTTGGTTGGTTCGGCCGGGGGTGCTTCATGTTTTGTGTCCAGTTGCGGCTCTCCGCCGTTATTTGCGCGCCACGGCTTCTGTGTCCGTGGATGCGCTTTGGGTTGATCCGGTTTCCCTTTTTCCCTGTTCGAGGGTGTGGGTCTTCCAGGTCGTCCGCAGGGTTATTAAGGCTAGCCAGCCTGCGTTATATCCGCGTGCCCATGACATCTGCAAGTTCGTGGCTCTTGCCGCCGTCTTTGGCAATATGTCCTGGGCTGACATTTGGGCGCAGTGATTTTGGCGCTCGAACAGGGTCTTGGCTGCTCATTACCTTGTAAATGTTCCTGGGCCCGGTCGGGCCTGTGTTGCTTTGGGTCGGTGGATGCAGCCAGTTGTCTCGACTTCGGGTTGAGGAGTGAGCAGCAACCGCTTCCCGGGTAAGTCCCTATTCTTGCCTCTGTGGGTAGTTAGCTCCGGAGAGCCGTAGGGGCTCCCCCCAGAAAACCAGCATTGAATGTAATGAAACGTCATTTTCTGGGTGAGTCCCGGAGGCTCCCCAGCATCCCTCCCTCTCTCCGGTCGGCATTTTTTTCACGTGTTTTTGACATCCAGCCTCAGAACTGGGGTGTGGATGGCCTGCGCGGTAGGTCTGGGGCTCCCCCTTACCCCTCCTTGGAAGGGGGGGCTGTGCAGACAGCGGCGCGACGAGAAATGACGTCATACCAGTTTGCTCGTTTTTGTTTGGGGAGTTCTATCCACTCGTTCGGCTTTTGGTTGCAATTTTCACCAGAATAGGGGTTTGTTTTGGGACGCCTACCTTTCTGGGTGCCTAACCCGGTCGATGGCAGACATAGAATGCTTCCAATTACACGGGGGTTTCTATAGGCCATTGCTCCCCTTGCTTCTCTAGAGGGGGCCCAGGTTCTGGCTCGTGGTCCCCGGTAGGCCCATAAGAACTCCATACACATGACTGATGCCAAAGTCTGACATTAGCATATCAGCCTAGTAAGCTCTGGGGAGCCTTCGGGACTCGCCCAGAAAATGGCGTTTCATTACATTCAACGCTGGGTTTTTGGTAATGTGTTTTGGGCCGATATATGAGCACTTGTGTTTTGGAAGTCTAACAGGATCTTGGCTACCAGGTATCTTGTCAATGTACCTGGTCCTCTGCAGCCTTGTTTTGCCTTGGAGCATCTGTCACGGCCATCGGTCTCGCCTTTGCATTGATACCTGTTGTACTTCCACCTTCCTGGTACGTCCCCTGTTTTTCCATTTTCTATGGGTAGCTGTCTTCAGGGAGACAATTGAGCTTCCCCAGAAAACCAGGGTTGAATGTAATAAAATACCAATTTCTGGGTGAGCCCCAGAGGCTCCATGACACCTTCCCTCCTTCCTTTCCTCCTTCCTTCCCTCCCTATGGTCGGCGGATTTTCATCATTCTAGACCAGACGAGTAACGGCCTGGCTGACTCGGGCCGGCTCCCTTCATCTCCTTAACAAGGGAGAGAGGAAGCTAACTAGTGGGGGGGGGGGCTGGTTTGACAAAGTTTTGGTTGTGTTTTCTTATTGAGGAAGTTCTTTTTATATTTTGAAGGTGTTGGTCTCATTTTTCAACCATGCAGTAATCTGGTTTGATTTGCCTACCTTTGTGGGTGCTTCCCTGGTTGATGGCAAGATGATAAACTATAAAAGTAAAGTGTACATGGGCCATTGCTCCATACACCTCTCTAAGGGGGCCAGGTTCTTGCTCATGGTCCCCAGTAGACAACAAAAACTGTGTGACTGATGACCAAGTAGTATAGCACTTAATCGGTAAGATAGCTTCAAGAAGCCTTTTGGGCTTGCCCAGAAATTGGTAAAATTACATTCAATGCTTTTTTTTTTTTTCTTTATCAGCATCTTTATGGCGAGTGGGTGGCTTCTTTGATGGTGTCCCACCTACATTCTGCATTTTGGCAGTAGTATTAAGTTTCGTGGTGCTCCTTTCACCACTTCCTTTCCCTTCATCGATGCTCTTTGGTTTCTGAGTGTGGTGTTCTCCTTTCTTGACTTTTCTTGATCAGTATTTCATAGCAAATACTGTCACCTCATATCCTACAGCATTGGCTGAGTCACTACAGCTCAGGCCCTGGCAGGTGGTGAGCTACCTCTCACCCCTCCCCTCAAATGAAAGGGGGAGGTGGTGGAGAAGTCACGCCATTGATGATAACATTGGTTACCTAAGTGTAGTTACAGGATGAGAGCTACGCTCGTGGTGTCCCATCTTCCCAGCACTCTTTGTCATATAACGCTTTGAAACTACTGACGGTCTTGGCCTCCACCACCTTCTCACCTAACTTGTTCCAACCGTCTACCACTCTGTTTGCGAAAGTGAATTTTCTTATACAGTATTTCTTCGGCACCTGTGTTTACCTAGTTTATATCTATGACCTCTTGTTCTTAAAGTTCCAGGTCTCAGGAAATCTTCCCTATCGATTTTATCAATTCCTGTTACTATTTTGTATGTAGTGATCATATCACCTCTTTTTCTTCTGTCTTCTAGTTTTGGCATATTTAATGCCTCTAACCTCTCCTCGTAGCTCTTGCCCTTCAGTTCTGGGAGCCACTTAGTAGCATGTCTTTGCACCTTTTCCAGTTTGTTGATGTGCTTCTTAAGATATGGGCACCACACAACTGCTGCATATTCTAGCTTTGGCCAGAATAGGTGGTGCAAACAAGCTTGTGCTAGTTCCAAGAGAATTTGATCATTTGTTTACAGTACATAACTGGGGGGTTCTTTTGGCTGATTTTGAGGCTTCTGTCTCTCTTTTTTTTTTTTTTTTTTTTTTTTTTTTTTGAGATATATACAAGAGTTGTTACATTCTTGTACAGCCACTAGTACGCGTAGCGTTTCGGGCAGGTCCCTGGAATACGATCCCCTGCCGCGAAGAATCGTTTTTTCATCCAAGTACACATTTTACTGTTGCGTTAAACAGAGGCTACAGTTAAGGAATTGTGCCCAGTAAATCCTCCCCTGCCAGGATACGAACCCATGACATAGCGCTCGCGGAACGCCAGGCGAGTGTCTTACCACTACACCATGGAGACTGCTTTTTGAATGCAGCAGTAGTTTGTTTTGACTCACTAACTTTCTGGTTGCCTTCCCTGGTAAGGTGGTGAAAATAAATGTCACCATTTCCTGTGCCTCTGTGAGGGGGCTGGGTTCTGGCTCTGGTCTCCGGTAGGCCTCTAGTACTCTATGGCTGATATGACCCAATAGATGGTAACCATCTTAGCTTCTGGGAGTCATCTGGGCTCACCCAGAAATTGGTGTTTCGTTACATTTAATGCTGGTTGAAAGTGGTGTATGACCTGCATGCCCGTTAGCACTTGGGCTGTGTTGTGCACCCCTTTTCTCCTGCCTGCCTGCCTGCCAAAGTTAGACATTTTAATACCTCCGGATTTATCAAGCAGGATATATTCCCATATAGGTTATTAAATCAAGTGGATACCATACTGTGTATGATTTCTACATTTTCAGGGGTAAATTAGTTCTTGACCAATTTTAGGCAGGTTGGTGATACTGTACTATATTTCTTTAATGTTACCATAATGTCTTAATTTGCTTTTAATGCCCCATTCACTTATAGCTATTATGCTAATATACTTGATTTTATTACAGCATAACTTGTTTTGTGATAACTGTCATTCACATGTCGCCATGGCTCTGAACTTAATGCACTATGATTCCTCTACGTCATGGAACATGGTGAAGGTCTGCTGTATGATAATGATTCATGGCCACTATGTCAGGTATGTATTTAATTGCACAAGTTGTCGCTTTTGTATTGCATATTTCCTGTTTGTTAATATTAGTGGTGTCAATAGATAAGTAGATTTTTATATTGAAATGTGTCAGCACTGTACTCTATTGATTAATATTGCTGGAGACTAGAAAAACACAACCTATTTCTCAACTACTTATGGATATATGTCATTAATTGAATTTTCCTCCAAGGACTCTATGTTGCATAAGAACATAAAAATGAATCTGCAAAACCTTTTGGTCCATAATAATTATGTAGAGGCACACCATATTTATGTACAACCACTTTCATTCATTATTTGTCTAACCAATACTTTCTGGGAGGAGCCCTTTGGTGGCTCCCTGATGCTATCTCGCTGAGAGGGCTCCCCACTACTCGCAGAGTAGTCTCACATCAGTCGCAGAGTTCTGTCTGGCCTCCCAGAGACCAGGGCTGTAACCTAGCCTCACAGAGGTGCAGAAAGCAGAAATGGTTATCATCATGCTCACTGAAAAAACATCCTGGAAATCAGTGAAGCTTTACAGACAACTACAAGGTTCATAGAAAATGAAGCATCTAAACTGCCAAATGACTTTGCAAGTGATTCATTCAGAACAATCGCTTCACTCAAAACTAGCTCAGATTTGTAGGTACCAATGGATGCCACCAGGCAGCCTGGAGCCCCCAGCCAGCTCTAAGGTCAGTCCTGTTGCTGATGTGGTTGAATCCAGAAGTGGATTCTTTGGGTCACTAACTATCGCAGCAGGTTCCTCCTCAGCTAATTTCCGGCCATCTTGAGGTTATCTTGAGATGATTTTGGGGCTTAGCATCCCTGCGGCCCGGTCCTCAACCAGGCCTCCTCTTTGTTATACACCCCCAGGAAGCAGCTCATAGCAGCTGTCTAACTCCCAGGTACCTATTTACTGCTAGGTGAACAGGGGGAAAAAAATTCTGCCCATTTGTTTCTGCCTCCACCGGGGATCTGTGTGCATTTAGGTCTCTAATCTCTCTGAGCCTGCTTCTTATCAGGAAGCTTACCAGGAGGCTCCAGCTTTAAGGGCAAGGTTTTTCTGTATTCAGGGTTCATGGCATGGTTGGTTCATTTGGATGCCCAGGAGTTGGCCCCTATGGTGTTTACAGACTTGGAAATGGAGGCATTGGTGAACTTCCAGCTGGACACAGCCTGCACCTCATTTTCCTTTCCCTGCTTTTGGTCTTTCCCTCTTCTCTTGGTTCTGGCTCCGAAGTGTCTGAGGGTTTCAGAGTTGGGCCAGGGTTTAGCTTGGGGTGTAGCTTGGCCTTCTCTAGGGGTGGCACCATTCACTTTGACAGCAAAGGCAGTTAAGCTGTCTCTTCTCACCAGGAATGTGGAGCCTTTGCCTTCACACCCACTCACCAGCTCCAATCCTTCTCCTTGGGACAAAGTCTTTCTGTCCTAGGCGTTGGGCATTGAATACGACTCTGTTCCGAGGCCAACCATGATGGCCCCGTGGCCATCATTGGGGCCAGCCGATGATGGTTCATCAGGAAGCATGAGGAGGATGGGGCTGGGAGAAGCATGAAGAGGGTCCATGAGTGCCCTTCAACCCTTCTTGAGTGTTGATTCTTTTGCAGAGGATATTTTGCTCCATGTTGCATGACTTTCCAACTGTGTGGCAGTCTTTGCAGAAGATTTACCTATCTCTGGGCTAAATTCTTTGATTCCTTTCCAACTGCTTCCTGGTTGCTCATTTCCAGAACTACAGGGGCTTACTTTAGTTCTCTTGTGGGGTTCATATGCACGATGTGTCCAACACTCTTGCGGATGGGGTATCTCACTTCCGTCCCATTTCCACAGAGTGAACCATTGACAATGCCTCCTTCTATTGGCTTTGTGAGACATTTGGTCACCTAGAGATTGACCTCTTCATGTCAGCATGGAACCAATATCTTCCCCCATATGCGGCTCCATTCCCCGATCACAAGGCTCTTGCGGTAGATGCCTTTCGGCTGGACTGGTCAAGATCGGGGTTCATTTTCCTTTTTCCCCCCAGTTCAATTATTGATCTGGTTCTGTCCAGACTATAGGCATATTTGGGCAAGAGTGATCCTTTTGGCTTCATGGTGACTGGCTAAGCCTTGGTTTCTGGCTCTTCTGGCCAAGTGTCTGAACTTGGATGTTTTTCAGTGGCACTGCATCTGTCAGCAGATTAACACAGTGATGTACCTCACTGGTTCGACCTCCTCTGCTCTGTTACCCCTCGTGTTACCCCCGTGAGTGCTAATCAAGCACAATAAAAGGTGTATACTCCTTTCAACTTTATATATAAGGCATATAAGGTCCAAAACCATGGTGCGCCTCTCCCACAGTCAAGTGCGAATGCTGGGCACAGTTTTTAACGGACGACGCAGCATTGTGTCGTCACCATAAATCCGTCTACTAAATGAATGGTGCAATGCTGAGTAGTCGCCGAGCGAAAGTGTAAAGTAAGTAGCTGGGTTATTGATGTCCAACCTGCACTTCTCTTCATGGTGGCACTATTAAGTGGCCTGGCACTCCTTTCACCTCTTTGTCTTGTCATCATCTTTCACCGATGTCGGTTCTCGTGATTGTCATTTTTGTCGTGGTTGTTATTGGATTGGCATCTTATGATTAATACTGTCGCTTCTTATCATTCAGTGTTGGGAATGCCTCTGTTGCTTGCATTCTGCATTGCTGTGGCTTTGGTGGTGCTTTGCAAGTTGTCTTGTGTGTTGTCTCATCTGTGGCCAGCTCATGCTCCTGAGCAATCTTGGTCTCTTGACAAGGGTTGGTGTTTCTTTCATTCCCTTGGTTCGTGGTTGCCCGTTTTGTCTGGGATGTTTTTGTAGGCTTTTGCTTCTGGCTGCAGTGTTAGGGAGCTTCATGTTCTTCTCCATAGGAAGGGGGGGGGGGGGTTCTGTTCTTTTGGTTCTAGTGGGCAGTTTGTTCAGGCGCAGCCGCCACTTTTTCTGGCATAGAATGAGTCGCCTGGCTTCCTGAGGGGTTCTTTGGTGATAGATACCTAGTTGGTCTGGTTGCAGTGCATCAGTTGGTGTATCCAGGGTAGCACCTTGATGCTACCAATGTGCATCCAATTCTGCTGATGACTCAACCCATCCTCTTAAAAATAACGTCACTTTTCGCTCGTATGCGCGCTATGGCCAAATTTGGACATAATTTGAAATGAAATCGACTCACAAAAGTGACGTACTGTCTCGTTTTCTGTTTGAGTCATCCAGCCTACTCGGACAGGTTAGGAGAGGAAACTTTCAATTAACGTTTTCCATAAAGTTTTGAAACTTTATGAGAATTTCCTGCCCACCTAACCTATCAAAGGACCCTTAACTTACTGTTGTTGAAAAAAAAAATCCCAAATTTATATGCATTTTTTTTCATTTTCAAATTACGTCCACTTTTGGCCATACGGGTAAACGGCCAAAAGCGACGTTATTTTTAAGAGGACAGGTTGGATGACTGCCTAGTTGGTTGACCCTGTTTCCTTGGTTCCCCCCCGTTACAAGGATCGTATTACAGTATGTACTCAGGTTGTTCGCAGTATCATCAAAGCTAGCCAGCTTGCAGTGTACCTTTGTGCCCATGTTGTTTGTAAATATTCTGCATTGGATGCTGTCTTCTCTAATATGTTATAGGTTGATATTCACACTCTGAGATCTAGCAGGGGTCTTTGTGGCTTGGTATTTGGTCAATGTTCCTGGTCCCAGTCAGTCTTATGCTGCTCTGGGCTGGGTTTCCTGTCCCCACAGTCTCTTCTTCTTCATCCTAATACCTGCCTTCATTCTTCCTCCAGAATGTACCATGTTTTCCTTCTCTGTGATTAGCTTCAGAGAGCCACCAAGGGGCTCCTCCCAGAAAACTAGCATTGAATGTAATGAAATGCCTCTCTCTGGTAGAGCCCAGCTAGCTCCTTCTTTACCAGGTTCTTACCAGGTTCATCAGTTCATTGTGCATCAACTCCCAACTGACCTTGTGGCCAGCCAGTTGTTGGCTTAGGATTCCAGACCACCTGGTGGAAGCCATTGGTACTATTGGGTTCAAGATAGTTAATTTAATTTTAATTTTGCCTTGAGGGGCAGGGCAAAAAGGGGCGCCTGACAGCTGAGTGGACAGCGCTTCTGATTCGTGGTCCTGAGGTTCCGGGTTCAATCCCTGGTGGAGGTGGAGATAAATGGGCAAAATGTTTCTTTCACCCTGATGCCCCTGTTACCTAGCAGTAAATAGGTACCTGGGAGTTAGACAGCTGCTACGGGCTCCTTCCTGGGTGGGGGGGGGGGGGTAACAAAAAGGAGTACTGGTCGAGGATCGGGCCATGAGGACGCTAAGCCCCGAAATTATCTCAAGATAACCTCAAGAGGGGCGAGTTTATTGGGCAGCACAATTCTTACTGTGAGTGGGCAAACTGCCAAACCAGCATGTACAACACCCCCCAATAGGAAGAAAACCCACTGGGTTGTTCATCCTGTCAATTGTACCCAGACACAGCTGGGACTTGCTTAGCTGTCTCAAGTGAACTCAAGATTAACATTTGTCAACCCTTAAAATCTTACATTCTCTTGCTTGTGCAAAATGGGGGAATCTTTTTAAGAACAGTATCTATACTTGACAAATAGTACTTTCCTAACTCAAACAATGTGGGTTTATCATCCTATAAAATGACCCTCCAGCCCAAATTTTGACATTTGTAACCCAAAAGGAAACAGGGTGGGATAGTCTTCTACTGCAGGAGTAGATATTGCTTAATTTTCTTGTTGCATGCTTAGTGGTGGGGCTACAACCTCAAATGCAGGGAAGTTTCATGGAAATCATATACCAAAAACAGAATTACAGACCCCATGGAAACAATGCATTGCTATTTGTATAAAATTAAATAAGGACACATTACCATATTTGAAAAGTTTATTTGATAATGTAATTTGTCATTAATTTTTGTATGTCCAGTGTATCAATGACTATGCTGACCTGACTAGAGCATAATGGGAACAACATCAGTTACCTTGAGCATACCTGGAGGGTTCTGAGAATTGTTCTACGTCCCAAGCCTGGCCCGAGACCAAGTTCGACTTGTTAAAGTTGAGTGGTATCATGCACATCTACATTCTTGCATGTGCTGCTTTGACAGAATATTTTGAAGAGAAAGGCATCTTCCATGTCAGAGTTATAAATTAAATTAATGTATATTGCTGATAAGACCAAGTGCAAACCCAAATTTATATAATCTTTAACCACTGCACTGCGCAGTGCACCTTGAGTCGCTAGATCAGGGGTGCTCAGGACGCTCGTAGGTATGGCGTAGGATTCAAAACTCCCGTAGGTACACGGGGCTCACATCCTGTGTCTGAGGACTCCATCTTGAAAAAAATCGTGGATAACATTCCCGGGTGTGAGAGACTCGGTACCAAGTGAGCAACTAAGGTTAGTGCATGTAGCATGAGCTAACAGCACTGCTGTTTAGCTTGTGACTGCAACATCACCTAAAAATGTCAAAATATATATGTAACTGCTATTATTTAGTGATGATACCCACCCCCCACCCCCCTCCCCGTTCAGCTCGTTGATGCCGTGAGGTGGGCTTAGTGGATGGCTGCCGGAGTGTGATGCTCCTTAGGACAGTCCTCTGTCCTTTTGTAGCCTTGTGCTCTTGCTACTGTCCTCTCAAATTTTGCTGAACAACATTTCCTTTTCCTTCTGTTTCATTTTTCTCCCCCCTCTTCTCCTATCTGCTTGTCGTTTCCTGCCGACCTTTTGCATGTTTTGGTTATTCTTTTGAACTTCTTCTATTTTTGACGCTCGGGTGCTTGACAAGGCAAACTCTTGCACCCGTAGAACTGTAGTACCCAACGTCGAGAGCAAGGGGAACCTTTTATTGTCAATCCCCCTTTCGTCACTGAACCCAATCTCGACGGACTGACGGTTCTTAAGGTGGCGTTTGTGGGGCATATACTCACAACGCACCCCTAGGAGGCCCCAGCATGATCGGCGATAGCATCTTGTTGGGTGTCCTGCCTCTAATTGTGGCTCCATGGTGGGTGTGGGGGCACATTCGTGAATGAATGTTTATGGTTCGTACCTATGTTGTGTTCTGTTCCTCCTTTACCTTCTCAGGCTCGTGGGGTGGGCGACCATGCCCCCGAGTCGGTCTGTGTTGGAAGACCAGGCTCTGTGACCTCCGCTGCATTGGGCCCCGACCTTGCTCCTCCTTTGGCCTCTCTGACTACTCCCCTTGGCTTCCCTCCCTCCTCTGTGGTTGGGTCGAGCCCCAAGCCCCCAGTGGTGACTACCTCTTTCCCTGGCACGGCTCCATCTCTAGTTGTAACTACTGCGCCTTTTAACCCCTCTCTCTCTGGGGGTTCTCAACGCCGTCTTCGACACAGCCGCACTCGCTCGATTCTTTCCCGTTCTGATGCCTATCAAGCCTTGTTTGGTCCCGCTTCGTGGGCCTAATACTTTGATCTCCTCCCTTTTGATTCTGTGCCTCCTGACGATTTCTCCCTCCATCAACATCTTGTTGATTCCCTGGATGCCTGTTACCTTCAACCCTACTCGTCTCGGTACACGTGTCGTTGCTGCTCCTTCTCAGGATGCAGCTTCCCGCTTGGCTGCCTTATCCTGCCTTGGCGAGACCCCTGTTCAGGTCTCAAAGAACGCTCAGTTGAATGCCAGTGTTGGCACTATTCTCCTCCCGCCCTATGTTGCGACCGGTGTTCGGAATCTGCAGGACTGCCACGATGATATTCGGCATATCCTCGATGCCCAGGGCCATTCTGTCCTCCGGGTTGACACGTTTACTCGTTCCCCTCGTGGTCGTCACCGTCAACCCCTTTGGGTTGTGAAGATTAATTACCTTTGATGGTAGGACCCTTCCACCCTCTGTCATTCTTGCTGGTGCCAGGTGCTCTGTCCAGGAGTACATTCCTTCTCCTAGGCTCTGTAACAAGTGCTGGAGGTTTGGGCATAGTGCCCTCCGCTGCTCTGGGACTGTCTCTCTCTGTCCTTTGTGTGGGGGCGAAGGTCATTCTAAGTCGGAGTGCACTTCTTCCCAGGTTCGCTGCCTCAACTGCGGTGAGGCCCATCCTACCTCCTTCCGTGCGTGTATCTATTACAAGCTGGAGGCAGCCGTCCTCACCTTGAAGCACCGGGAGCATTTATCTTTTCCTGAGGCGAGGCGCCAGGTTCGCCGGCTCCCGCCTTATGCTAACGTCTCTTATGCTCGCATGTTACGCTCTTCCTCTCCTCGTCCTTCCCACCTTCCTCAGACTCACAACCTTTTCCGGGCCTTGAACTTTGATATGCCCACTGCCCCCTCCTCTGTTCCTTTGAGTTCTGTCCCAAAGGGTCCCCCTCCTGGTCCTGTCTGGGGTTCCCCTTCTTTCTACCTGGTCTGTCATGTCTCCTGTGTCTTCTTCCTCGTCTCCCTCCGATCCTCCTTCCCATCCTTCTCCTCCGTTTATTGACTCTCCCCGCCGCCTGTCGGTGCGGGCTGATGTCCATCACTCTCCTAACGGACGTCGTGTGTGCTCTCGGTCAGCTTCTGTTGAGACGCTGGAATCCGTTGCCCGGTACATAGTTGCTGGGACACCGGTCTCTTTAAGTCACCGGTCTCTTTAAGTCTACTGTCTTCGCTATCTTGCGCGGTCCTTACAACATCCTTCCTCTCGCATCTGTCGTGCTTTAACTTTTACCCCTCCTGCAGTTCCTGTTCCTCTTCACAACCTCCTTCTTTCTGTCCGGTTATCTCGCTTACAGGATTCTCTTTCCGTTCGTATTTCTAATGTTTCTCCTCGTGTTGTTCCTTCTTTGCCCCCGTGGAGAGTCCCCCTTCCGCAGTTTTGTACTTCCTTGACCCGCATCACTAAAGCTTTTACCCCTCCTACGGTTCTAAAATGCCTTTTCCTTGAAACCTTTTCTTCTCACTCCTGCTCCGTTTCTGTCTTCACCGATGGGTGAGAGTCTGCGGATGGTGTTGGCTACTCTGTTGTTTTTCCTGATCGCACTTATATGTGTCGCTTACCTCCGGAGACTAGCGTCTTCACAGCGGAGCGCTTTATGCTATTCTCTATGCTCTTCGTCTCCTGCTTTCTCGTTGTCAGTCTTCCTTTGTAGTTGTTGTTGACTCTCGTAGTGTCCTCATGGCTCTCGGGTCCGTTAATCCGGTTCATCCAGTAGTTGTCGAGATCCAGTATTGGCTGTTTCTTGTTCACAGTAAATTTAAGTCGGTTGAGTTTTTTTGGGTTCCCAGCCATATTGGTGTGTCTTTAAATGAGCGTGCGGATGCTGCCGCCAAGGAAGCTGTCCGCTCTTGTCCCATCTCTCGTAAAGGTATTCCATATTCCGACTTTTACCCGGTTATCCATTCCTCCATCCTTACCCGTTGGCAGGCTTCTTGGTCGTCTGTTACTGGTAACAAACTACGTACTCTTAAATGTTGTGTTTCCTCGTGGCCGTCCTCCTACCACCGTAACCGGCGATGGGAAACAGCTCTGGCGAGGTTGCGTATTGGCCATACTCACTTAACCCATGGTCACTTGATGGAGCGCCGCCCTGCTCCTTATTGTCCTAATTGCATTGTCCCTCTTATGGTCGTGCATGTCCTTCTTGAATGTCCTGACTTCCAGGACGAGCATGTGTCTTGCTTTCCGACCGCCCCTCGCAGTCACCTGTCCCTCAATAAAATTCTTGGTGACTCGGATACTTTTGATATCGTTCGCCTTATGCGTTTTTGTTCTCGTATTGGCATCCTTGGTGATATTTAGCGCCCTCTGATTATTCCGCACATTTGATGGTGCTACATAGCCTTCCCGGTTTGGTGCCTTCTTTTGATAATTACTTAGTGATGATAGTAACCAAGTCACCTGGTCATTTTTATCAGTCAGGGGGTCTTTTCTAATACTATCATCACTAAATAATAGCAGTTACATATATATTTTGACATTTTTAGGTGATGCTGCGGTCACAAGCTGAACAGCAGTGCTGTTAGCTCGTGCTGCATGCACTAACCTTGGTTAAGTGATATACTGGACATACCAGTACGTGATATACTGGACGTATAAAATTAATGACAAATTACATTATCAAATAAACTTTGGTATGTAGCAAAGACATTGCTATGTAGCAAACCGGGAGCTGGTCGGCCGAGCGGACAGCACGCTGGACTTGTGATCCTGTGGTCCCGGGTTCGATCCTGGGCGCCTGCGAGAAACAATGGACAGAGTTTCTTTCACCCTATGCCCCTGTTATCTAGCAGTAAAATAGGTACCTGGGTGTTAGCTGTCACGGGCTGCTTCCTGGGGGTGGAGGCCTGGCCAAGGACCAGGCCGCGGGAACACTAAAGCCCCAAAATCATCTCAAGATAACCTCAAGACGTATCCTTATTTAATTTTATACAAATAGCAATGCATTGTTTCCATGGGGTCTGTAATTCTGTTTTTTTGGATTTCCATGAAACTTCCCTGCTTTGAGGTTGTAGCCCCACCACTAAGCATGCAAAAAGAAAATTAAGCAATATCTACTCCTGCAGTAGATTATCCCACCCTGTTTCCTTTTGGGTTACAAATGTCAAAACTTAGGCTGGATCATTTTATAGGCTAGCTTGTTAATTTTCTATGAATCTGGTTTTTTCATTATTACCCATAATGAATGAATGATTTGGGCCCCTAAAGTGTTGTGTTGATGCTAAAACCAAGTTTATCATGATAGATTATTGAGGACTTGTTACAGGATTAGCTACATTTGAGATGTCCAATGCTTCATGTAGATGCCATTCTTAATACAGTATACAAGTGGTCACCTGATACAGTACTAGTAATGCTCTTCTTAATTGGTCCATACTGACATTTTAAGTCAATCTGCCATTTAGTAAATTTTATGGATAGTGAGACTGCGCAAGTCCATTCTTTACTACCAAAATAATTTAGTCAATCGGTAAAGTTTTCCAAACCTCAGCCACCTAAATGTCCTTTCTAAGTTGATTATTGGCAGCAAGACCTAGAATCTTTCCAGTATTGCTCATATTTATGGCAAGATTTTCCTAGGATAGAGACTAGTACAATTTCAGACACTGCAGCCCGTTCTCCAAACAAAGACCCAAAAGTAATTCCATGCACCCACCAAACCCCATTTATGAATGACAAATGGTTTACACAAGACTACTGATTTCGTTCGAACACTTCCGGAACAAGTGCTTTGCTGAAGACTTGTTCGAACTACGTTATAAATGCTTCGCCCACGTACTATAAATACAAATAATCGCCAACAGAACCTAAACACCTAACCTATGCCTAAATATTATAATAGCATATTGTGCATATAAAGATATTTGAGAGAATTCCCATTTTGAATGAACAGCATGTAAAAATTTATGAATGCGTCTGGGGTCGACCGCTGGATGTAATGGACTTGAGTCGAAGACGGGTTGAATGCTGATGCCTCAAAACATTTTCATTGGTGACTTTTCATTATTTTTTTGCTTAACATGTTGGCACTTATTAAACTGAAGATAAATTATGATTTTTACTTTTCAGTTTTGCAGGTTTACTGAAGACATGGTTGCCATTTGTGTGTATTGCTGGAGGAATTACTGCACTCATTTGTCTACTGTGAAGATTGATGTGCCTTGACTACAAATTTAAACTTTTCATTAGGTTATTTAGTTATCTTTAGTGTATTGAAGTTATAGAACTTTAATATTAATGAATTCATAAATTGTTCAACATTGAGAAACTGCATTTATGAAGTTATGATTAAAGGTGGTACTTTTAGTTTGAAAATCTTAAATTGCGATTGCAGTATGCTTTGAGGATGGACTTGTCTAAAGGATCTTTATATGCTATAAAATTAAGTTGTCCTATGGCTTTCCCATGGTCCAAACATTTCATAGCTTGAAATTATATTAAACTTATTTACGCAGATATAGAATATTTATTTAAGCAAAACTGTTTAAAATTAACCAGCCTCAAGATCTGCAAACCAGGCCCATCAACTTCCTCATGCCTAAAACACTCATAGGAACTTAATTTTGTAACCTAACTTAATATTAAAATAGTAAATCCAATTTCCATGAACATTTCTGCCACCTTCCTGTTGAAGATTCTAAGGATCAATGTCTCCACTGCCCAGTCTCTGGCCCACCCTCAGTTATTACACTATATACGCATTAAATATACATAGGTACCTACACATTTTGTTCACCATGGCTGTATAATTAACACTTTCGCACGCCCGGCGAAGGTAAAAAAAAAAAAAGCGGTATGTGCGCGCGGCGTTTTTGCCGCGTAAGCATAAAAACAAAAATGTGTATACTCTCTTTACTCTCCTGACCTTAGTTCTCGAGCTACGTATTTCATTTTGGTACCAACGTGTTCGCAATAAAATTCTCTAGAAGAACATCAGTAAAAAGAGTCACGAAACGTATAGGGATACCAGCACCAAATAAATAACTACGAAGATGACTCGCCGTGAGCGCCCAACAGCAATTTGGGCGCCATGCAAAAAGTTTGCATGGCGTCAGCATAGGCAGGACCTGTGTCATTATTTATATCTGGAGCGTGCCGCAAGTGTCGAGATACTGTTGCAGTTTGAGGCCAATCTTCCGGGTCCCAGCACAATAGGGCCCAATTTGCCACCTCGTGGAACTGTAGCAATGTTAGCTTTTTTTGATCAGTTGTGTTGTATTTGTACAAAACAAAGGCATTATGCAAAGCCATTTGCAGGAAATAAAACGTTATCTTTTAGGTCCACTTGTGACTTTTCCTGGTAAAATGGCAATACCATTTGATCAAAGTGGTCCACACCTTTCATGAACTTATTGTACCATGCAGCCTAGTGGTGAGAAAGAGCCTCATGGCGCGCAGTTTGAAACAAACCCAAAGTAAATCGGATTAAAATTGAATTTTATACAAATATTTTTTTCAGGACATTTTATGTCCACAGCGCGGAAGCGGGTAGGCGAAACACGACTCCGGGCGGAGTCCTCATCCGCGCAAAGTGTTAAGCTGGTATGGTGTCCAAACAGCAACCACGAAATGAAACTGGTTGCTGGTTTCATTAAACCATATACCCACCTCTACATATATCCAATCAAATGCCCCATTACAAACCTAACTTTGGTTTACACGAGGCATTTACATTGCCCAGCTAGGGTGGCCACAAGGCTAACTGCTGTTGGCAGTCTTTTTTGCTACTCAATTTTATTCAGACCCCTCCAAAAAGAAGCCAACTGGTAGAGATATTTGGTCTAGTGGTAAAAGTTCAATTTGCCGAAATTTGTTTTTAAGAATCCGAAAGCCTTCCTGGCTTGCCATTTTTTTATAATTACTTTTAAGAAACCTTGATCCTACATCAACAATTTACATTTTATATAATTAAGGACTGAGAAACTATTGCTTGTAACCTTTGGTTACAGTTTCAATTATCTATTGGGGGTAATAGATCATGTGTCCATATACAAACTAAATAGCTCTTACATATATATATAGACTGGCATACAGTAACATGCTTGCCTTTCTTCAAAAGGAAAATATTAAAAATTACAATTTTGTATCATTTATTTAAGCCTGCAAATACAAATTGTGGTACTTTTATGTTGGTACAGTGAATTTAGACACCTTAAATTCTAGACTGATATGATCCATAAATTTAGTAGTGGTTTGAGCCACAACCAGTCATGAGATTCATCACATTAAACTGGCAATCTTAATTACAATCTTTCCCAAATGTGCAAAATTTAAAGGACAAACATTACACAAGTTAGTGCTTGTGGAACAAACTTTCCTACCTGTCTAGGAAAATTTGTCCTTCACAAATTTGAGCTACACGAGAACATCATCTTAGCATGCATAAAAATCACAATTTACACAAACTAAAATTTAAGTATTCACTAGTTAGGAATGTTCATTAATATAAGAAAGTGCTGGTTTAAATCTTGTCAGCTATCACTCAATATGACCAAACAAGTTACAGCATAACATGACAAGATGCAGACTTGGCATTGGCTCAAGTGCCCAATCAGATACAACTTTTTCCATAAGTTACTATATTTGGGTAAGGAAGAAACTTGGTTCAATGCACTAATAATGCACATTTAATCATTGCTATAATGAACCTTTTTATGTCCTCAAAACTAAACCAAATAATAATTACCTTTCCCAAATGCTTTAAATAAAACACTTCCCTCAAGTACTAACAAAAATGAACAAAATAATCAATGGTATTTGATAAAGTAAATAACCAGATGACTCTTAGATCTTAAAACTAAGGCACTTTTTCTTCATCTTAATCTGAACCAGTGAGTGCTACAATAGCAAAGCGGGATTCTTCAGGATCCCTGTCCATGAACTGACGGCAAACTTTGGCAGCATCCTGTAAAAGAATGTTCAAGTATTACATTAACAAATTTGAACTACAGTATAGTTATAAAATTTTACATCTTGCTTATTTGCCATCCTAAAGGTAATTTGATTGCAAAGTTCCTCTTCAGACTCAATTATTACAGCTTCAACTGCTTGGAAAGGGGGAACTAGTACAAATTAGCAACGGCAGATGGAATGACTAAAGAAATCCACATTTTTGTACCATTGGAATTATGAAGATAAGCAAATCATTATCAAAAGAATTACACGAGCCCAAAAGTGTTGGGCTCCTCCCAACACTTTTTGCTGTTATACACACACACACACACGTACCTATATTTGTGTTCACCATAGCAATCACTAAGCTGGTATGGCAAGTCCAGACAACAGGAGGTTGCCACACAGTCAGCAGATAATGCCATCTTTCCTCCCCCATCAAGATTACTCCTCCCACTATACTCCCCCCACACCGATAATTCTCACCACAATGCTGCTATTATCAGAATCCTGTCACCAAATCCTGTAAATTCATTTTTCACAAGTATATTTAGTAAAGTAGCATGAGAAGTCTTTTGAAGATTCTTGGATGAACGAAACACTGGCAGTATGCTGTGGTTAGAACTGAACATATTTAACAGCACTGTGTTCACTGATATATGATCACTGATCATTGTATACAGTCTATCACAGTCAGGCTCTTCTGTAATACTACCATGGCTAAATAATACCAGTTACATATATATTGACATTTTTAGGCAATGCTGTTAAGCTGAACAGCAATGCTATTAGCCTGTGCTGCATGCACTAGCCTTGGTTGCTCACTCGGTACCGAGGCTCTCACACCTTATGAAGATAAGCAAGTAATTATCAAAAGAATTACATGAGCCCAAAAGTGTTGGGCTCCTCCCACTCCTCCTCCCAAAACAGAAGAGTAAGGGGAGACATGATAACCACCTACAAAATTCTCAGGGGAATTTACCGGGTGGAAGAGCACGGGTGGGACACGAACAAGGGGACACAGGTGGAAACTTAGTACCCAGATGAGCCACAGAGACGTTAGAAAGAATTTTCAGTGTCGGTAGTTAATAAATGGAATGCTCTAGGAAGTGATGTGGTGGAGGCTAACTCCATACAGTTTCAAATGTAGATATGATAGAGCCCAGTAGGCTCAGGAATTCTGTACACCAGTTGAAAGGCGGGACCAAAGAGACAAAGCTCAACCTCAGCAAGCACAATTAGGCGAGTACCTGGGAATGTTACCCACTTTTTTTTTTTTTTTTTTTTTTTTTTTTTTTTTTTTTTTTTTAAATTTTGTCCGTTTAGAAGAGCCTTGGGAAACATTATGTGGACCCCATGTAGCCATGGGACTTAAATCTTATGTGGTACTCCCAACCATATATAGCTGTGGTGCGCCATTCTGCAATACTCACTCACCCCAGCTATATATGTATTGCACCCTTTTTAAGGGTTAAAACTAAAATCTTCCAACATGATTATTCTTCAATCTTTTACATTGCTTATTTTTTCTTCAATTGTTCGGTTTGACTTGTCTGGTTTCTGCTTCGATATTTTTAATTTTCCATAGTGCAGTAATTGGAACTTTACATTTTCTGTGGCCTATTGAAAGACTATCAACATTGGATTGGAGTCAAGTCCTCTATATCATCTACCCAGGAAAATTCTATCTGCAAAATATACAGTACTAGTTTGTATCTTTGTCCACTTGGACCATCAGGAAATAAACACTAATCTGCAAGAAACAAGCTTGCCACTTTACAATAGTTCAAGTGGTTGGACAATACTAGGCCCAGTAAATTAGGCTTGGTTTCTGCCTTTTCTCTGGCCCTTTACAGAAACAGAACAGTTTAGTGCAAAAGTGCTTCGTATATTCCATCCATAGTTGCTATAGGTAGTGTAAACATTCATTATTGGGTTAAGCAGATTCATTGCTAGTGTTTTTGCTCAAGCAATCAAGACCCAGGTTATAAGAAATTTGGTGACAACCATCGGGTACTAAGATATAGAAAGTACGTGACTATTAAAAAGGTATAAATGAGGAAGTATACGAGTGTCAACATTACAAGACATTAGCAAAACCTACACACAATAAAGAGATTAGAGAAATCGGCAGGAAAATTAAAGGCAATTAAGGTCTAAAATCAGTTTGGGAGCATGGGGTAAATCAAGGAACAGAGAGAGGGTGAGACAGATCCCAGAATGATGGTGGGCATGTCCCTATGTCTATCTTAGGATATTGAGGGGGATAAGGATAAAGTACAATAGGCTAATCTGACCCCAATTACAATTTCAAACCTAGCACAATAAATGTAATGGTAAAAAGTAATCCCCCCCCCCCCCCAAGTCTTAACACCAAACATGCTCAAGTTTGGAAAAATATACACACAGTGCAACAGTGTTAGTAAAACATGCATACTCTTTCTAAAGCAAAGAACATTTAAGGATGAAAATTTAACTCATATTATTAAAGATAATCTGCATGAAAATAATGCAGTTCTTTACTAAAAGAAACGTGCAACCCCTACTTGTAGAAGTGTGTCTGCAGATGTTGGTCCATGGTTAACTGGGAACTTCCTGCGACCATCTGTGAAGATACAATCATCATTATTGCAAGATGCCATTAAAATTCAGGAAACTACAATCACAGATCACATGTTATAGCAGTGTGCTATACAGTACCTGTATACCTTTACCCATATCTTGCTAGGTAAATAAAATTGTTATATTAGCACAAGGCCAGAAATTTATTCAGTATTGGTACAAGTACTATTATATAGGACACTTCATAATCTTGGAGGACATTTCTTTGTACCTCAACAAAATTGAATTCATCTTCCCTTTTATGATTAAATTACTTAAGGAGCCAATTTCATTTTACTACCGACATCCCTCTAGTCAAATTTCAATAGCAAATACAATTAATAAAAATTAAGGAAATGCTGGAAACCTGTTGGTCAATATTTTTCTATTAGAACCTTTATATCAAAATTTAAAGGGTAAACTGTAAACTTGTGTACACAATACCAAAATAACTACTTGACCACCAGAACACCAACATCAAATTTCAAGGTAAATTCAGTCATTATGAAATTGTGTATCCAACAAGGCCCTGCAAGTACTGTATATAGCCCACTGCAAACGTTCAAATAGTAGTGTAGCATGACAATTCCTTTGCAAAGATTAGTGTTAAACACTGTTCTGCTATTACACTACTACAGTAACAAATTAATGGAATTTCAGTCAAATTTAGCAGTGGAGGTGACTAACTTTAATCCAAGATTTCACATCCCTGGATAAACTCAAGTCTGGGTCGAGTCAAATGCACTAGAGATGCCATACTACACTCTTCTTCCTATAACAAGTCCTTTAGTCCAGTACACACCTTTAAATCATTATGCACAATTGGCTCTTGCTATTTGCAATAAATATTTAAGTAACACTTAAGTTTTCTACAGAAGATGCATTCTAGAAACCTCCAGGTTAACTATTCCATTATTTTCTCAACCCATCAAAATAATATTACCAAGTACCCTATTCTTGCCACGTGTAGTCAAAAAGATTACTATATAAACATTACAGAACACCAGGTATCATGACAAGTATGATCCAAAATGGCACAATACAAAAAATTATTCAAATTTGTGTATTGAATCAAACATATTTAGAAGCTATGTATGACATACACTTATCTATATAAATCAAAATGGAAATGTTTGTTTGTGCATAACCGCTAATCTCAAAGTTCTTAAATTGCTTTGGAATTTTCACACAACGTTCCATTCGCATACGTTCAGGTTTTTATATACATACTATATAGATGTCACGTCTGACAAAAAAAAAAAAAAAATGCTTTTTCTGAAAAACTGTGTTTTTCATGTGAGGGAAATCTTCGAAACCTCTTTACCGATTGCTTTGAAATTTTGACAACGTTGCATTTGAATAGGCGCGTCTTTTTATATATCTACTATATACATGCCTCACCTGTGACAGGAAATTTTTTTTCTTTTTTTAAACAGCGCCATCTGTTGGACGTAAGAGCAACACATGCTGTTATCTCCGAAAGTTCTCCACCGATTGCTTTGAAAGCTTGACACAACGTTGCATTCAAATAAGCGCGTCTTTTTATATACCTACTGTATACATGCCACCCCTGTGACAGGTAAAAACATGCATTTTTGAAAAACAGCGCCATCTGTTGCATATAATAGCAACATGCATGCTATACTAAATGTCATGAATTCCATTTCAATGTTTCCAATTGCATTGATAAATTTTATTTTCATAGATTGATATATTTTATTTTTTAAATTTAATTATTTTGTGTGACATTGTGTTGGAATTGAGCTGTGTTGTTTACCATACCGATCATTTCATAAGTATGAGTATAGATGCCACACCTGTGACAGGTAAATCTATGCGTTTCTTGAAAAACAGCGCCATCTCTTGCATTTAAGAGCAACACACATGCTATACTAAATATGTTACAATTACATTTCAATGTTTCTGATTGCATTGATAAATTGAATTTTCATAGATTTTGATTTATTTTCATTTCGATTTAATTATTTTGCGTGAACTGTGTTGGAATTGAGCTGTGTTGTTTACCATACCGGTCATTTCGTGTGTATAGTTTATTTTCTTATTTTTTCATATTTTCATTTCATTTTTTAACTTTTTCTTATATTTCAGTGATGGGAACATCAGATCACTATGTTCCCAAATTTCTGGTGGGAACATCAGACCATTTGGGAAGGCATCAGACGAGGGAGTGGGGAATGGTGGGGATGACGAGGGGACGAGAAGTGAGAGATGGTGGGGAAGACGAGGGAGACAATGGAGAAGGTAATGGTGGGGAAGGATGAGGGGACGGGGGAGTTTGGGATGGTGGGGACGAGGGGATGGTGTGAATGGAGAATGGTGGGGGAGGACAAAGGAAAAGAAGTGGGGCATGGTGAGAAGGAAGAGGGGATGGTGGAGTGGGGAATGGTTGGGAGGCCAAGGAGATGAGTGAGGACTGAATGGTGGGGAGGACGCGTTGCTGAGCCACAGCAACATGTGGCCGGGTACTGCTAAAATACAATAAATTTTGAAAGTGCCAAATACAGATCAAGAGCTAAGGGGGAAAAAAAAAAAAACTACAGTGCTGACCAACTAACTGTAGCAACCAATTGGTTGCATCTCCCTGCAACCAATTAGTGGTGGTTGAAGAGGGAAGGTTAGATTAACCACATGAAATAATACAAGGTATAACCTAAAGATGATGTTGCCAAAGAGTAAAATAGGCATGTGTTGAGCTGAAAATATTTTTAACACTTCCGGTGGGCAGGTATGCTTCTTGCTTCCAAAATTAAAACAATTGTTAAAATTCCATTGTTTTTAGCTCATTATGGAACTAGTTTTAAAATGTGTGCCTTTAGATTGCAAACAATTTGATACCAAAATGAACAACAGCACAAAAATTGAGATGAAAAACCTGAAAAAAATTACATATTTTAGTGTGGGTGTGTGCTCACGGGAAACGCCAGGCCGACCTTGGGGTGGGCTGGGGTGCACACGCCAGGCCGTGCAAAGTCATGGGAGGGAGGGAGGGTATCCCTGTGAAAAATTAAAATAATTACCCTACTTTTGGAATACAAATCTAGCAGTCCAAGATATACAATGTGGGAAAATATTTGAGTATTACAATATAGGAAGACCAGCATCTCAAATTATAGCATTATTAATCTTTCCCTATAATGGCATCATTCCGAGGAATTTCCTTCTCATCTCATGAAATTTGGGAAATAATAACTAGCAAATGATACCAAATATAATTATCAGGAGAAAACCTAAAGTCATTATGAGTATATACCACTTTGACGGTCAGGAACTGAATTCCAACCTGTAGGAAGAGAGACTGTTCTTGTAGACTGGATGGTAGAGCCACAATCAAAATATCCCAAGGTGAGCACACCGACAAACAAGGTGCTGTACAAGAGTATTCAGCCACTTCAATGTTGACAAATGTCATCGAGGCGTGTACTGCGTAGGGATAAATAATAGGAATCTGAAAATTCTGCTTCAATAGGTGCGAAGAAGCAAAAGGTCAGGCCAGAAAAGGTTGGAACGAAAGAAACAGAAGAGCCATGAACACAATGCACTACTAACCCCAGCACTACACCATTTTATAGCTTCCCAATCCGCAGGAAAACTATCAAAACTTTTTTCCTTCTAATATTCTTAAAATGAGTTCTCTAATTAAAAGGGAACAAATATAATGTACAGTATGTGACTTGGGTTGTGGTGAAGCCCAGAAGTCGGGCAATTCACTAGTGTTCATGCATTATTTACCTCATTGTAAATCCACAAAGGGCTGGGAGTTGCCAGGAACACTTACATTTTCAATTTTTTGGTTTTCTAGTTATAATCAATAGCATGCCATCCAAGACATTTATACAAGTGTGGAATGCCAGAATGTTCAAATACATGTCACTAATATGTACACAATTACATGAATAACAGTCTTTGCTGTTATTACACCATGCACAACATTTTAAGCAACATTACAAACTACTAAGCAACTTGGGTAAAGGATAGATATTGTAACCCATTATCAGTTCAGCCTACCTCTCCATATTAAATTATAACTGAACACACTGAATTCTGTATTTTGTCCATATTTTTTTTAAGGCAGTGATCTACGGTTTTAGGTTGTCAATGATATTAGTATCATGAAAATTAAACAGATTATCAGATTTTACAAATCTTCATTCAAAACCATATCTTGAGGTTATCTTGAGACGATTTCGGGGCTTTAGTGTCCCCGCAGCCCAGTCCTCGACCAGGCCTCCACCCCCAGGAAGTAGCCCATGACAGCTGACTAACACCCAGGTACCTATTTTACTGCTAGGTAACAGGGGCATAGGGTGAAAGAAACTCTGCCCATTGTTTCTCGCCGGCGCCTGGGATCGAACCCAGGACCACAAGTCCAGCGTGGTGTCCACTCAGCCAATCGGCTCCCTATGTACCATGTACACAGTAGTCTTGCAGTTACCATGTTATGCATTTTATTAGTTTGTTTATAAAGATCAGTTGTACATTAAAATTGCTGTAAAAAGTAGTCATGTTAACACCTTCAGTTTTACTTTCTGTATAAATGGCACTTACAACAATATTAACTTTTATAAAATTTGACAACTTACCAAGTTCATAAAGGTTACCATCAACTTCTACCATGGCAATAAAGTGCTCATTCACCACAGCATCACGTTCGGGTGCCTGCAGAAAAAATGCAAGATTAATGTTACTGAAGTGTTATTCACGCAGAGACAGACACACACACATGGAGCATCACACTGAGGAGTCACTGCTGGAGGCTCCAGGAGAATTCAAATTATCTAAGTGTTGAGAGTAGGGTGGGGCTGCAAGTGGTGTCCCAGAATACATGAAGGTGTAGGGAATTTGTAAAGAAACTCAGATAAGAAATAAGTGTTAATGAATGAAAAATCTGTAGTAGAAAAGTTGATCTTTCAAAATAGCAGAATGTCAACAAAGATCACCACCACCACAGGGGAGGACAGTACCCCATCAGAGGAATATTTTGCAGGTTTCTCTCAAGATGCAATGAAAGGTGGTTTTCTTGGCAGGTTAGTGATTATTGAGGATATGCTAAAAAAATATGAAGAAAAGGTAATTAAATTAGAACAAGAAAATGAAGGTCTGAAAATTGAGTTTTGTAATTTAAAAGTAAGTATTTTCCAGCAAGGTAAGGAAATTAACAGCTTGACTGATAAGGTAAGGATGCAGGACACACACACATCAAGGAACTGGTAAAGGATAATGAGGCATGGAAAGTGAAGAGTAGGGAATTTGAAGAAATAAACAAGAAAATACTCATATGGTGAACAACTACCAAGGGAGCCTCAGGGCTAACATGGAGTTAGGCAAGGAGATGCAACAAGAAACATCACTGGCAACTCAAATAGAGGAGGCTAATAAAGAACTAGAAAAGTATAAAGAAATAATAAGCGACATATGCCCAAGTTGTAAAAGAGAGAGACGATTAAGGAAGTGTGTTTGGAAGTCAAAACAAGAAATGACAAACAAGAAGTGGATCTTAGGCAAGCAATTAGGAAAGAACTCGTTACCAACAGTAAACTGGTACAAAACACTGCAGATAGAAGTAAGTCCATAATAATTTTTGGATGTTTAGAGAAGGAAATTTCCTCTAGGGTAGACAGAGCAGCAGCAGAGATGAAAATCAGAAAAAATAGTAGGATTAGGAGAAGGCCTAAATTCAAAGGAGCATGTTTGAGAGGATGGTCTCAAGATTATCCCACAGCTAACTTGAATGGCTCATTGCAGTGCACAGTGCACCAATCTCGTGCACAAGCCCTATCTCTTAACCCTGAATAGTAATCTGTCATGTTGGGTGTCCCCAGGATGCCCACATAACCAGGAATACTTATAAAATACAGAGGCTGCCGTATGCCCTAGGGTAAATTAGATACAGGGAAGTTAAGCATACTTGCCACAGGGTCAGTGATTATATAGCTGGTGCCAGGCGTGAGAGAGAGAGGGGACGCCAGCGAGACAACAGATCTGACCTCTGGGGTCAGCCTCAACCGGCGCGATGGAGAATAACTGCGACGTGGTTGTGACGTGTTCATGATGTCAGCTCTGTTACTGATCATGGAACGATCAATATGATTGGTTCTCGCTCTTTTGCTGAAATGCCATTGGTCAATTGTAACCCCTTGTGTTTGTGCCCCACGAGGAGCCCTGCATTCTCTTTCAAGGGTATTCACGTGAGGAAGCCTGTACATAGAGGACGAGTCCTGTTCTGTCTATCGGCCAATAAACAAAAGAACACCATCTATTCCTCATCATCAAGTTAAACTAGACGTCTTTTCGATATACCAACGCTCGCCCGGAATCGCGATTGTGACTATATTGTTTAGAAGTCTAGTGACAAATCACCAGAGCGAAACAGATTGGTATCGGGTAACCCCTGGTGACAAATAGAGATCATCTGAGAGTGACCTAGAGTGAACTATGGTAGTGCCGCCGCCTAAGTAAATCTGCGAGTGACTTTTGGCACAGTGTACCACTTGGTACCATATAACCTGCAGCCGCCACTGTCCAGAGCGAGTAGCTAGCCGCCACCCGCCTTGCCTCGCTGTACTACGTGACGTCACTACCCTTACTCACCGCCAGTGTCACCAAGTGTGCGCGTGTGTGTGTGTGTTAGACATACAGCGCACGCCCTCCTGCGAGTACCCTCCGTGTCAAGTACAGTTTGTTGGGAAAGCCTGTCGTCAATGGTCTCATGTCAGAACGAGCAAAACCAGCTGTCAGGCCACCTACAAGTTCTTGCATAAATGTGCTCAACCGAGTAAGTGAAAAGGAGAGGTAGCCATACCCGTAAGTACAAGATCTTGTTTCTATATTATTGTTGTGTGTGTTGATCCGAGGGATCAACCACAGTTCTCGCCTTCTCATACCTGACACAGGTATACGCGAAGACACGTGAAGACACCTGACGGTGTATGCGTGTTTATCTGCGTGGTATCACATTACACTCGTCTGTGAATGTGAGTTTCACATACACCACACATTTAGTTAGTGTGTGATAAATATTGTGCATGATTATTGCCTGTCCCATTGACAGTGCCATTGTGATTTATTGTGCATCATCATTACCCGAGTATCCAGTTGGAACTCTTGTAACCCCTTTGCACACTGGCAGTTAGGTTTGCTGTGATAATGATAGGCGGTCAATTGTGTTAAGTTAGGCGTTTCTCCATGAGTGGATCCTGGTTGATACCTGGTTGATGGGGTTCTGGGAGTTGTTCTACTCCCCAAGCCCGGCCCAAGGCCAGGCTTGACTTGTGAGAGTTTGGTCCACCAGGCTCTTGCTTGGAGCGGCCTGCAGGCCCACATACCCACCACAGCCCAGTTAGTCCGGAATGTCTTTCAGAAAACAGTCTAGTTTTCTCTTGAAGATGTCCACAGTTGTTCCGGCAACACAGTACAACCTCGATTCAGCGTACTATATGGGACCAACCCCAGTTCGTTGGAGCGTTGGATTCGTTGCAAGAGGTGACCTTCAGGAGGCGTTTGTGTCTATCTTTTTCTTGTACACAATAAAAATGCATCATCATATTACATACTCTACCTATACATTACTTCTCTACTAAAAAATACTGTAATTCATTAATTTACCTTATTGTTGAAGTTATGTCCATCTTGAAGTTTTGGAAGTTGTGAATGCTCTACATTAAATACGTACTGCAGTGCATTATGCCGTTAGCACTGTGTTGATTAAAAGTAGTTCTGCTGTATGTCGAGTACTACAATACAGTTTATGAAAACTATTGTACACTAAAATTACTGCAACTTTAGTTTTAACACTGTGTACACTTAAATTTAACACTTGTTCTAACTGTTCATGCTGCACACGATGTTTTTAGATGTTTGCATCAGCTTTGCTGGTGCTTGCTGCTTCTGAGTTGGTGCTGGGCACGGCGGCTGTGCCCGTGCTGGGCACGGCTGTTCTCGTGCCCGTGCTGGGCACGGCTGTTCTCGTGCTGGGTACGGCTGTTCTCGTGCTGGTTGATTTTCTGCTACTAGTTCTTGCAAAATATTGCTTCATTTTTGGCATTAATAAGGCACTATTAGTAAGCCCCTGAGACATTTTGTTTTATAACCTAAGAGCTGTAGTAAAAAAATGGTCAATTCCACGATTATTCTTCCACCGGCGGATAAATACTGTACGTCAATCGCAGACAAAGCTAAGGGCACTGGGTGCATACTGTACGAACGCAGATTAAGTCTATACGTACACCCTTCAGTAGGCTGGTGTTTAAGCCTGATCCAGTAACAAATTTCTCTTAAATATTCGATTTACATCAAATTATATATTTTTGGGTTATATATTTAGTTTAGCAACATTATTACGATAATAAGAGCTATAAAAAATACTTATTTTGGAACTGATTTATTAATTTTATTATTTCGAAGCCGTAGGTCACTGAACTGTGGCGACGAAATCGAACAAAACACTGCCTGGTATTGTGTTCGATTTCCAGTAACATATTTCTCTCAAATATTCAATTTACATCAAATTATATATTTTTGGGTTACATATTTAGTTTAGCAACATTATTACGATAAGAGCTATAAAAAATACTTACTTTGGAACCGATTTATTAATTTTATTATTTCGAAGCCGTAGATCGCTGAACTGTGGCGATGAAATCGAACACAACAAGCATGGTGTTGTATGGACAGGGATTAGACCTGTCCACTCGTGCTATAGTTGTGCTGCCAATAACGTGAATAATTTCTCAAATGGGAGATATCTATCTTATTACAGTATATTTTTGGTTTTATTTAGTTTAGTTTAATTAGGATAATAAAGAGTTATTAAAACACCAGTTTTAGAAATGATTAATGTGAAACGTTCAAAGCCATGGGTCACTGAACTATGACAACACACACGAAAGTGAGTGAAACCTTCACTGTAAAGCGAGGTTTACTGTACAGTATTCCCTTAACAGTGAGGTTTACTGTACAGTATTCCCTTAACAGTGAGGTTTACTGTACAGTATTCCCTTAACAGTGAGGTTTACTGTACAGTATTCCCTTAACAGTGAGGTTTACTGTACAGTATTCCCTTAACAGTGAGGTTTACTGTACAGTATTCCCTTATCTGTCCACCCTCACTCGTCTTGTTTCATCACAGAAAATGTATATAAGAAGATTTCAACATATTAGCTAGGTATTCACGCTTCAGCCTTTAAATTAATTTACAAAGATACGTGTGCCACAAATCGGTGAACGAAAATCTTTGAAACTCAGTCGTTCACTTGTGTTGACGACTCTGGCTGGTGTTTGGTTAATATGCGTCACTTCTTGTGGACCATTCTGGCTGGTGTTTGGTTCATATGATTCACTTTTTGTGTGGTCCACTTGTGTGATCCAACTTGTCTTATGAAGGAATTATTAATTGTAATCTGTGATAGAATGAGACGGTGTCTCACCACTCTGTGAACTCTGTCCCAACATCGTAAGCTTGTGGACCACTTGTGTGGGACCACCTTGTGTGGGACCACCTTGTGTGGGACCACCTTGTGTGGGACCACCTTGTGTGGGACCACCTTGTGTGGGACCACCTTGTGTGGGACCACCTTGTGTGGGACCACCTTGTGTGGGACCACCTTGTGTGGGACCACCTTGTGTGGGACCACCTTGTGTGGGACCACCTTGTGTGGGACCACCTTGTGTGGGACCACCTTGTGTGGGACCACCTTGTGTGGGACCACCTTGTGTGGGACCACCTTGTGTGGGACCACCTTGTGTGGGACCACCTTGTGTGGGACCACCTTGTGTGGGACCAACTTGTGTGGGACCAACTTGTGTGGGACCAACTTGTGTGGGACCAACTTGTGTGGGACCAACTTGTGTGGGACCAACTTGTGTGGGACCAACTTGTGTGGGACCAACTTGTGTGGGACCAACTTGTGTGGGACCAACTTGTGTGGGACCAACTTGTGTGGGACCAACTTGTGTGGGACCAACTTGTGTGGGACCAACTTGTGTGGGACCAACTTGTGTGGGACCAACTTGTGTGGGACCAACTTGTGTGGGACCAACTTGTGTGGGACCAACTTGTGTGGGACCAACTTGTGTGGGACCAACTTGTGTGGGACCAACTTGTGTGGGACCAACTTGTGTGGGACCAACTTGTGTGGTCCAACTTGTGTGGTCCAACTTGTGTGGTCCAACTTGTGTGGTCCAACTTGTGTGGTCCAACTTGTCATATGAAGGAATTATTAATTGTAATCTGTGATGGTATGGTAAAGTTTTCTACCACTGTGAACTCTGTCCCAACATCGTAAGCTTGTGGACCACTTGTGGACCACATGTGCGGTCCACTTGTGTGATCGAACTTGTCATATGAAGGAATTAATAATTGTAATCTGTGATAGAATGTGAAAGTTTTCCACCAGTCTGTGAACTCCCCCGCTTCGGCGAACCATTGTTCGTAAAAGAGCGTGGAGAAACTATAAAAATAACAGGACACTTGAGAGCAGAGAAGGTTACCAGAGAGCCAGGAATGAATACGTCACGGTGAGAAGAGAGGCAGAAGGGCAATATGAAAACGACATAGCAAGCAAGGCTAAGACCCAACTCAAATTGCTGCACAGCCACATCAGGAGAAAGACAACAGTGAAGGAACAGGTAAAGAAACCGAGGATAGGGGCAGACAGATTCACTACAAACAGCAAAGAAGTGTGCAAGGAACTCAATATGAAATTCCAGGAAGTCTTCACATTAGAGCAAGGAGAAATTCCAGAGATAAGGAATAATTAACCAGGCACCACTAGAGGAATTCGAGATTACCAGTGGAGATGTAAGGAAGCTTTAGCTAGAGTTGGATGTGACAAAGGCTATAGGCCTGGATAAAATATCACCATGGATACTAAAGGAAGGAGCAGAAGCACTGTCTGCCACTCTCCATGGTGTATAACTAATCACTGGTAGAAGGGGAAGTGCCAGAAATTTGGAAGGCGGCAAACATAGTCCCGATATACAGGAAGGGGGATAGACAGGAGGCACTGAACTACAGGCCAGTGTCCCTAACTTGCATACCATGCAAGTTAGGGACACTGGATACCCAAACTCATTTATTGGGAGGCAGACTTGTGTAATGGGTAGAAACCTTGTGCAAGATAATATGGAATGCTCGTTGGCAAATCACTTGGTTAGTGATCACTATGCAGTTTCTGCTTCCTATGAGGTACAGTGTGATGTACCTCTGACATCAGAGATGGAAAATGAATATTCCAAATGGTTTGCATAACCACTATTAATTTTATTTCAAAATGGTATCAAGATTAGACAATAACGAATGTACAAGCCTTCTCCAGAGATCTCGTCGATACGATTACTACCTAATACGACACATGGGTGTGTTGGGAACAAGCCGTAAGCCTAGCAGAAGTGGACAACACCTACCACCACCCAAGTGTGTCCTTGACCCCGTATTTGTTAAAGAACATGAACGAGTAAAGCAGCTTGGCAATACATACAAACGAACCAAAGCACAAGGTGACTTGCACATTTCTAGTTGCAAATAGAGAGGCGAGAGACGAGCAACATTATACATAATAAACGTTGGGAAGAGTTCCTACAAAGTATAAATGAGCAAACACTTGAAGTTTTGGGAGGATACAAAAAATCTTTAGATGCAACCCAACTAAACCATTGCACCACAGTCCACTAGAACAAGCAAACATTCTCCTTGATCAATGGGCACTCAAGTTACGAATCTGGCTAGTTCGCACACTTTTCAGGCCAGATTTACTCACCCGCTTCGATGAAGCTGGGGATGTTCGGATTTGTGTATAATGTCAAGAGTTCACAGACTGGTGGAAAACTTTCCCATTCCATCACAGATTACAATTAATAATTCCTTCATAAGACAAGTTGGATCACACAAGTGGATCACATAAGGGAGCCATATGAACCAAACACTAGCTAGACAAGTAACGACTGAGTTTCCATGATTTTCACTCACTGATTTGTGGCACACATCTTTGTAAATTAATTTAAAGGCTGAAGTGTGATTAGCTAGCTACATGTAAAATCTCCTTGTAGACATTTTCTTTGATGAAACAAGATGAGCGAGGGTGGACAGATAAGGGAATACTGTACTGTAAACCTCACTTTATATTCCTTCGTCTGTGTAATAGTTCAGCGACTCATGACAGTTTCAGATTAATAAATCATTTCTAAAACCAGTGTTTTAACAGCTTTTTATCATCCTAATTAAACAAAACTAAGCAAAAAGTATACTGTAATATGACATCTGCTATTTGAGAAATTATGTTACTGGAACAACAATTCCAGCGTAAGGGGACAGGTCTAAGCCTTATACACCCAGCATCATGCGTGTTTCATTCGATTTCGTCGCCCCAGTTCAGTGACCTGTGGCTTCGAAATAATAAAATTAATAAATCAGTTCTAAAATAAGTTTTTTATATCTCTTATTATCTTAATGTCACTAAATATATAACAAAAATATATAATTTGATGTAAATCAAATGTAAGAAATTAATGTTACTGGATTTGGCTTAAACACCAGCCTACTGCAGGGCGTATAGACCTAGTCTGCGTTCATACAGTAGGCACCCAGTGCCATTACTTTGTCTGCGAGTGACGTGTTTGTCCGCCAGTGGAAGAATAATCGTAATAACCCACCAGCCTTAATCAACACCTAAGGATGATGAAAGATATTTGTCTCAAGGACATGACAAAAAGGAAGGAAACAAACGAAAATGAGTCAATATTTACAAACTAGTAGCAGAAAATCAACCAGCACAACAGCCGTACCCAGCACCAGCACAACAGCCGTACCCAGCACCAGCACAACAGCCGTACCCAGCACCAGCACAACAGCCGTACCCAGCACCAGCACAACAGCCGTACCCAGCACCAGCACAACAGCCGTACCCAGCACCAGCACAACAGCCGTACCCAGCACCAGCACAACAGCCGTACCCAGCACCAGCACAACAGCCGTACCCAGCACCAGCACAACAGCCGTACCCAGCACCAGCACAACACCAGCCTGCACCAGCTCAAAAGCAGCTGAAGCCAACACAGCAGCAGCAGCAAGTACCAGCAAAGCTAATGCAAACCTCTAAAAAACATTGTGTGGAGTGAACAGTTAGAACAAGTATTAAATTTAAGTGTGTACATAGTGTTAAAATTAAAGTTACTGTAATTTAAGTGTACAATAGTTTTCATAAACTATTGTAGTACTCAACATATAGCAGAACTACTTAACAGTGTTAACGGCATAATACACTACAGTACGTATTTACTGTACAGCAGGAGTTGCAGCCCTGCTCCTGTGCCAAGCAAGTCCACAACGGGCTCACCATAGCCTGTGCTACTTTGAACTTATTGTACCAAGTAGTGAATCTTAAACAACCACCAACATACTGTACAGCATTCACAACTCCATGATACTTCAAGATGGACATAACTAATAAGGTAAATAACAAATTTAATTTTTTTTTTTTAGTAAAGTAGTAATATATAGGTACAGTATATAATAATGCATTTTTATTGTGTAAAAGAAAAAAAAAAAGACCAACGCAAAACGCCTCCTGAAGGTCACCTCTTGCAACGAATACAACGCTCCAACGCACTGGGGTTGGTCCCATATAGTGCTTTTAATCAAGGTTGTACTGTACAACTCGCTCCCAATTAACAGAGAAACTTAATGACACGCCCCAACAGACAATGAACCATCTGAGAAGTTGGATTTTGGCCCACTTCTTAGCTAGCTTACATTTATTAGATAGAAGAAGAAAGAGGTACTTTGGCCTTTGAAAATTTCGGAGATGTGCACAGGGTGTGCACAAAACCCCATCTTCCTTGTTAATGAAGATAGAAGGTCGAAATTACATCTCATTTGAATGGGGATGCCTTCAGCATTCCAAAGAACTAGCCCTCGTTAATGTAAGTATTCTCAGTGAATAGTTACAGGTTCTCTCTGAATTTTGTAAAGTTGGCCCCATAGCAACAGTGAGAGGAGGGTAGAGGTACTCAAGTCTTTAAAGGTTCCCTGCTGGTGACGTGATGTCACCAGCCGGCTTCGCCGTGATTGGTCACGGCATGAGTGCGCCTTAGGCCCTCGCGGGCACTGACTGGTTGAGTGCCTGGCATCAAAGGGGAGCCGCTGCCTGTATTTCTCGCGCCAAATCGCCGCGGGCGTGAGATTCCCGCCCAGGGGTGCGCATTCTGTTTTGAAAGCCACGGTGTCAAAACGTTGGAAGCCCTGGTCCTGGCCAAGACCTCTGGTTCCTCCCGTCAATATCAAGAATACAGCCAGCTTATTACCTGTCGGCCGTCCCTACACCACCGCCACAAAATCCGGTTATGAAAGGGCATCGCCAGAAGTTAATATAACGAAGATACGTGGTGTCTTAGCCGTCAGCCAGAATCACCCCACCACAGATGCAACCAGACTGTGTCCAAGTGATCGTGAGTTATCGGCTTCACCGTGAGCAATTTGTCATTTTATTGCTCAGTAACTGAGAAGTAAGAATCAAGTTATGAACAAGTTGTTCGTTCTCTCTAGTTTCCCTACAGGACCTAGTTCGATTCCATGAGGAAGCACGATAGGTAAACACCTCTACAGTTGTCCTGTGTGACCACTGTAGGCGTACTTAAGTGTGTTTGTCATCTTACACTTCAATTACCCACATTTAGCAACTTTTGCAACAGTGTCATTGTGTGCATTTGTGGTTAGTGTGGTTTCAATATTATACCATCATTAGGTTAACCCATTTCCATGCCGTTCTGTCTGTACTTCCAGGAGACATGCTGTAATATCAAGTAAGGTTATATTACATTGTTGACACAAGTGTCAGTGTATTGTGGTTATTATTGTTTACTGACACGTGTGTTGGCGTGTTGTGTTCATTAGTGTATTCACCTAGTTGTGCTTGAGAGGATTGAGCTCTACTCTTTCGGCCCGCCTCAACTGTCAACCATTTCTAACTACTAGTTTTTTTGTTTTTTTTTTTCACATCACATCCACCCCAGGAAGCAGCCCGTGACAGCTGACAAACTCCCAGGTACCTATTTACTGCTAGGTAACAGGGGCATAGGGTGAAAAACTCTGCCCAATGTTTCTCGCTGGGCGCCCGGGATCGAACCCGGGACCACATGATCACAAGTCCAGCGTGCTGTCCACTCGGCCGGCTGGCCCCCGAATAGTGTAATTACCAAAGTGTAGTTACAAGATGAGAGCTACGCTCGTGGTGTCCCGTCTTCCTAGCACTCTGTCATATAACGCTTTGAAACTACTGACCTAATATAATACTGTGTATTATATTAGGTGGTCTCTGACCCGGTGTACTTTGGTTTAGTGTATTGCGTATTGTTGCACTGATCTCCGTGAGCGCGTACAGTGTTTTGAGTTCAGCACCTCGAGACGTCTGTGTAACTGCTTGTTCAGTAACTTTAGTAATCAGTATACTTTGTGTTTATGTACTCGAGACGTCAGTATACTTGCGTTTGTTTAATCTTGAGAAGTCTGTACTTTGTTAAGTGCCTTGTGGAGTCAGTATACTCCGTGTTTACTATTCTTGAGACGTCAGTGTAACAGTGTTCATTTTTCTTGAAGTCAGTGTATTGAATTAACGTAGTAAATTGTTGATTTAGTATGCGGTGATTAGTAATCGTGTTGACTAATCGCCGTTTGTTAGCAGTCTCAGTGACGCTGAGTCCTTTACTTCAATTTGTCGTGAATTACGTTGAGCTGTATTAAGTTTTATGAATAAACTAATTGTTGAACTACAAGTGCCTTTACGTTCACACCTTCAGAACCCTTGTACCCAGTATTGACTGCCATTATCACTTATAAACGTGATCCCTTTCACGTTGCCTGGATTACTTGGATTTGAACTGCGTTCATGGCCGCACACATCAAATAAATTCTATTTGATGTGATGAGCTACTCTGATTACCTCCCTCTGAGGTCCCAGAAGCTCCATGACCCAGTGGATAAGGAGCCGGTCGGTCGAGCGGACAGCACGCTGGACTTGTGATCCTGGGTTTGATCCCAGGCGCTGGCGAGAAACAATGGGCAGAGTTTCTTTCACCCTATGCCCCTGTTACCTAGCAGTAAAATAGGTACCTGGGTGTTAGTCAGCTGTCACGGGCCTCCTGGGGGTGGAGGCCTGGTCGAGGACCGGGCAGTGGGGACACTAAAAGCCCCGAAATCATTGAGATAACCTCAAGAGTGCCAAGGATTTGGACTCCTGCAGCTGCTCTATGCATCCCTGGTCAGTCATTAAAGTATAATCTGCCCTCAGCATTAGTTTGATGCTAGTTTAGTCCTTTCCTGACCGAGGTTTCTTGTAACCTATTCACCTCTAAAATAGATAATCTCACACCATCAATCTTGCCTGTACAGCTATCGACGTGTTGAATCTTGGTGATGTAACTGAATGGGAATTAAATCTTATACTAAAGATGGGCAAATCAACTGCTTTTGGAGAGGACAGTATTACTTATAGTTTACTGAGATTAGTCTCACAAGTACCAGGTAATCCACTTTTGGTGTTAGAGAGAGTGAGTAAGTGAAGGAGTATTACCTGATGTTTGGACAAAGTGTCGTCATTCCTATCCCCAAACCACATTCAGATAATTAGAGACCCTATATCTCTAACATCGTGTGTTTGTAAAGTGCTTAACGCATTGTCCTTAACCGACTTTTGTATCGTATACAGGGGCGCCTGTCACCAACTGTTTGGATTCATGTCAGGGCTCAGCCCACAACACTGTTTTTGCTGAATACTTTGCTCATATTGAAGCTTCCCCTCAAGCAGTCTTCATCGACCTAGCAGCAGCTTTTGATACCGCAAACAGGGAAAGCATACTAGAATATAGTATGTTCCTCGCCATTCCTTGCCGAGCTAGTAATACAGGAAAATTACTGAAATGGATAAAGGGCTATTTGTCTAATCAAACAGTATATGTTTTGTTAAATGGTGTTAAAAGCACAGAGCAAACACTTAGAACTCCACAAGGAGGGGTCCTCAGCCCCTTGTTATTCAACGTTCTAATGCATAAAGATCTTCCAACTAATAATGAAGACATTTATGCTGGTGACATGTTCACAGGCTGCCTCCAAGCCAAGAATGCAAGTTCTGCTCGACACTTTTGCTACTAGAGCCGAGGCATGTGGCCACCTTATCTCTGTACAGAAAACTCGTGCCCTCCTTCCATGTGGTATTCCACTACCCAATTATCATATAGATGGGCGAGCACTTGAGAACTGAGTTTTACAGATACCTTGGTGTCTGGTGTTAATGACCCTGGGTACCTTTCTTCTCTCAAGAAGACAGATTAAAACCCTTGAGGGTCCTTGTTTGTGTCAATCATGGAATTAACACGAGACTTGCTAGAATGTTTTATGCATCATTTATATGCTCCGACTACAATGTTCTACATCTCACACTATACAGAGTTGAATCTCTTAAAACCTTGCAAAATGAAGCTATGTGTCTCATCCTTGAGGCTCCAAAGTCCACGAGAACAGTTAATATGAGAGAGTTAAAATTACCTACCATAAGTGAGAATTTTGTCCATTAGCACAGTTTTGGGCATGAAGGTATCGAGTAGATCTCGGCAACACGAAGTTTCAAGCTAAACTTTCTAATATGCTACACTTGCCCGAGATCTATAGAAGAGCGAAATCTTATTATGCATTTTGGTTCTACAAGGTAGCCAACTCCAAAATATTAAATATGTACTCAACTCAATGATTAATCAACCAATTACTCCATGGGATAACTGGGATATATCAGTTGATTCTGTAATTGCATCCAAGATAGTGTACACACTACATTATTAGAGCAGTTAACACTGAAAAGCATCACAGTACTCAGGGGTATGGGTAACTATTAGTGCTATACCGATGGTTCTGTAGAAGGTGGACTATGTACCGGATGTCCATGTAATATATTTGAACAATCTTCTCTCGTACATACAGCAATGAAGCAAGTCAATGATTGGGCAAGTACAACTCAAACTGAACTTGCAGGCACATGCCTTGCCACTGAATTTTTAAAAAGAAATAGGCAGTGGACTTTTATACTGTGACTCGCAGAGTGCACTCCTGGCATTGAACGCACATAATAGTAACACCCAGAAAACAGTGATATTCGAATGAATGTTTTAGCTGCTAAAGAAAACAATTTGAAATTTAATTCCTATGGATACCATTACATGTTGGCATCTCAAGGCATGAGACTTGATAAGCTTGCAAAGACAGCCTGAAGAAAACCAGTAGTAGAAATTGATATGGGCATTTCATTAGCAGTGACAAAGAGAATACTTAAATATCTAATGAAAATCTCACCGACCTAACAAACTCACAAAGCCCTGAAAGTTGTAGTATTAAATATTATGATAGATATCGTGAGGAGACATTTGCACATGGGACTAATAGAGCAAGAACTCGGCAATGTGATGTTATAGTGGCCAGAATACACCCGAGATATAGACATATCTGGAAGCTTTCAAAACCAAAATGTCAAGTACAGAATGTGTCAACTTTGAGAGAAAACATGCACTCCCTTTAACATTATATTGTAGAATGTCCCATATTGACTGACTTTTGCCCTCCTGGGCCGAGGTATGCTGAACTCTAATTACTATATGAATACTGGAACACTTGATATATTGGACTTGTACCCAAGATTGACCATGTAATGTATCAATTATACAATGTATGTGATGTAACTATATAACCCGAGCTTGTAAAAGCATCTTAATCACCTTCAGCGGTTAAGTGCTTAAATTAATAACACTATTTTATCTATCAGATGTCTTACCCTCTCAGTAGAACCATGAATGAATGAATGAATGTATGTATGTATGTATGTATGTATGTATGTATGTATGTATGCATGCATGCATGCATGCATATGTATGTATATAAAGTATATGTGGAAGCTGATCAGAATTACATTTCCCCTCTGTAAATACACACTAATGACACTATGTAAAAAGACACATCAACCACTTTATGTAGGGCATACATAACTATATCCATGTATTTATGTCTGTAGGTTAGATTAGCATTTTAAAAGCATTTTAGAAGCACTACAATCACCTTCTGTGGTTTTATTCTGTTCAATAAATCCCTGAACTATATGTTTAAACAAATCTCTCACCCTGTCCATGGAGAACAGAAGAAAATGTATATATGTTGGTTAGCCTTGTAAATGTGTGGCCACGTCTGTGATAAAATAAAAAATAAAATAAAAATTGTCCAATATATTGTCATATCTGTAGGAACATTCAGTTAATGTTTACTATACAATACATTCAATAATAAGTGGGTATGAGGGTTCATGAGAACTAGATGACAACTATGCAGATACATTATGAAAACTTGACCAAACTATTTAACCCCTCTTTACAGGTACAGTAGTTATTTTTTCTAAAGTACAATAGTATTTTATTACAAACCCAGTAATTCCTCTACAGTATTGCACTAAGTGGTATCTTAAAATTTTTAAATATACTAATATTAGAAGTCTGTAAATATTGGAAAGGATACACTGCATACACAGAATATTTCACTTTACTAGTAACCAATAAAGCCAATTACCTCTGTCTGTCCTTCTTGTGCCGATTCATCGTGAGCTTTGGAAATACCCTCATCACTTTCTAATGCGTGACCTCTTTCTTCCGGCGACAGGGATGTTGTCTTTTCCAGGAAATCTTTTAGTGCACCATCACCAAGCTCAATTCTTGAATAGGAAAAAAATTGACACTTGTTAGGAATTTACATGCAGCCACAGAGTATAACCAAGATAAAACTAGGCTAGGTTTCTATAAAACATTCCAATTTGTTTAATCTTGCTAGAGCACTATTGCATGTCAAAGTAGTATGTAAAGACTAAACTCAAAGGTTCTCACGCACAATGTTAAAATGAACAGGTTTCGAGATTAAGAAAAGTTGTACTCTGTATACTATAGTGCTTAGAAAATTGTCAAAACCCTTTATAAAATTAAATGTTTCATGGTGAGCAAAAACTGCCAAACTGAAAATTTAAAATAGAAATTAACACTTTCGTCCCCCGTGGACATCTGTGACACACACAATTAACCCCTTAAACTGTGCAACACTTCATATGACGTGTTGAGTAACCGAGGGGAAAGTGCACACCCTTTCATATGACTTTTTTAGTACCACGCAAGATTTACATGGCTCGTGGCTACACTGGGTTCACATCAGCTTCTTTAGGGGCTCTTTACAAGAGATGCCATTAAAAAAAAAACTGGGGAACATTCCAGGGTGTGAAAGCCTCAGTACTGAGTGAGCCACCAAGGCTGGTGCCTGCAGCATGAGCTCACAGCACTGCTGTTTAGCTTGTGACTACAGAATCGCCTAAAAATGTCAAATATATGTAACTGACCTTATTTAGTGATGATAGTATTACAGAAGACCCCTGACTGATAAAAATGCCCAGGATTCTGATAATAGCAGGATTGTTGTGATAATTTGCACTGTGCTGAGTGAGGAGCACTGTTGAGGGAGGGAAGGCTGTAGCGTCATCTGCCAAATCTGTCTGGCCACCATTTACTGTCTGCACTTACTATACCAGCTTAGTTGTTTGCTAAGGTGAACAAAACATGTAGATAATTATATACAACAAGTATATATATATAGTTTAATAAAACAAACAAATAGTTTTGGTGTTATGAACATAACTGAATCATTAATATGATCACGATACCTTTGAGTATAACGATGATTCACACATTTTATTATATAAATGTATCACTAAACAATATTGAATATTACTTCAGAAAATACTTAGAAAAAATTAGATATGCAGTATTCAATTAGATAATGTCTTTGTAGCAACTCCCGCTTGACAGCTCGGGCAGAGCCGACTGCCTTCGGCGTTTCCTCTGTCAATGTCTTTTTGCCAGACTTCCCCTCCCTATTGCCTCAAAAATATGCCAGCTATCATTTTTTTATTATTTTCCTGTGAGCAGGACACAAACGAACACTCAAGACTTTTTTTTGCGCGTGCCTGTGGGTGTTGAAGGCCAAATACCCATGAGCAGCTTAGGGGTTAACTCTGCGGATGTGCAAAATGGACAGCCATGACGTCCAAAATTAAAATGTCAAAACTTCAATTTCCGATCATTATGGGACTAGTTTTAAAATGCGCAGTTTTAGATTGCGAACCATTTGATACCAGAATGAACGACGTAGCATGAAAATTGAGGTGAGAAAACTGAACATAATATACAGATTTTAGTGTTGGTGTCCAGACGAGTGCTTGCTCATGGGTAATGTTCAGCGGACTTTCTAGTTTGTTGTGGGTAGCGCGACTGTATTATTACCTTTATATATATATATATATCCCTTTGGAAAAATATATTGCAAACAAATTGATACCAAAATGAACAATGCAACACGAAAATTGACTGGTAACACTCATGGGGTAACACTACCAATTTTCAGATTTGCTGCAGGTGGCATGCCGGATTTTTTTCACTTTGAATGCATATATCCGTTTAGAGATTTCTATTGCGATCATCTTGATCCCAAAATGAACTATGCAACACGAAAATGGATGTGAGAAAACACATTTTAGTGGGGGTGTTGTGGGTGTGGGGATGGGTGCTCGTTCATGGGTCATAACGTGACCCGTGAAACGTTTGGCAGATTTTCGGATTTACTGTGGGTGACAAGACGGGCATTTTGACCTAATATGCATAATATCCCTTTAGAGAAGTCTATTGCAAATATTTTGATACCAAAATGAATGATGTAACATGACAATTGACGTGAGAAAACTGAGAAGAGTACACATTTGTGTGCCATTAGGTGCTTGCCCACGGGTAATGCTTTGTCGACTTTCTTCCTTGCATAGGGGAGGGGGGGGGGGGGGGCTTTTGGACCTTGTATACATGTACCCCTGTAGGAAAATTCTATTGTGAACACAATGATACAAAAATGAAAGACGTAGCACAAGAATTGAGGTGAGAAAACTGAAAAACACATTCTAGTCTGGCCGTGCACTGATACGAAACGCCTGGCACCCATCGAGGTAGACTGGGTCGCACCTGCCAGGGGACGCGAAAGTGTTAATATGATTAATGTCTCATGATGCAAAATCTTAAACCCATTATCTATATTTATCAGGAGAATATATAGACTTCATTCTATTCAATATTTATTTCTGTGGGGGAGCCCCATTGGCTCTCTGAAGCTATCCATACTGAAAGTGCTGTATTAGTTGGGGTCATCACATGATTGACGATTGATAAAGATTAAGCCACCCAATAGGGCAACGGGCACGAATAACCCGTAAGTGGAGGCCCTTTTGGAGCCAATACCAGTACCAATAGCTGGTATTTGGGATCTGTGGATGAATGGGATCTTCATGGTCGCTCGCAGTTTATGGCCCGCAGGAGGCTTAGTCGCCAGGTTGCAATTTAACACTTTCCTGGATTTTCCACTTGGAATTACAGGCGGTTTGCTTAACCGCTTGTTGGATCACGACGTAAATTTACGGACCGTGTTATATTGGGTATTTACTACTCGATCGACTTGGGGTTTGTATGAATATGTGCCATTAAATTTTTGTTTTCTCTAATAGGCACTGTGCCTATTTGAGAAAACGGCAATGTATTGTAACTTAGAGGAGAGACTATTGAATTGGTGACAACGAGGGTAATCGCGCACTCCACACACTCGTGTTGGCCGCGATCATGATTCTACATTTATATGCATGTCTGTGTTGAGAATTTTATTCCGAACACTATACAAACAAAAAAAAACGGAGTGAATCAAGTATAAACTTGAAAAAACATGAGCAAAGTAAAAACTTTTTACGCTCACGGGTACAAACACGCGTAAGATTCGCGTAAGATTTTATTCGCCGCAAATTTATTTGACACTGTTGGCCAATTCTACCCATGTTCTTATAGAACTTTCTATTGCGAACACATTGCTATAAAAATGAAATGCGTAGCTCGAGAAAATGTCATGACAGTGAAATAAGTATAAACTTTCAAAGCGCTGCATCACAACAGTGTCGTCGCTGCTGAAATCACGGCTAACGCTTCGCCCAGTTCCCACACTCGTGCGGAACATAATTAGACATTGATAGGCATATGTCTGGGTGGGGAATTTTATTGCGAGTTAAGTGATATCAAAATAAGCGCTGTAGGATGACTGAGGCTGGCAACAAACGAAAGAGTATGAACATTTACTTCCTGTTTGGGTGTCACGGCGAGTCATCTTCATATTTATTTACTTCGTGGTGGTATAGCAAATGCTTGGGTGACATTTTATGCATATGATCTTGTAGAGAATTTTATTGCCAACGCATTGATACCAAAATGAAAAACGTAGCTCGAGAATTGATGTTAGGAGCGTGAAAAGATTATAAACTTTGTGTTTACGCTTGAGCGCCCAGAACGCCGCGCGCACAACCCGCTTTTTTTTTTTCAGCGAGTGCCGCGCGCACTAAAGTGTTAATGTGCAAAGCAACGCTGTATATTTGAACAGAGCAACCTCGCTAGTGTGGTACCATCAGGATCGCCATCCTTTGAGGAATTGAATTTGTCCGTCTTTGAATTTCCGGAGGAATTCTGGGTCTGGGTATTCTTTTTTCAGTATTGAGAGATCAATGCAGGCGTTCATGGTGTGGGCGTGGACATACATGGGGTGCGGGTATTTGTTCTGGCCGATTATCTTGTTACATCTGTGGGCCAATTGTCATCTGGTGTGCGCACTGCCATTGAACTCTGCGGAATGAACAGCACATGACAAGTATTTTTATTTTCGTCGTCGTCTTCGTCGTCAGTCGCAAGGTCGTTGTCGTCGACTTCGGTGGCAGCTCTGGAGAGCCTCTGTGTTAGTTGTGGAAGTTTTGGGTGGTCCGTTGTCGTCTTTGGATGTGGTGTCTTCGTTGGCATGGGTAGCCAGTGTGGGTGGCGTCCCTGTTACCGGACTGATTGTGGGTCCTGTTGCAGGGTCGCACGCTGGGCCAGTAGCAGGTGGAGGAGCTGGGAAAAGGTCGCCTGGTACCGTCACCGTCGGAAGTCCATTTGCAGTGAGCAGTCTGTTGATAGTGTGGAGGTATAGGTTGACATCGTTACCTGCCAATTTGTCGGCGAGGTGTAGAAGTACCGGTAGGAGGGTGGTGGTAACTGCAGCAGCTTCCCCAGTGTTCTCGGGCAAGGCCGGGGCAGCAGACGAAGGCGGTTTGGCTAGCCGAGTTGAGGTGGTGTTTTCCATCTTTTTTATTTCCTTCTGCCAATGGAGACAGTCAGGCGAAACTGCAGTGTGCGGGCCACTGCAGAGTAGGCAGCGTCAATGGGAGGATGTGCAGGCTGAGTAGTGATGCTCCTGGGCACAGATACTGCATTTCTGCACTTGCTCGGTGCACTTACTGGTGTAGTGGGAGTACTAATAGCACTTGAAGCACTGGCGGAGCTCCGTGTATCATTCCTTGGTCATGCGGGCAGGTGGAATCGTAATTCCGGCGCACTTAAGGCCGTGTTCTTTGGCGTGGGTCGCTGCGATGACCGTGGTGAAGGTCACTTTCAGTAATTACCTAAGTGTAGTTACAGGATGAGAGCTACGCTTGTGGTGTACCGTCTTCCCAGCACTGTCATAACGCTTTGAAACTACTGATGGTCTTGGCCTACCTTGAGGTTACCTTGAGGTGCTTCCGGGGCTTAGTGTCCCCGCAGCCTGGTCGTCGACCAGACCTCCTGGTTGCTGGACTGATCAACCAGGCTGTTAGACGTGGCTGCTCGCAGCCTGACGTATGAGTCACAGCCTGGTTGATCAGGTATCCTTTGGAGGTGCTTATCCAGTTCTCTCTTGAACACTGAGGGGTCGGCTAGTTATGCCCCTTATGTGTAGTGGAAGCGTGTTGAACAGTCTCGGGCCTCTGATGTTGATAGAGTTCTCTCTCAGAGTACCTGTTGCACCTCTGCTTTTCAACGGGGGTATTCTGTACATCCTGCCATGTCTTCTGGTCTCATGTGATGTTATTTCTGTGTGCAGGTTTGGGACCAGCCCCTCAATTATTTTCCACGTGTAAATTATTATGTATCTCTCCCGCCTGCGCTCAAGGGAGTACAGATTTAGGCTCTTCAGTCGGTCCCAGTAATTTAGATGTTTTATTGAGTGGATTCTAGCAGTAAAGGATCTCTGCACGCTCTCCAAGTCAGCAATTTCTCCAGCTTTGAAAGGGGCTGTTATTGTGCGGCAGTACTCCACTCTAAGAGAGCACAAGCGTTTTGAAAAGTATCGTCATCGGTATAGCATCTCTAGTGTGAAAAGTTCTTGTTATCCAACCTGTCATTTTTCTTGCAGTTGTGACGGCTACTTTATTGTGTTCTTTAAAGGTAAGGTCTTCCGACATGAGTACACCCAGATCTTTTACATTGCCTTTTCGTTCTATGTTATGATTTGCCTGAGTTTTGTACGTGGTTTGTTTTTATATTTTCAATTTTTCTGTAGCGCATGAGCTGGAACTCATCTTCGTTAAACACCATAGTATTTTCTGTAGCCCATAGAAAGACCTGATCTACATCTGATTGGAGGTTTGCTGTGTCCTCTATGTTGCCAACTCTCATAAAAATCCTAGTGTCATCTGCAAAGGATGATACAATGCTATAGGTTGTGTTCTTGTCTATGTCCGATATGAGGATGAGAAAAAGTACTGGAGCAAGCACGGTACCCTGGGGGACTGAGCTCTTCACGGTTGATGGGCTGGATTTTATTTTGTTGACTATTACACATTGGGTTCTGTTAGTCAGGAAATTGTAGATCCATCTGCCTATTTTCCCGGTAATTCCTTTTGAACGCATTTTATGTGCAATAACACCATGGTCACATTTATCAAAAGCTTTTGCAAAATCTGTGTAAATTACATCAGCGTTTTGTTTGTCTTCCATAGCATCTAATGCCATATCATAGTGGTCCAGCAACTGCGACAGGCAAGAGCGCCCTGTTCTGAAACCATGTTGTCCGGGGTTATGGAGATGCTGTGATTCTATGTATTTTGTGATCTTACTTCTTAGCACTCAAAAATTTTTATGATGTGCGATGTTAGTGCTCGGTCTGTAATTTTTTGCCTCTGCCTTATTTCCTCCTCTATGGAGTGGTGCTATCTCTACTGTTTTTAGTATGTCAGGGATAATGCCAGTATCTAGGCTTTGTCTCCACAGAATGTGAAGGGCCTGCAATAGTGTTTTTTTACAGTTCTTGATGAATATGGAGTTCCAAGAATCCGGGCCTGGTGCAGAGTGCATAGGCATACTGTTTATGGCTTCTTCAAAATCTAGTGGGGATAGGGCGACGTCTGATATATGATTTGATGTTGGTATCATATCCATGAAAAATTCATTTGGGTTATCAATCTTTGGTGCATTTAATGGCTCACTGAAAACAGTCGTACTGCTTCCTCAGTAACTCGCTCATTTCTTTGTCGTCATCGGTGAAAGTTCCATCTCCCTTTCGCAGGGGCCCGATACTAGATTTTTTTTTTTATCTTGATTTTGCATAGGAGAAAAAATATTTCGGATTTCTCTCTATTTCACTGATGGCCTTTTGCTCTCTTTGCCTCTCCTGGGTTTTGTATGATTCTTGTTGCTTGAGTTCAATTGTTTCTATTTCTCTACCTAACCTTCTTTGCCGTTCTTGAGATAGGGTGCGACTCAAGTTGTTCCACGATTCGTTTTCTTCGCCTATATAGGGAATGACGTTCCCGTTCCAATCTGCATCTCTTTCTTAGGGGTATGCAGTTTGAACATATTCCTAGTGCTACCGAGCTTATTTTTTCCAGGCACTGGTTCAGGTTTGCATTTTCTAGCTGTTCTTCCCAGTTTATTTCTGTGAAGTCCTGGTTTATTTGCTCCCAGTTTATCTGTTTATTATTGAAGTTGAATTTGCTGAAATCTCCTCCACCGGGAATCTGGACTGGTTTTGAAGGTCCATTCCCCATGGTTGTCAGAACTTCAATTAAGTTGTGATCTGAGTAACAGGTATTTGTAATTATGTTCCCGATCAACTCATCATTATTAGTGAAAATGAGGTCCAGCGTGTTCTCCTTCCTAGTTGGTTCTACTATTTGCTGGTTTAGGGCAAACCTGTCGCACATCCGTAGCAGGTCATTTGCATGTGCCTGTTCATTTAGGCTACTTCCTGGTATTCTTTCTGATATTACTGTATTAGCCAGGTGCTTCCATTTCAGGTACCGTAGGTTGAAGTCCCCAAGCAGGATGATATTCGGAGCTGGATTTGTGAGGTTTTCCAAGCAGTGTTCTATTTTCATTAGTTGGTCTTTAAACTGCTGAGGGTTTGCCTCCGGTGACTTATATACAAGGACAACAACTACATTTAGGATCTCTATTTTGACTATCAGCACAGCCTCCACCACCTTCTCACCTAACTTGTTCCAACCGTCTACCACCGTTTGCGGAAGTGAATTTTCTTATATTTCTTCGGCATCTGTGTTTAGCTAGTTTAAATCTATGACCTCTTGTTCTTAAAGTTCCAGGTCTCAGGAAATCTTCCCTATCGATTTTATTGATTCCTGTTACTATTTTGTATGTAGTGACCATATCACCTTTTTATTCTGTTTTCTAGTTTTGGCATATTTAATGCCTCTTAACCTCTCCTCGTAGCTCTTGCCCTTCAGTTCTGGGAGCCACTTAGAAGCATGTCTTTGCACCTTTTCCAGTTTGTTGATGTGCTTCTTAAGATATGGGCACCACACAACCGCTGCATATTCTAGCTTTGGCCTAACAAAAGTTGTGAACAATTTCTTTAGTATATCGCCATTCATGTATTTAAAAGCAATTCTGAAGTTAGAAAGTGTGGCATAGGCTCCTCGCACAATATTCTTTATGTGGTCCTCGGGTGATAGTTTTCTATCTAGAACCACACCACCTCTGGTCTCCACGATGTCAGCTGGCGAGACATTTCCGATGGTAGAGACCTTTTCTAAGATCTCAGCCGTAGTGAGAATGACGTCCTCTCAGAAACGAACCTTGACTGTGCAACATGGTGCAGGTACCATAGATGCCTCGGTCTGTGCACTATCTGTGCGTGCATGGAACTGTCGGTTATCACAGTTCTTGTTGCCTACTGGTAACCAGAGACAGAACCTGGCCCTCTCAGAGGTGCAGACAGCAATGGCCTACGAGCACTTTACATTTAAAGCAAGTCATATTTCCCCATTCTACCAGGGAAGGCATCCAGAAAGGTAGGCAAATCAAAATGGACCACTATCTGGTTAAAAATTGAGAGCTACAGCCTCAAAATAGCAAAAGAACTCCCAGAAAGAAAAAGCAACACGTCATCCACCTAGCTCCCCCCACTCATTACCGTTATTCATCCCTCACCTCCCTCCGGTAGGAGGGTAGGGTGAGCCAGGAACCCACCATTTCAGTTCAAGACTGATGTGCTTCGGGAGGTCAGACTTCAACGTGGGCCACAATTCCAGATTTTTTAACAGATCGTCTGTTCCTACCTTTCTGTGCGCTGGGCTGGAGTTGTTCTGGGCATGCTGCCAGATGCATATGGGGCCGCATGCATCTAGGGTCGCATTCCCTATGTGCTCCCCGAGTACTGCCCTTGCGTGGTCAGGGTTCTCTTCCCTGGGGCATTCGGGACTCACTCCCCTTTACAGGGCTTCCTTGGTTGTGGTTGTCCTCGCCCTTGGGGTAGGCTGGGGTTTTTTGGCTGTCTCTCCCCAGGTTGGGGGAGTTTGTTTGCTGGTGGGGCACACTGCAGCTAATGCAGCCTGCATTGCTATTACACGACTGCCGACATTTCTTTGGCTACTAGTTTTCTTGCAAGATTTCGGGGTGGGGGGGGGGGGTTCTTCCGTTTTCATTCCGGCATTTTTTGCCCGATGTTGCAAAGGTCTGCTAAGCTTCTTATTAGACTTAACCTAGGTTGTGGTGGTGGTCCTCTTTTGCCCTCAGTGTTTTCATGACTGCTAGACAGGGTTTACCGGTTTAGCTGGCCCCAGTGCCTGGGCTTTCCATAGGGCTCGTGCACGCTACAGGCCTTGGAAAACCCCCTATGGGATCGGTCATGCAATGGACTGGTCCCATACCTGCACACACAAATAACATCACACGAGACCAGGAGGCATGGCATAATGTGCAGAACACCCCTTAGTGTTCAAAAAGAACTGGATAAGCACCTCCAAAGGATACCTTGATCAACCAGGCCGATTCATACGTCAGGCTGCAAGCAGCCACGTCAAACAGCCTGGTTGACCAGTCCAGCAACGAGGAGGCCTGGTCGATGGCAAGGTTGCGGGGACGCCAAGCCCTGGAAGCACTCCAAGGTATGGATACTTCTTCCCAGCCCACTCTCGCCTTGTGTGAAATTGAAGGTTGTGTCTCGCTCTTGTTTTAAGGAGAATCATTCGTACTGCCTCTCATGCTGCTGGTTGGGGCGGGGAAACCTACAAACCGGAGTCTTAAAGGATTGTTCCCCCACTTGTGCTCCATTTTATTCATCCCCTCATGTGATCTCAGGATTAGGCAGCAGCTGCGTTGCATGATCAGGTTGTTTTCCCGGTTGAAGGCCCTGGAGCGGCCCCACTTGTGTTTTGGAGGCGTTGGTAGTTTCAGCCTTGATTCAGTTCACGCTTCTTCCTTCCCAGATGAGCATGGTTTGCTCTGATACCTGCTTGATGGGGTTTGGGAGTTGTTCTACTCCCCCAAGCCCAGCCAGAGGCCAAGCTTAGGAGAGTTTGTGAGAGTTTGGTCCACCAGGCTGTTGCTTGGAGCAGCCCGCAGGCCCACATACCCATCACAGCCCAGTTGGTCCGGCACTCCAAGAGAAAACTAGATTTTTTTTCAAGATGTCCACAAGTTGTTCCAGCAATATTTCTGATGCTCGCTGGTAGGACGTTGAACAACCGTGCACCTCTGATGTTTATACAGTGTTCTCCAATTGTGCCTATGGCACCTCTGCTCTTCACTGGTTCTATTCTGCATTTTCTTCCATGTCGTTCACTTCAGTATGTTGTTATTTTACTGTACAGATTTGGGACCTGTCCCTCCAGTATTTTCCATGTGTATATTTGGTATATCTCTCTTCTCCTTTCTAGCGAGTACATTTGGAGCTTTGAGACGATCCCAATAATTTAGGTGCTTTATCTCGTCTATGCGTGCCATAAATGTTCTCTGTATTCCCTCTATTTCAGCAATCTCTCCTGCTCTGAAGGGGGGAGCGAGTACTAAGCAGTATTCAAGAAGGTTCTCGTAATCCATCCTATCATTTTTCTGGCTGACGCAATACTTGCTTGGTTAAACTCCCTAAATATTAGGTCGTCGGACATCATTATTCCCAAATCCTTGACATGCTGTTTTCCTACTATGGGCAGATTCGATTGTGTTTTGTACCCTGTATTATGTTTCAGTTCCTCATTTTTGCCGTATGCTCCCTTCCCCCCTGCTTCCAGCTCCCTAACGTCTGAGGGTTTCGGAGTTACGGTGGGGTTTAGCTTGGGGCGAGGCTCAGGTAGTTTCAGGGGCTGCCCCTTTTGATGCATGTGTGGAGATGGTCGAGCCCCTCTTTCCATTCGAGGCTTCCGAGTTGACCCAGCAGACTTCCTTTTTTTGGTTCCTTTTGACCCCACTTGGGCCCTCTGCACTTGGGCTTCTGCAAGGGAGGGGGTTTTCATACCATTCTTCCCTTTGTACGTGTTCTGTGCCTCATTGTGATGTTGGTCTGGTGCAGCTGCTTGCTCACTGTTTTGCTGCTTTGGCGGCGGATGACTTCAGACTTTTTTTTCCCTGTCTTAATTCTTTCGTTTTCAGGAGCTACCTCTGGATTGGTTTTCAGAGGATGTGGGAGTGCAGGGTGGGGAGGCCCTCAGCAAGGGTCCTGGACTGCTGCTTCAGCATCATCTGCCTTGCTGCAGCATTTTGTGCAGACCCTCCAGGAGGCAGTTTTTAGGTTTTTCCCACCTCCCTTCTCACATGTGGACAGGCTGTGCTAGTTATTTGCTTCGGCTCTGATCCTGTCTTCCATTTTCTTCGCCGTTTTGGCCTTTGTTGTTCCCAGAGGACTGTGTGGCTCTGTCGGCGGCCTCTGCTCACTGTCAGCTTATTTCGCAATGGTTGTGCCAGGGTTTAAGCCTTGTTTGCTCTGGGTAGGCCTCTGGTGCCAGTTTGAGTCTGATCTCCTCGATGCCTTCTTCATCTGGTCAACACAGTGTTTGCTCTGTACGAAGGTCTGCATGTCTGGGTTCGCGTCTGCCCTTTCACGGGTTGCCCCCTTGTCAGGGCTTCCGGGGGGGGTGGCACTTGCCAACGCCTGGTCCCCCAACTCGTGACCCTACATTTATCTTTTCAGATAAATGTAGTGTTCATAGGCCATTGCTCTCTGCAAGTCTGAGGGGAAAGGGGGGCCAGGTTCTGGCTGTTTCCAGTAGGCAACAAGAACTCTGCAACTGATGACCCAACTAATATAGCACTATAGATAGCATCAGGGAGTCTCCATATCTCACCCAAAAACTCATTTCATTACATTTCACACTTTGGGGGGGAGGGGGGCAGCCACTAAACTTTCAATAGCAGCAGTATAATTTGACCTGATTGAACCAAGTCCACCTTTCATGGAAAAATCCATTTTGCAGACTGAAATCATTTGCATACAACTATTAAAAGGAGATTGGTACTACAATTTAAAGGCATTTTTGAAACCACCTCATCCAAACTGACCTTCAGTTAACAAGTCATGTACTTATAGAATATGCATCGTTACATTTCATACACAGTATCTAAATCAGTTGCAACCTGCAAGTCTTGGTCCAAAAGAATGGTTCCAGTTTGTTCAAACATTTACACTAAAGAATGACTGGTGTACCAATGTCACCATATTTTGAAACTGCCACTCCATAAGTTTAATGGAGAGCCATTTCCTAATTCCACCAGTAGCATTTAATTTATCAGACATCCTTCAAGTGGTAGAGCAAACAGTAGTGTACAGAAGACCTTGAAGTCGTCTTATTGACAGTGAGTAACTCTCAAACACCCAAGTGGATGTTTGACAGTACTTCTATAAACGTCATTTAATCATGACAATAACTTAGGTACTAGAACATGCTCTTAACCTTTAACCTCTTTGGCTGCAGCACTATTAGACCCAAAAGTGTTACCATAAAACAATTGCAAAGTTTTTCCTAGTAATGTGCTAGTTTATTACATTCTAGAGCAGTAATAGTAAATCTACCTCTATTGTTTGGTACAGCAAAATGGTTAGTGGCAGGAGCCTTCAATACTGAGGAGCTACCAGACTTAACACAAAAAGGCACTTTTCAAAATTATAAACTATTCTATTAATAAAAACTGATGCATACTTGTCCACATTATTGGCAATGGCATGGATGAGAGCCACAGTGCCACAGGCATTGCCAACAAACTGCTTCATAAAGTAAACTTTTTCAGGGACTTCTTGACCTTCAGCCTCCAACTCCTCGTCATTTTTCGTCATGAACTCTTTTCCCTGAGGACAAAGTTATAGAACAATCTAAAATATAAAAAATGTACAATATAAATTATTAATTTCCTATTTTTGTAAAGAGATCTGGCCAAAGAAAAATAAGAAAAACATTTAGGTAAAGTGTTAGAAAAATTAGCAGTGGTTTTCTTTAGTGTCTACTTTCCTTGGCGAGGTATGTAAACTTCACACAATAGTTAAAAAATAGTTATAATAAATAAAAATTAAGAATGTTATCTTTCAATTTTCTTAGTATTGAGAAGAAACATATTGTCAAATTGAATTCAAACAGTAACTTACCAAATGTTAAAAGCTACTTGTATATGGGAGCATGTTAATCAGTTAGTGCTACCTACAAGTGGAGAGCATCCACACTGCTTTACAGAAAACCCTCATGTCCCTGCCTTGCATACTGTGTTAGTGGTAACTTCTAGCACTAGCCATCATATTTTACCACACCTGCCATCTACACTGCAGAGATTGAGATGGAGAGAGAGAGAGAGGGTGGGTGACTGGATGGGCAGAGTGGTCAGGCACGGGGATGGCAGGCAGGCAGGCAGGGTGGGTAGGTAGGTGGCTGATGGGTAGGTAGGTGGCTGATGGGCAGGCAGGGTGGATAGGTGGCTGATGGGCAGGCAGGGTGGGTAGGTGGCTGATGGACAGGCAGGGTGGGTAGGTGGCTGGGTGGGCAGAACAGGGTGGGTGGGCAGAACAGGGTGGATCGATCGATCAGTTGCTGGCTGATGGGCAGGTCGGTGGGTGGAAGGCAGGCAAGGTGGGTAGGTGCATGGGTAGGCAGAACGGGGTGGGTGGATCGATCTATTGGTGGCTGATGGGCTGGCTGGGCAGGTCGGTGGGTGGGTGCATCGGTAGGGAGGGTGGATGGGTGGGTGGGTTGGCGAGTTTAATGTGGATGAATGGATGGATTGGTGGCTGATTGGCAGGCAGGCTGGGTTTTGGTGGGTGGGCTGGGTTTGACTGGCAGGCAAACTATCACAGACTGGCTGTGGTCATGCCACATCCCCTGGGGCCTGACAGCCAAGTGGACAGCGCTTCAGATTCATAGTCCCAAGGTTCCGGGTTCAATCCCCGGTGGAGGCGGACACAAAATGGGCGAGTTTTCTTTCACCCGATGCCCATTGTTCACCTAGCAGTAAATAGGTACCTGGGAATTAGACAGCTGCTACAAGCTGCTTACTGGGGGGATGTGTAACAAAAAGAAGGCCTTGTTGAGGACTGGGCAGCAGGGACATTAAGCCCCAAAATCAAGCTAACCTCCCCTCAGCTTCATCCCTGCTGCATTCTACCCCTCCATTCCTTCCCAGAAATATCCCCCACCCCGCCAGGCAGGCGAGGACGGTTGGCATGGTATTAATATGGTTCAGATTCTCGGTTACCTATCTACCAGATGGTGGCAGACTGCCCTGACTGACTGGTATACAAGAAGGTACATTGGGTTTGAGAGTACACAACATTGGTGTTCTGTAAACATCAGACTCGTGCTGCTTATAAACTGACTGGTTGCTACCACAACTAAATGCCTAACTGCTTTTGACTGGTTATGACTGACTTGTGAATGCCTGCCCGACTTTACCATTGCTGCTGCCGACTGGTTGTGACCGACTAGCCATTGCCATGCTGCACAACAGAAGCAGTGAAATTTGTTAAAAGAAAAATGTAACCACTGGTCTAGTGAGGGCAAGTTTGTCAAACAATAGCGGGCTGCAGTTTAACATGTACTGAACTCTACACTCAATGCCATATTCCGGATTTAACAGCCCATGACTAAATAAGGCACCAGTTAAGACTATCTCAAAATTGGTCATTAGAACGGTAACTAGGAGGTCCATAAATAGAGTGTATACTGCAATTATTAACATGCCCATGCACTCATCTCCAGCTGAGTGCATGGGTCTGTACATGAATCTGTACAGCTCAGCTTTATACAGATTCATGGAAATTCAATATTTATAAAGAAATTTAAGGTGCCAGTAGCACAGGCACTCAGTATAGTGTGGAGCAGCAGCTTGGACACGGGGGGGGGGGGGGGGGAGACCAGAAGGGCTTAATCAGCAGACAGCCCCTCTAAACACAGGGGAGGTAGCAAAGCATTGGCAAAGAATTATAGACCAGTTGCACCAACATATCACAAAAGTATTAAGAGTAATCGGGAGTCAGGTCACCAGTTTCATAGAAAATGATCTCCACAACCTAAGCCAACATTGATTTAGAGCAGGAAAACTCTCAGCTACTCTACCACTACAACAAAATCACCAAGGCATTAAAAGAAAAACAATGCAGGTGTGGTATACACAGACCTCGCAAAGGCATTAAAAAAATGTGAACCATGGAGTGATAGCACACAAGATGGGGTCAATGGGAATAACTGGTAAAGTAGGATGGTGGACACTGTACTCAGAAAACTGAGTAACAGTCAACCATATAAAAATCAAATCCAAGTGCAGTTAAATGTTTTGTACCTCAGGGTACAGTCCTTTCACTACTTTTTCCTCATTCTCACATCAGATAGACAAAAAGATAACTCACAGCTTTGTATCATCCTTTGCAGATGATATACCTGCATGAAAATTACCTCTGCTGAAGACATTGAAAAATTACAAACATTAATAAAGATTTTGACTGGGCAACAGAAAATAATGTTTAACAATGATAAATTCCAGGTACTCTGGTATAGTAAAAATGAGGACAAACATGATACAGGGTACAAGACAGTCAAATCTGCCCATAGTAGGAAAGCAGCATGTAAAGTATTTGGGAATAATGATGTCTGATGACCTAACGTTTAGGGAGCATAACCAAGCAAAAATTGCGTCAGCGAGAAAAGTAATAGGATGGATTACGAGAACGTTCAAATCCAGGGATCCCATCACAATGGTTGTAATATTTAAATAACTTTTACAGTCCTGTCTGGAGTACTGCTCAGTCCTCACTGTTCCCTTCAAAGCAGGAGATTGCTGAAATAGAGGGAGTACAGAATATATGCAGCATACGTAGACACAATAAAGTACCTAAATTACTGTGATCGTCTCTTAAGCTCTCCAAATGTACTCTAGAAAGGAGATTAGAGATCAAATAATGTATACGTGGAAAATACTGGAGGGCCAGGTCACAAATCTACAGTAAAATAACAGTGAACAAATATGGAAGAAAATGCAGAATAGAGCCAGCGAAGAGCACAGGGGGAGGGGAGCATAGGCACAATCAGAGAACACTTTATAAACAAATCCACAAGGGCCGTGACGAGGAGTCGAACCTGCGTCCGGGAGCATCCCAGACACTGCCTTAATCGACTGAGCTACGACAGGGTTAAAAGGGTTGAAACCGAAGTTCTACTGAACTTACTGGATCCCGTAGCCTCTCCGAGGCACAAACCAGGCTTTTATACAACCCCCCCCCCCCCCCCTGCACCCGAGCTATGTTAATAGGCCGTTCTCCCTCTTCGCCCTTACATCATCACACCCTTGATGATGTAAGGCCCTTGTGGATTTGTTCATTTGATGCATCACGTTAGTGTGATCTCTGTGTGAACACTGTATAAACATCAGAGATCCGCGATTGTTCAACATCCTCCCAGCGAGTTCAAGAAATATTGGCGGAACTACCGTGGACATCTTTAAGAGAAAATTAGATAATTTTCTTCAAGAAGTGCCAGACCAACTGGGCTGTGGTGGATATGTGGGCAACAACAAGCAACAGCCTGTTGGCCAAAGCTCTCAAGTCGAGCCTGGCCCCTGGTTCTGAGAGTTCTACTCCTCATCAAGCAGGTAACATATTAAATATTTTTTGTACACTTGTGGCTGGAAGGATTCAACCAATATCCGATTACTTTATGTCCACTCACACTTTGAACCAAACCAATTAAGAATGTGAATTCAAGTCACATTCCATCTACAAATTACATCAAGACAACACAAGGCCACATGCTTTCTTGATGCCACTTATCTGGATATACACTCTTCTTGTTTTAGGCATGGCCAAAAAAGTGAAACTGGCGAGGCAAGCAGTCCAGAAAAAAATGCTCTAATAAAAAGGCGCGAGGTGGGTGGTTCAATTAAAAATATACAAGAGTCATCAGACGAGTGTCCACTAGGCCTCGCTGCCAAGGGGCAGCTTTTTTTGTACTTTGTCAGTGATGATATTGAGAAGTTGAAACAGAGGAGAGTGGAATCCCTAGTAGTGTTGTGCACACTGAATATGGCATTAGGAAAACTATGCTTTCAGATATTGAGCCTAAATCTAATATCTGACTTTCTAGAAGTCAAAGTGATAAAGCAATACATAACAGAAAGGTAATAAGAAATGCAGAAGTGGAGTGTTGATAAAGCAGTGGCAGCGGTACAAGCAGATGTGTTACTGTAGAAGATGCTTCTGCTTGTGACGCAGGAAAAATGTCAATATTTTGAAGGCATTCTTACATTTATGGAAACTAATAACTGAATTTGACACCAAGGGCATGAGCCAGTACAATCTGTATGTGAAGCTCTTGCAAACAACATTCAAGGGCCAGTCTTTTGCAAAGGTTTCCAAGAGCTTGCATTGAACCTAATACACCCGACTGATCATGTGTTGATCCAACCACTTAACATCTGAGGTTACCCCATCACCATTATTCTCCATTTTAATCAACCCAATGCCAATATCCACCACCTCTTCCATCTAAATAATGCTCCAGCAGCAATAGTAAGTTAACAAGCAGATCGGAACTTCTCATATGGGTGAGTAAAAAATACAGTACTGTTGGATTTTTGCCATAAAAATCGTATATAAAAAAAAAAAAAACAGGATGAACCACTTTTCTGGACTACATGATGCTGTGTAAATGGCATCCAGAAAGCATGTGCCCCTCTATCTGAATGGAGCCACAACAGGGCTCTACGGTACTGTGACCGATTATAGAATTAGTTAAATAGTAGGGGAAAAAATTGAGACCTAAATTAAGCATGAAGCAGTTCAAAGTTGCCCATCTTAAAAATACATACTGTACTGTAATAGTAAAAGATCAATGACATGCTTTAAGTTGAGATTGTATGTAAATTATGCCAAACAGTGGGGGAGGGGGGATATGCAATGATCACTTATGACCCTGGGTTCCTTAGTTGGAAACCAGAGGTCAAATTGAGCTCTAAATAATTACTTTACATTAATTGATAGGAACAAAAATGCATCAGCAGTCCTATCTTCCTTGCCAGACATAAGACAAATCTTGTTTCTTACAGAGCATTAAGACTCTGGGCTTGTTGATTAATAAATATTGAACTAGTTATCAGCTATGTTTAGAAACGATTTAAGTAAATAGTAAAGTACAGTATGTCTGAGTAAACTTGGAATGATGGCTGCTGTACGATTAGCCGAGTATCCAGCCGGCAGCGATCAGGAGGAGGGAGCGGAGAGGCTGCTTCTTTCTTCTCTGGACTACTGTGCTTGTGTCAACACCTCTCCTGTGTGGTTATCTTGAGGTTATCTTGAGATGATTTCGTGGCTTTAGTGTCCCTGCGGCCCGGTCCGTGACCAGGCCTCCACCCCGAGGAAGCAGCCCGTGACAGCTGACTAAGACCCAGGTACCTATTTTACTGCTAGGTAACAGGGACATAGGGTGAAAGAAACTCTGCCCATTGTTTCTCGCCGGCACCCGGGATTGAACCCGGGACCACAGGATCATAAGTCCAGCGTGCTGTCCGCTCGGCGCCCGGCCGGTCTCTGCCAGTGTGGCTCTGTCTTCTCTTCCTACTCTTCCCTTACCCCATGTTGGGGTTATTTCTCAGATAAGTTAATAAGTATTCAGGTATCGTGTTACTAGCTAGGTGTGTGTGTGTGTTTTATAAGTATTGCATAGTATAAGCCAGTGTTTTGCACATCCCTAAGTTTGTGTTGTGACTAGGGTACCACGTGGGGCTTAGCTACCTCGGGCTGCTTCAAGCCTTTTGTGCGCCTCTCGTCAAGTAGACTTTACTCTAGTGTTGTCCAAGTGTAAGCCTTGTATCCCGTCTAAGTGGACCAAGGTAGTTAATGTAAGATAGTGTGGTAAAGTTATTATAGTAATGTATATGGGGGGTTGTTAGTGTTTAATAAATAAGTTAGTTTTTGAGGTGTATCCATTAATCCTGTTGCAGTGGTGTAGATGATTGTATACTAGACAGCAAATCTGTTTCTAAAACCTTGAAGCATTAACAGGAACCTATGTTCCTTGGGGGCCGGGCCTATCTATTCCACTATTTTTGATACATCTTGATTCTAGCTATTGGCCCTTCTCAGTAATACTCCATAACCCCCCCCCCCATAACAAGTAAACAAATTCATAACAATCACTTACGTAACTGTGCCAGGAAGTGTCAAAATTCATGAGGAATAATTTAAATTGTCACTTCAAGAAAACACATTAGGTAAATGGGATAACTACATAGAACAAGGAGCATAAAATTTTATTAAGCCATAATTATTCAAACTAAACAATTGCAGTGTCTAGCAGACTATGCAAAATATAGCATGAAAGTAACTTTGCAAATCTCAGTAATGAACCCTAACAAAATCATTTTTTAGCACTCAAATGGCACCATAAAAGATTTAAAAATAATTTATGCTGTTAAAAGTAATATAAACCTAAAAGAAATTTTGTTTAATAATTATGCTAGTATTCATCCTTGTAAAGTTAAAGGTCATCATTTGTGCCCTTAATACATTCAAGGAACGTCATTTCACATTGTCAGTGACTTTTACTAATAATTAAAAGCATACCTTTTCATTAAAAGGGTACAGCAGAATAACTGCACCAACAGGCTGTGGCACCATACTGAGCAATTCATCCTCCAGCCCATATACATCATGGATAGTCCAGGAAGCAGGTACACCCAGTTCTGCCAGGAACTGAAAAGAAATGTGACTAATCAGAATTTGAAAATGGAAATTTGTACGCTAAGCTTCACAATGGTCGCCTATAGGAATCAAAGTAATATTTTGTAAAGTCTGTCCTCGTTTGTCTGCTGAAGAACTATTTTCAAGCATGGTCTTATCTCTTCCAGTGACACTAGGTTAAACCCACACATCTTTCCTCATAACTTTCTTAATTATGAGCAGTTGCAAAGCTAAAGAGGATAACAACTCGCTGAGCAACAAATTTTGGAACTCTTAGATCATATTTTAGGTAGTCTTCACAATAGAGCAAGATGTTCATGCTGAGGTGGTAAAGAATCAAACTGAGCAGCACTGGAGAACTGATAACTCATACCTGCTAAAGCTGAACATGATCAAGATGATGGGACTACAGGATTTATCTATTGATACAAAGTGGAAGCCTTGTGCTACTTTATTTGATACTAAGTGTAAGTCAGTGGAAACAGGAGAATCACTACAGCTATAATTTCATTTCAAGTATGTAGTGTTACAAACCTGATCTCCTGTGGAGATGTATAAAGGGACAGTATTTATAACAAATTATCTGTTAATACAGGGGAGTTGTGTGGGGGAATTAGAATTTTTCCTTTAAAGATATCGGCAGCTGGGAGGTCGCGAGTGACTAAGATTGCTGGGTGGAGTAAAGGAATGTCATTTCAAAGTAGTACCTTTGAGCTGAAGACCGTTTAGGAGTAATATGTATTGGTATAGCAAAACTGTGTGAAGGAAAAGTGGACTGTCACAACCTGTGAAGGGAGTATGGTTAATGGAGTCAATAAAGGGTTTGTTGAAGGAATGTTGAAGTATAAATTATGAAGAGGCAAGCAACAAGATAACCAGATGCCATCTTTGACAGATGTGAGCAGCAGCAGCGCCGACCGATCCTTGCTTTACCAAGGAATTTCTCCTGCCAGATCACAAGATAAGCCACTGGGTTGTATTATACAGGGTGCAAGACGTGACAGAGTACTGTATATCAACAGTCTACCGAGTAGGTTACTTAGATTCCAGTTTTCCTAGTTATGCATGTGTAACTTATGCTAAAAGGTGTGGTAGTTGTGCACACAGTTCCAGTGTTAACTAGAGTTACAGGGTGACAAGAGCCCTGGGTGGATATAATGGTGTTAACATTCAGAACGACCACAAGTTATTAGGAGCGAATTTTGCAGTGTAATATATGTGTGTGTGTCTTAAATATAACTTGCCTCATCTCTTCTTGGATGCTTCCCTACTCCTTGAATTTTCCTTGGCACAACTAGAAACCTCATCCCTAGACAGTATAGTAAAAGAATATCAAGACATGGCCAAGGAACAAGTCACACAAGAACAAGTCATGGCCTAGGAACATGGCCAACTTCGGATTGAATGAAAGGCCAGGCCATGCATTAGTTATTATAGGTAGTTTATAAAAGGCTGTGACAGTAAATGGTATCAGTCGCAGTTGAAGATCCAAGTATTTGAGAGACCCTACCAATAAAGGGTCGTGACAGTGCTAATAAAGAAACATGAGGCACGAAACCATCGGCTAGTGTCCCATATTTGCATATGCAAGTTATGGAAAGACCTTAAGAGGCTAAACACCTTAAGGCTATTTTTTTTTAGCCTATTCAGGGATGGTAAATACTATATCAAACTGATTCATAACCAAGTGATCAGACAAGATCTGTATACTGTATTAGATTTTTGGACAATCAGAATGCATTGAACAATACCCTAATAGAGGGCTAGTACTGTACTCAAAACTGAAGAATCCAATAGGTGTGACTGAAGGCAATAGTGGTTCCAGGAGACCATCTGCAATGGAAGAATGGATTTTGCCAGTTGCATCCTGCAGAGAAAGTACTTGGGCTAATTCTAGTCTTACTACATACAAAACTTAACAGGGTGAATAAAATACTTCTCATGTACATTGTATTTTAATTGTAAATTAAAATCATCCAGCTATCAATCCAACCCCCATCCATCCATCCAACCCCCATCCATCCAGGCAAACATCCCCATCCAACCAGCCAGCCATCCATCCATCCATACCCCAGCCAGCCATCCATCCATCCATACCCCAGCCAGCCAGCCAGCCAGCCATCCATCCATCCATCCAGCCAGCCAGCCAGCCATCCAGCCAGCCATCCTCCATCCATCCAGCCAGCCCCCATCCATCCAGGCAAACAACCCCATCCAGCCAGCCATCCATCCATCCAACCCCCCCCATCTAGTCAGCCAGCCAGCCATCCATCCATCCATCCATCCATCCAACCCCCCCCCCCATCGAGTCAGCCAGCCATCCATCCATCCCCCACCCATCTAGCCAGCCAGCCATCCATCCATCCAGCCCCCATCCATCCAGCCAGCCAGCCCCCCATCCATCCATCCAGCCCGCCCCCATCCATCCATCCAGCCAACCCCCATCCATCCATCCAGCCAACCCCCATCCATCCAGCCAGCCAACCCCCATCCATCCATCCATCCAACCCCCATCCATCCATCCATCCAACCCCCATCCATCCATCCATCCAACCCCCATCCATCCCCCATCCAGCCAACCCCCATCCATCCATCCAGCCAACCCCCATCCATCCATCCAGCCCCCCATCCATCCAGCCAGCCAACCCCCATCCATCCAGCCAGCCAGCCCCCATCCATCCAGCCAGCCAGCCAACCCCCATCCATCCATCCAGCCAACCCCCAGCCATCCATCCAGCCAACCCCCATCCATCCAGCCAGCCAACCCCCATCCATCCAGCCAGCCAACCCCCATCCATCCAGCCAGCCAACCCCCATCCATCCAGCCAGCCAACCCCCATCCATCCAGCCAGCCAACCCCATCCATCCATCCATCCAGTCAGCCAGCCAGCCAGCCCCATCCATCCATCCAGCCAGCCCCATCCATCCATCCAGCCAACCCCCATCCATCCATCCAGCCAACCCCCATCCATCCATCCATCCAGCCAGCCAACCCCCATCCATCCATCCATCCATCCAGCCAGCCAACCCCCATCCATCCATCCATCCAGCCAGCCAACCCCCATCCAGCCAGCCAACCCCATCCATCCATCCATCCATCCATCCATCCATCCATCCAGCCAGCCCCATCCATCCAGCCAGCCCCATCCATCCATCCAGCCAACCCCCATCCATCCAGGCAGCCAGCCAGCCAACCCCCATCCATCCAGCCATCCATCCAACCCCCATCTATCCAACTAGCCATCCATCCATCCAGCCATCCATCCCCCAATCCAACCAGCCATCCATCCATCCATCCCCCAATCCAACCAGCCATCCATCCATCCAGCCATCCATCCCCCAATCCAACCAGCCATCCATCCCCCAATCCAGCCAGCCAACCATCCATCCATCCCCCAATCCAGCCAGCCAACCATCCAACCCCCAATCCAGCCAGCCAACCATCCAACCCCCAATCCAGCCATCCATCCATCCAACCCCCATTCCAGCCATCCATCCATCCAACCCCCATTCCAGCCATCCATCCATCCATCCAACCCCCATTCCAGCCATCCATCCATCCATCCAACCCCCATTCCAGCCATCCATCCATCCAACCCCCATCCCAGTTACCCATCCAACCCCCATCCCAGTCATCCATCCAACCCCCAATCCAGCCAGCCAACCCCCATCCATCCAGCCAGCCATCTATATCTATACCTCCAACCCCATCCAACCCCCATCCAGCCATCCAGCCAGCCAGCCATCCAACCCCCAACCAGCCAGCCATCCATCCAACCCGCAACCAGCCAGCCATCCATCCAACCCCCAACCAGCCAGCCAGCCAGCCATCCAACCCCCAACCAGCCATCCATCCAACCCCCAACCAGCCAGCCAGCCAGCCATCCATCCAACCCCCAACCAGCCAGCCAGCCATCCATCCATCCAACCCCCAACCAGCCAGCCAGCCAGCCATCCATCCAACCCCAACCAGCCAGCCATCCAACCCCCAACCAGCCAGCCATCCAACCAGCCAGCCAGCCAACCCCCAACCAGCCAGCCATCCAACCCCCAACCAGCCAGCCAGCCAGCCATCCAACCCCCAACCAGCCAGCCATCCAACCCCCAACCAGCCAGCCAGCCAGCCAGCCATCCAACCCCCAACCAGCCAGCCAGCCAGCCAGCCAGCCAGCCAGCCATCCAACCCCCAACCAGCCAGCCAACTAGCCAGCCATCCAACCCCCAACCAGCCAGCCATCCAACCCCCAACCAGCCAGCCATCCAACCCCCAACCAGCCAGCCATCCAACCCCCAACCAGCCAGCCAGCCAACCCCCAACCAGCCAGCCAGCCAACCCCCAACCAGCCAGCCAGCCAACCCCAACCAGCCAGCCAGCCAACCCCAAGCAGCCAGCCAGCCAACCCCAAGCAGCCAGCCAGCCAACCCCAAGCAGCCAGCCAGCCAACCCCAAGCAGCCAGCCAGCCAACCCCAAGCAGCCAGCCAGCCAACCCCAAGCAGCCAGCCAGCCAACCCCAAGCAGCCAGCCATCCAACCCCCAACCAGCCAGCCAGTCAGCCAACCCCCAACCAGCCAGCCAGTCAGCCAACCCCCAACCAGCCAGCCAGTCAGCCAACCCCCAACCAGCCAGCCAGTCAGCCAACCCCCAACCAGCCAGCCAGTCAGCCAACCCCCAACCAGCCAGCCAGTCAGCCAACCCCCAACCAGCCAGCCAGTCAGCCAACCCCCAACCAGCCAGCCAGTCAGCCAACCCCCAACCAGCCAGCCAGTCAGCCAACCCCCAACCAGCCAGCCAGTCAGCCAACCCCCAACCAGCCAGCCAGTCAGCCAACCCCCAGCCAGCCAGCCAGTCAGCCAACCCCCAGCCAGTCAGCCAACCCCCAGCCAGCCAGTCAGCTAACCCCCAACCAGCCAGTCAGCCAACCCCCAACCAGCCAGCCAGCCAGCCAGCCAGCCAGTCAGCCATCCAACCCCCAACCAGCCAGCCAGCCAGCCAGCCAACCCCCAACCAGCCAGCCAACCCCCAGCCAGCCAGCCAACCCCCAACCAGCCAGCCAACCCCCAACCAGCCAGCCAACCCCCAACCAGCCAGCCAATCCCCAACCAGCCAGCAAGCCAGCCAACCCCCAGCCAGCCAGCCAGCCAACCCCCAGCCAACCAACCCCCAGCCAGCCAGCCAACCCCCAACCAGCCAGCCAGCCAGCCAACCAACCCCCAACCAGCCAGCCAGCCAGCCAGCCAACCCCCAACCAGCCAGCCAGCCAGCCAGCCCCCAACCAGCCAGCCAGCCAGCCAGCCCCCAACCAGCCAGCCAGCCAGTCAGCCAGCCATCCAACCCCCAACCAGCCAGCCAGCCAGCCAACCCCCAACCTGCCAGCCAGTCAGCCATCCCCCAACCAGCCAGCCATCCAACCCCCAACCATCCAACCAACCAGCCAGCCAGCCAGCCATCCAACCAGCCAGTCAGCCATCCAACCAGCCAGTCAGCCATCCAACCAGCCAGCCAGTCAGCCATCCAACCAGCCAGCCAGCCAGCCAGCCATCCATCCAACCAGCCAGCCAGCCAGCCATCCAACCCCCAACCAGCCAGCCAGCCATCCAACCCCCAACCAGCCAGCCAGCCAGCCAGCCATCCATCCAACCCCCAACCAACCAGCCAGCCAGCCAGCCAGCCATCCAGCCATCCAACCCCCAACCAGCCAGCCATCCAACCCCCAACCAGCCAGCCAGTCAGCCATCCATCCAACCAGCCAGCCATCCAACCCCCAACCAGCCAGCCAGCCATCCAACCCCCAGCCAGCCAGCCAGCCATCCAACCCCCAACCAGCCAGCCAGCCATCCAACCCCCAGCCAGCCAGCCAGCCATCCAACCCCCAGCCAGCCAGCCAGCCATCCAACTCCCAGCCAGCCAGCCATCCAACCCCCAGCCAGCCAGCCAGCCATCCAACCCCCAGCCAGCCAGCCAGCCATCCAACCCCCAGCCAGCCAGCCAGCCATCCAACCCCCAGCCAGCCAGCCAGCCATCCAACCCCCAACCAGCCAGCCATCCAACCCCCAACCAGCCAGCCAGCCATCCAACCCCCATCCAGCCAGCCAGCCATCCAACCCCCAGCCAGCCAGCCAGCCAGCCATCCAACCCCCATCCAGCCAGCCATCTATCCAACCTCCAGCCAGTCATCCAAGCCACCCCTACCCAGCCAGCCATGCATGCATGCATTCATTCATCCAACCCCCATCCATCCAGCCAGCCATCCATCTATCCATCCAAACCCCCATCCAGCCATCCAACCCTCATTCAGCAAGCCAGCTATCCAACCCCCATCCAGCCAGCCAGCCCCCATCCAGCCAGCCAGCCCCCATCCATCCAGCCATCCCCCATCCATCCTGTCAGTCAGCCGTCCAACCCGCATCCAGCCAGCCAGCCATCCATCCAATCCACCCTTATCCAGCCAGCCATGCATGCATGCATCCATCCAACCAACCAACCCCTATATCCAGTCAGCCATGCATGCATCCAACTCCCATCCATCCATCCATCCATCCAACCAACCCCTATATCCAGTCAGCCATGCATCCATCCAACTCCCATCCATCCATCCATCCATCCATCCAACCCACCATCAACCAACCCACTACGCGCATCTGGTATTCCATTGAAAGTCTGAAGATAAAAGGGTGGAGAGGGATGGGGAGAGTGGGAGGTGAGGGGGAGAGCGGTGGCGTGAGTCACACCGCCACCGCCCACCTCACAGGGTTGGAGAAGGGAGGGGAGAGGAATGGAAGGTTCTCTTCGTGCAAGGGCGGCCATTGCCCAAAATTATAATTCTTTATTATGCACCTAATAACCCATCTCGTGGGCGGTGTCCAAACAAATCTTGCATTTTGTTTCATATGACAAAGTATTTGTTTCTATGAAGACTTTAAAGTTGGCAGTACAATGTTTGGCTTATTTACAAATTACCGCAAAGTTATACGGGAGATTGACCATTTCGCTTATCCGGTGACAGGAAGCTTGCGTATCCACAATAGGCTTTAATCAAGCACATCCCTCCCCCCAACCTCCAGAATACAACCCACAAGAGTTGCATAACTCCCGGGTGAGTATTTACTGCTAGGAACAAATCATTAATTAAGGGAAACGTTCCACCATCTCTGTCCCGTACGCGAATGCCTGACTTTTGAGAGCTTGGACCAACAGGCTGTTGCTTGGAGCGGCCCGCGGGCCCACATTCATCATATCCCGGTTGGTCCGGCACTCCTTTAAGAAAACTAGTTTTCTCTATGTCCACGTTTGTTCCGGCAATATTTCTTTTACCTGCTGGGAGGATGTTTAACAACCGTGCTCTTTACTAGGACTATTCTGCATTTTTTCCATATCGTTCACTCCAGAATGTTATTTTACTGTGTAAATTTGGGACCTGACCTTCCAGTATTTTCCCTGTGTATAATTTAGTATTTCTTCTTTCTAGCGAGTACATTTGGAGAGCTTTGAGACGATCCCAACAATTTAGGTGCTTCATGGTTTTGTTCTGTATCCCCTCTATTTCAGCAACCTCTCTCGCTTTGAAGGGGCGAGTGAATAGCAAGCCTCAAAACGGAACAGTACAAGTTATTTGAAATACTCTGTAGTACAACCATTGTGATGGGATCCCTGGATTTGAAGGTTCTTGTAATCCATCCTATTTTTCTGGCTGGCGCAATATTTGCTTGGTTATGCTCCCTAAACGTTAGGTTGTTAGACATTCCCAGATCCTTTACATGCCGCTTTCCTACTATGGGCACATTTAATTGTGTTGTACCCTGTATTATGTTTAAGGTTCTCATTTTACCATACCCTAGTACCTGGAATTCATCGCTGTTAAACATGTTATTTTCTACTGCCCAGTCGAAAACTTTATTAACATGTTTGTAGTTTTTTTTTTAATGTCTTCAACAAAAGTAATTTCCATGCTGATTTTTGCGTCATCTGCAAAGGATGTTACGAAGCTGTTGCTCATTTGTCTATCTGATATGATAATAAGGAAAAGCAGCGGTACAAGCACTGTACCTTGAGGTACAAAGCTTTTAACTGTGCTTTGATTATTTTATTTGGTTGACGGTTACTGTGGTCTATTCGACAAAATTTAATATCCACCGTCCTACTTTACCCGTTATTCCCATTGACTTAATCGTGTGTGCTATCACTCCATGGTCACATTTATAAAATACCTTTGCAAAGTCCGTGTATATTACATGCCTACTTAAAACTAAACTAAATAAATTAGGATGACATTCCAATTTAATTGTCAAATCATCAAATTTTAAAACTTAAAATTAAACAGCAGCATGCCAAATGCGAAGGAGGCACAAACATTTAAATTTCATACACAATGTAGTATTTTTCCGTCGGAATGTGAAATTCAAGTTGCCAAACCAATAATTATAAACCACACAGTATTCATATTGTCTAAAGTATGAAGAGTGTCAAAAATACTAGAAAAACTGAATAGTATTGTCTAAACATCAAAGAACAATCATACACGTTATGTACTGCCACTTCAAAAGACTTAAACCACATTTGTTACCAACACTTTGTCTCTAAGTTTATACCTCTTAATGTATTATATCTAGTTATATTACGGACTGATTTAGTATAACAATTAAAACTATGCCTTAAAGTTTGTTTAGATTGCCTATTTTGCCCCGTTTATACATTTCGTAGTTCACACAGCTGATATAATGTTACTAAACCAGCTTTTTCCCAGCCGCTAGTTGGAGACTAGCATACCGAGTGAATATTTTTATCAGCCATCCAACTAAAACCATCTACAAATTTTTAATTAGGCCATTCCTGGGAAACTAGTTAGGTTATGTAAACGTACTGAACACTACAAACTAAGATTACAAACTAAGATTTAGGTCTAATAGGCTTGTGGACCTCTCCAAGCAAAGCTGGTTAACCAGATCCAAAAGCTCAACACCGGCCACAAGTAACCTTAGACCAATACTTGTCATGCCCAGCAATTATTTCGCTAAAGCTAAGGTATCTGCTTTAACCAACCATGACCAACATTCAACTTCTAGTGATGAACGTATTCTAGTCTGCTCTGCTCACTAAATGAGCATATTTACAAGTGCTCTGAATAGTTTAGTGTTCCAGAAACACTTGCTACCAACCTGAAAGCAAGATTATTTCCACCATTATCTACACCACTTCATTAAGTGGTTTAAGTGGAATTATCAAATCAACCCAATTGAGCGACAAATTTACCCCATACTACATACAGCCCATCCTCCTGTTTTGGTGGTAGTTATAGTAACGATGAGGACCATAGTACGTATACCGACGTGCAATACAATTAGAAAAGTAGAAATCGGTACTAGTGATTTTGGACAAACTTGAAAAGGTTGAGTTTGTTAGAAAGATAAACTAAATTATTAAAATAACCTAACCTTCCGAGGCCTAATACTGTACACGTGCGATATACTAGGCCTAGGTATTTGTCTTTAGCTTCATTTTTCGGACACAAAGTGAATAGTGCCAAATTCTAATTGCTTGATACGTCAATCTTTGTAATCTGGTACAGTTACAAAGACAACTAATCTAAACAGGAGGATGGGTCGTATATTGGTATATTGCTATCAGCTGGGGATAACAACTAGCCCGACCGGATAAGCATTGCTTCTAAAGCTGGCGATAACACGTGCGAGTACTATAATTTCATTGACAAGAATAAGTAGTCAAACTGCTAGTTATTAATGTAGTACAACTGGTGATGGCAGACTTTACACACGTACACATGGCCACTTTTGCAGTATTATGCCCTAATTATATTTTACAAATTACTTAAATGCGTAAATAGTTAGAATAAACTAAGCATTTAGCACCGATGCTGTTGTATACGGTAAACCAGTCGATCCTCGAGGACCAAGTTGCATTCCAGAGCATGGCTTCCTGATACAAGAAACTAAGCTTACCAGGTGACAGTGCTACTTTATGAAGGGAGAACAAACTTCGCCAGAATAAAGTTCCAACTAAAGCGTGTTTAAAAATGTTTAAAGATTTAAGCTTCAAGAACCTTGCCAAAGAACATTTAGTAATTGACATTTGCTTTGGTGAACTAAAACGAGTCACGGGTTTTTAAAAACAAACGCCAAGTCGTTCTGATACTCTTGTGTATTTTTAATAAATACTAAAACCACCAGATAAGCCGGCTTCAAATTATGTTTCAAGCTTAACACTGGTTTCTATGAATAAACATCTATTTTCATAACTTTTAGGTGGTTCATACTTTCAGCTTTGTACAATTCACCTTCCAGTCAATTACTCTTAAGTGTTCATTTCTTTCAAATTTAAAACTCCAAACCAAATCTTCCCTCTGTTTATTTTTCAATCTTCATGAAATGTGCACTTCAATTTTAACCATTTTGTGCGCCATTCACATCACAAGCCATGCGTTAGGAATGTCAGAAGGGGAGGCGGCCGCAGGTGGGATCGATGCCTCAGGGGCCCGGAGTCCAGGCGAGTGAGTCACCAATTCACGAGTCTAGACAACCGCCACGTGGCCAATTTTACAACCATCTTTCAGTCTACCATGTCTGACAAATACGCACATGGTATGGACACTGGAGCAAAACATTAGTTTGACATTTCCAAACTATTTAGCCGACTCAAAACTGCCTACATGTTAAGCTAAAATTGGTGCAGTGAACAAATAAAAGCTAGCTAAAAAAAATCAATCTTTTAATGCCGCCAGTGTGTCGACAATAGCAGGTAAGGTAATTATCAGGAGAACGCACTAAGCCAGTATGACTATAGCACTAAGGAGGGTGACCAACCATTTATACCATCGGGAGACCAGAACGCAAGTCGGCAAGAAGCTGAGCAATCACTGTACCGACCAATCCAATAAAATATGGTTTGTTGTAAGTATTTTAATTTTATATATTTATAATTTTTGCCCCGAGGGGAGTTATTTTTTCCACTTTTCGGTGCTGCATACTGTTAATATGAATTATTCGCGCTCCAGCAACACTACCATGATAGAACTGATAAGTTGGCCAAGACTTTTGCTCGTAGAGGGAATTGATTACCAACTTTGACTGCCTTTGAGAAGCCCGAGGGCAGTAATATTCCGGGAACAAACTAAATTTCGGAGACTTGAGGCAAAGTGAAATTCACACCAGTTCCTCCATCTATCATCATTCTATTATGCAGGAGGTACCGCACGTCTATGGGTCATCCAATAAGGTTAGCAGACTTCTAGATGTCACCACTGCTAGGCTTAGGCTCGGCTACAAGTACCTCTGGGAATTTGTAACATCTGCTCATGTAGATTTGACTAAATGTAAACTCTCAGCAGAACTATTCGCATACTTTGTGTCATTATATATGTGGGGGTTCGATGTGAAAAAATCGCGGAATTTAGAGATATCATCACCAATAGTGTCCAAGAAATGTGTAAGTACTTCATTCATAATGATGTGCTGCCCGAGATCCAGGCGAAGTATCCAAACATTGCTTACTGTAAGTAATGCATGCACATGACTGTAAAGCTGCCGCCCAGTTGGGTGGGTGTGCAGCAAGACGAGTAACTGTGCGACTCATCATAGATGTAAAGTGCCTTGTATAATGACTTGTGAGCCTCTTGTTGAATCACTTGTGACAAGATTATTGATGTGTGTATTTGTGTGGGTGATTAAATATGTATGTGTAATGTATATATGTATACGTATGTACATGTATGCACGAGCCGGTCGGCCGAGCGGACAGCACGCTGGGCTTGTGATCCTGTGGTCCTGGGTTCGATCCCAGGCGCCAGCGGGAAACAATGGGCAGAGTTTCTTTCACCCTATGCCCGTTACCTAGCAGTAAAATAGGTACCTGGGTGTTAGTCAGCTGTCACGGGCTGCTTCCTGGGGGTGGAGGCCGGGTCGAGGACCGGGCCGCGGGGACACAAAGCCCCGAAATCATCTCAAGATAACCTCTCAAGATAACGAGTATGTGTACATCTATATATAACATTAATAATTGTGTAACTATCGTCAAAAGATTGTTATTTGCTTAGCTAAACGAACTAGAGGGTTCAGTTCCTGAACCGATTATGTGCCTAATCCTATACACCACCGCCCACGGGATGGGTATGGGGTGCATAATAAAGAAATTGAATTGAAGCAACACTAGCGTCGGTATATGTCGTCGGTCTATCCCACTGTTGATGTAACATTATACCTTAAATTTTGTAACTAGCTCAAGACTAGTTATTCTACAGAAATCACTGATATCTTGTGTTGGTATGGCATCTCTTGTCTGAAAGGTTCTTGTTATACAACCAGTCATTTTTCTGGTAGTTGTGACGGCTACTGTATTGTGTTCTGTAACTACTACTGTTATGATTACACCCAAACCCTTTACATTGCTTTTACATTCTATGGTATGATTTGATTGCGTTTTGTACGTTGTTTCCGATTTTATATTTGATTTTTATCCATAGCGCAGGAACTGGAAATTTTCTTCATTAAGTATCATTTTATGTGGCCCATTGAAAGACCCCGATTTACATCAATTTGGAGGTTTGCCGTGTCCTCCATGTTGTCTACTAAAAAAAACCAGTGTCATCTGCAAAGGATGATACGGCTCTGTAGTTTTATGTCATTGTCTATGTAAGACAAGAACATATCTTAGCTAAAGGTTTTTGGGTTCTGTTCCTGAACCCATTATGTGCCTCTAGTGGTTTCCACTACCACCCACAGGATGGGTACGGGGTGCATAATAAATGACCTAAACTAAATGCAAGTTAACATGAGCAACCTCTACACAGTAAAATACAGTAATATACTGGAGTGAACGATATGGAAGAACATGCAGGGTAGAACCAGTTAAGAGCAGGGGTGCCACAGGCACAATTCGAGAACACTGTATAATCAGAGGTCCACGGTTGTTCAGCATCCAAACAGCGAGTATAAGAAATATTGCCGGAACAACCGTGGACATCAAGAGAAAACTAGATCATTTTCTCCAAGTGCCGGACCAATCGGGTTGGGGTGGATATGTGGGCCTGCGAGCCGCTCCAATCACAGCCTAGTGGATGAAGCTCTGACAAGTCAAGCCTGGCCTCAGACCGGGCTTGGGGAGTAGAAGAACTCCCAGAACCCCATCAAGCAAGCAGGTATCAGCCTGATGCTAAAAGTACTGCAGTACTTTTAGCAAGTATTTGAACTAAAGTTCCAATATGAAGTGGCATTAGTAAATCACTTGGCACCCTCTAAAAATTAAAAAAAAAAAAAAAAAAACATTTTTCGACCCAAACAGCTTAAGTCCTAGCAATCCTAGGCAAAAAACGGAGTGTATTAGACTTAGGATTGCTTGGAGAGGTAAAATTTGGTTTTATATTTACAGTGTGGCTAAAAGGTTAATTTGTCCAAATTATACAAAATTAAACTTTCTGATGGTCCATTATTACATACTAACGCTTTCGATCACAGTTATTATAAGTATGGAGGATGAGGTGACATGATGGTAATGCTGGAGGAAGCTCTAGCATCATCTATTTCCTAACCAAGACTTCCGCTGTGCACCAGCCATTCCCTTGTCCAGTTTTTTTATTATAAATAACATTTAGGTACATCTGCTTTTGTATCAAGGGGTTGTCATAGCCAGGGAGTGGTAATGGGGGACGAGCTCCCATGACCTATAAAATCCTCCTATACGGCAAGCGTCTCCAACAGCCTCTGACAACCAAGTCCAACTCCTGGCCTGCACGGGTGGCTTAATCTTTAAGTCCAGCGGAAGTGCTTTTACCGACAGGAGAAGGGGCGAGGGCGTGCCTCTGCCGCCTTAAAACCAGCTGCTCCGGGTAGATGGGACTCGATAGCCTGGGAAGGCAGCCCATCTAGGGGAAGGAAACCCCCGATTTTAAACCTCCGCTGCCTTGCGGCCATACCCCTTTTCTGGGAAAGGCTTCAGGAGTCAACCTCGAGGAAAAATCCGGAGTTGGAGCCCCTAAGGCAGTTCGTTGTTGACGTCGACCTCATTCTGGCAGCTCCTGCGACGTTGCTGGAACCATGTGTATTGGCATTTGCCTTTCTATTGGATAATTTCAGCAACGTGGAGAGGGGGGACCTGCTGCATGGGTAACAGCTTCTCCTCCATATCTACCTACCCAGGCTTTGCGCCCTGTCAGGGCGCAACTCCATAGTCTTAGACTGAAGGATGCCTACTACTATTACTACTACTTCATCTGCTTTTGTGCAGATACCCTACACTATATGAAGGAGAGTACAGCGTGTCAAAAAACTACTTACGTAATGCTAAATATCTCCATCACAGGATGGTTGGTCATACAAAGGCATGAGGTAAATAGTCTGCACTAGCAAACTCTGGGTATATTAGGAGGGTATCATGAACACAAGTGAATAAGGAAACATACTGAAAGTCCTCATCTCTCAGGATGGTTAGTCAAACCGAGTCATACGTTCAGTAGCCTGGACTGGCAAAATTTGGGTGCAATATGAGGATATCCTCAAGAAAACTAGTGAATAAAGTACTGTAATTGCAAAGCTCCAGGTACCTCATGCCAATGGGTCTGATCTGATAACTGGGCATTCGGTAATGTGCGCGAGATCATGTCTGTTCATGCTCAGAGTTTGCACCTGGAGTGCTCAGGATTGGGAAACCGGTCACCTGTTGCCACAGGTAACTAACCCAACCTGATCCTAGCAACCATTGTGTCGCACAGTCTGGATAACCCTTCAATGACAAACATTGCAGCCAAATTTGCGTGTAACAAAGATGAAGATGAATTAGTCCTACGTATCCCCATCTCTGCTGTCAAAACTATTATACCAAACATTCTTTGTCCAGAGATTTCAATTTAAAACTAGTTGATTCACCACATTTAGGAAGAGTTTAGACCTAACCACCTTACTTCACTTTTCTCTTCGCCATAATTACGTTTATTCATATTCACTTTAACCAGTCTTAATGTTTAAACATGCAACTTTTCTACATTTGTATTAATTAATCTGCATATATCAAATTAGGTATAATACTTATATTACAGTAAATGTAATTTTTGAGGAAGGGGGGGTCTCCCTTTAATCTCCCTCGCGATCCCATCCACAATGAACAACCATCAGGAGAAAAACTATGCCTGTGTGAATACAATGTATAGGTGCACATGAACAATTACTGACGAATTGCACACACAGCTGGTTCTCGAAGTATCAAATCATTCACTATTTAATTGTAACTTATGTTAATGACATTCTCCATTATCAAGATCGTTCAGCGTGATGTGCTTCCGTTACATCCATAAATAACACTGTATACCTACCTTATAATGACATGCCTTTAAGAAAGTTTGAGCATCTAAGCATGTAATGAGAGACTAAAGGCGAGTCAACAGCAAAAAAGCCAGGACTAAGATTCAAGTTGGGCCATATGTATGTGAGCAGATATGACAAGACGGCGTCAGAGATAATTAAAAAAAAATGAACCTTGCCTTTATATAAACTGTCTCATTAATACCCTTCATCTTTATACAACATTTGCCTTTCGGCAAGCTAGTAAAGAATAACAAGTCTCCACACAAACTAGACATGTTAGATACTAATCCTAAAAAGGGGTCTCCTAAAATCTTTCCTGTATCTACTCTTCCCTGACGCCGTCTTGTTGAACATTGTTACGGGAATTTTGGTCCTGGGCTTTGCTGCTGTTGACCCTTTCCTTTTTTCGGACTCATTTTTCTCCATAAATAAATTGTCTCATAAATTGTCTACTACAATAATGCTTATAAAAATATATTACATTCGCCCTTCTCTCCTAACGCTGATGTAATTTACACAGATTTTGCAAAAGCCTTTGACAAATGTGACCATGGTGTTATTGCACATAAAATGCGTTCAAAAGGAATTACCGGAAAAACTTACGTTTAATAATAAATTTTTACAATTTCCTGACTAATAGAACCCAATGTGTAGTAGTAAACAATATAAAATCCGGACCATCAACCGTAAAGAGCTCTGTCCCCCAGGGTACTGTGCTTGCTCAGTACTTTTTCTCATCCTCATATCGGACAGACAAGGACACAACCTATAGTACTGTATCATCCTTTGCAGATGACACTAGGATTTTTATGAGAGTAGACAACATAGCAATAATGCCGTGTCTTTTGTCAAGACAAAGATAAAGACTAAAGCCTTCACAATTTGTTACCGTACTAATGCGCTGGTTTGTTAACCATGCGTATAAACTCCGCATTACTTTGAGCAAGACTACTGAATCTGGAAACTTCGAATGCAACTTCTAGGTATCCCCATCCTAGTTTCCTACCCTAATCTACCAGTAAATCTTACACAGTGTTTAAACTGAATTTTTTGAAATTTAGACAAACTACACATTAAAACTAATTAGTCTCGTCTCGTTACAAACATTACGTCGAACGAGCATGGTCCGTTACTATATTAACCATTTAGGTTCAACAATTCTAAAAGTCAAAATTTATTGGTCTACAATACTTCATACAGGAAACAGTCAAAACCGAACTTGTACGCAGTTTGGAGCGAGGAAGACCAACAGGACAACACTAAACGTAAAAAAAAATTTTTTAGTTTAGTTCATTTATTATGCACCCCCATACCCATCTTGTGGGCGGTAGTGGAAAGGGTTACAGAGGCACATAATGGGCTCAGGGACTGAACCCAACAATTCATTTAGCTAAGCAAGTTACAATCTTGAGCTAGTTACAAAATTCACTAAGTCGTCATATCATAAATGGGTTCGAGATCGACCACAAGTACAGTTTCTAAATTAAGCAACTGACATATGTGAAGTGCTAGTGTCACAATTGATGTTTATCCTGCACACCGCCCCCCATCGTGGGCAGCGGTGGATAGGTTAAAGTCAGTGACTACCTACAGTTTGCAAACTGGGAATATTTGGCTAAAATTTCTGGTAGCAGATCATTTTGAATGAAATACTTACACATTGCTGAAACATTGGTTATAGAATTGTCTCTGAATTCACGTATCTTTTCGCACTCCATCACAGTGACGGAGGGTGTGCGAATAATTCGCACATCTATGGTTCATAAAATCAGAAGACATGGATGTTACTACTGCTCGGTTTAGACTTACAATTATCTCTGGTAATTCTATCTGCTGATGTAGACCTGACCAAATGTTTTAAGTAATTTGTTGACAGTTTACAAGTTAGTTTAGTCACTTATACACCTCGCATCCATCCCGTCGGCGGAAGGCGTTACAAAGGCACATCATGGCTTCACGAACAGTCCGTCTAGCAAAACAAGTATATCTTATGAAGCCAGTCATAAGACTCTTGGACATTTTAATTGCCGAAAATATTAACGATAATTTTCGATACGTTTTGAGAAAGCTGTAATGACCAGTTGTATTTCAGCCTATTAATTCAGGTCAATTTAATTAATTGAAAATTTATGAGAATAACGTCCACCTTTGATTATTGTAAGTACGAATGAACTCTAGGATCCATGCTAAATTATGTCGATGTTTAAATATTTCCTTATTAATAACATTTTACACGAGATGCATCAATGAAGTTTAATTTAATTATAAAGCCAATTGTGTGTCAAGGAGATAAAGTCCTGTGCAAACGAAAACTAGGGCGGAGCAAACCGACTGAAGCCAGAAAAACGCCACAGCGACCGTTAGAGCACGATACGATACTTCCATTATCCCCCCCCCCCAATACTCACTGCAGTAATATGTTCAGCCCCCTCCACCTCGCCCCCCCCCCTAGTATAGCCTTATTTTATTCAACACTAATCCAACTCCCCCACCCCCTGCTTCCACAAATGCAAGTTATAAAGATGTCTAGCCAAGAAATTCCGCGAATAACAAAGTTATACTTACGTCGACAAAATCTATACTTGTGCGTCATCTGGAGTCGTCAACAGTGTCAACCGTCCCGCAGACCACATCACATTCCGCAGCCCCAACAATCTATACACCACGTGTGCTAACTTCACTACCGCAATACTTCCAGAACATTCCCCATGCTCTGTCTGGCCACTTTCTACACACTTTAGTAGGGTGTTGAACATGCTGCTATGGAGGAATGTTCACTCACAGGATGAATGGCGCTGCCTAATAAACCCTCCCCTCGGTGCAAAATTCACACACACACAGAAAAGGTGAAAAAAGGTGAAAAGAAAAGGTTAAAAGGTGACACCCGTCGTGTCAACACCTGCATCAGAGGAGCTCCAGGATATGTCACAATTCCTAAGTATTGTAGTATAGGTTGATGATAGCGAGTGGTGTCCCAAAGAACAAAGGTGTTGTGCTTTGGAAAAATAGGCGAGAACACGAATGTGCCAAGTAAAAAAATTGGACAAGAAAAAGTTGCCCTAGTGTTCATAGTGCAGACAACAACATTCAAGATGGCCGCCGGTATGAAGGAAAACAAAACGGGTAGATTTGGGGGGTTTTAATGAAGAAACCATTAATATAAGCAGTCTACACAACAAATTGGCAAAATTAGATATTATAGTGAACTATTATATAGAAATAATCAGCAAACTGAAAGTAATGAGCATTTGAGTAGCAAAGTTTTAGGTCTTGAGAGGTTAGTGAAAGACTTATGCAAGGTCAAGAATCAATTGGAAACAAAGTGCAAAGCCATGGAAGAGGAAAATAAACTTAAAAATAGCTTTGGAAGAAAGCAAATTTGAACATAAATGACTACAATAGGTAAGTAAATTCAACAGGAAAAATAGTTTTTGTTAGTACTGATGGAGGAAGTTACACAGGGAATAGAACAGTGCAAGAAAAATATGCATCTCACCTATGAACAAGTGGCCAAAGAGAAGGAAAAAAAATAGAAGAAGCGGTTAAGGAAGTCAAACACTGCAGCAACCAAGATAAAACAAACATTAAGCTGGAAGCGAGAAAGGAATTTGCATCAAATCCTAAATTGGTGCAAAACACAGTTGATCGAAGCAAGTCCCCGATAATTTTGGGTTGCAAAGAAAATGAAAACATCTAGGTCAGAGCTGTAGAAGAGAAAGTAGTAGATAAAATTGTTGGCCTCGTGGATCTTACTACCATATAGAATGTCTGCGACTACAGAAGGATTGGAAAGTACGTAAAAGGGGAAAGATCGACCTTTGAGGATCACCCTGAACGGTGCCAAAGAGATGGAAGTACCAAGGAATGCTAGCAAATTACAAAGTGATGAGGGGAAAGTATGGTTGTTAAGACGAGATCTTTCAGAAGACAAAAGCTGAAACTGAACCTCGTCCAGGCAAAACGTCTAAATGAGAGCAGGAATGAAGAAGAAATCAATTCAGACCGATAAATTGTTACAAAAAGGCAAACCAACAAGATCACTAGAGAAAGGGGTAGTGAAGAATAAGGAGAGGGGGAACATGTTCCTTAAAATTGCATACACCAACATAGATGGAGTGAGATCAAAGATACTAGACTTAAGTAATGTAACAGCTGCAGACACCAGACATTGTTGCACTCACGGAGACAAAACTTGAGGATATTTTAAATGAGGGGCTACTCAGTTTGGAGACGGGACAGAAAAAGTGGAAAAGGAGGTGGCGTTGCAGTGCTGGTGAAAGAACACCTAAAGATATACAAAATGATTGCCAATCCACAAGTTGACATAATAGCACTAGAGATCTGCAATCAGGATGATTAACAATCAAATGCATATAGTCTACCGCCAAGCAACACATGGACAAAGGAAGAGCTAGATAATAAACGAGAGGGTCTTATTACAATAATCAGAGAAATTATAGCGAGAGCACATAAAGATCGATCAGTTAGTTTAGTTCATTTATCATGCACCCCATACCCATCTTGTGGGCAGTAGTGGAAAGGGTTACAGAGGCACAATGGGCTCGAGGACTGAACCCCACAATTCATTTAGCTAAATAAGTTACAATATGAGATAGTTACAAAATTCAGTAAAAGTCGTCACATCATCAATGGGTTCGAGATCGACCACAAGTACAGTTTCTAAATGAAGCAACTGACGTATGTGGAGAGCTAGCGTCACAATTGATATGTTTGTCCTGCACACCGCCCCCCGTCCAGTGGGCAGCGGTGAACAGGTTACAATCACTTTGTTACTACCTCCAGTTAGCAAACTCGGGATATTTGACTAAAATTTCTGGTAGCAGATCATTTTGAATGAAATATTTACACAGCTGAAACATTAGTTATAGAATTGTCTGAATTCACGTATCTTTTCACACTCCATCACATAGTGACGGAGGGTATGCGAATAATTTTGTTGAGTTTACATTTGGTCAGGTCTACATCACGACTGTTGGTAGTCGCGACTTCAACTTTAAATCCAGACTGGGAGGCATATGAAGCTAGAACAGAAGATTTTTGGACTTTTAATTCGTAAACCTCATCCTGGAAACATTCATGTTTCAACATGTTAAACAAGCTACGAGGATGAGGTAAGAGGATGTTTCCTCCATGCTGGATTTGATATTTACCAGGAAAGAGGAAGATATTTGACATTCAGTGCCTTCCTCCCTTGGGTAAAAATGACCATGTCTTTTTGGGAATAAAGTATGCAATGCGTTATAATCTGGAAGAAAATGAGGTTCAAGCAGTTGAAAACCCTGATTTCAGGAGAGGTCATTATGGGGAACTCAGACATTTCTTTAACCCTTAGACCACACATATTACTGCGCATATTGGGCGCCCCAGTAGCGAAAATATTTGAATTGTGTAAAACTTAAAAATGTTAAACAAATCTCCAACTTATTGGATTCAGTGTCTTGAAACTTTCAAAATATTTTCAGAAATGATTTTAGACGAACTTTTAAAAAATAAGAACGTTTTGTTAAGAACAGCTAATAACTGGAACTGAAGGATAATGCAGTAATAAATAGATGCAAGCACCTGTCCGATGCTCAAAAGAATAGTAAGAAGAGTCCACAGTGGATATGCAGTTGGTTATCTTGAGGTTATCTTGAGATGATTTCGGGGCTTCCCCACAGTCCAGTCCTCGACCAGGCCTCCACCCCACAGGAAGCAGCCCGTGACAGATGACTAACTCTCAGGTACCTATTTACTACTAGGTAACAGGGGCATCAAGGTGAAAAACTCTGCCCTCGCCGGCGCCCGGGATCGAACCCGGGACCACAGGATCACGCGTCCAGTGTTCTGTCCGGCTGAGCCTTTATATCATTTATATCGGTGCCTTTATATCATTGCTGAGTAATAGACAACATAATGAGTAACTTATGCTCTATTTTGTTATATATAATATAAATACATTGTCCGATGTTTATGTGTTACTTTCATCAATGTTCCAAAATATATTTTTAGGGGCCGATTTTTTCCGATTTCAAACTATTTTCTGTCTCTCTAGGTTTTGGTGATTAAGGACCATATTAGGTCTTTTTCACTTATGTAAAGTATACCCTAAATATATCCTCTAAATTATAATTATCCCTTTTTTTTTTTTTAGGTTATTTTTACTTAACTTCAACACACTGACCTGTAACTTTCACATATTCGAGTACGAATGTCAAACAATGTTTATTAAAACAACAAATTAAAATTACCTTTATTCATTGTTGATAACTTCAACTTCAATTATCTCAAACTAGAGTTTCAACTTTGAGTGGCTTTAAAATTTAAGTTTGACCGATTCTCACTATTTTGACATTGTGTGCTCAGCTGTGTTCTACAATCCCTTCAGAATGGATTTTTCATAAACTTTATACATTTGGAGTTATAATTTTTTGGGGTCTAAATTTGCAGCATATTTCAAATGCCTGACAATTTTTTTTATTGTTAACTATACTGAAAACCTATATTCTAAATTTGATGAAAATGAACATATGCTATTCTCAGAGAATAACATTAAATGAACAATTGGTGATGGTTCATATTTTTTATTCAAAATTGAAAATCTGAAGTTTTCAATATTGAATTTTAAAATTAATTTTGATTCTCTTGTTTTCCAAGTTACGCTGTAATCATTTAGACAAAGTTGGAGCATCTGCTTAGTTGATTATGCAAAAAAAAATTGGAAAGCGTTTGTGCAAGTTTTAATAACTTAAATTATTGTGTCAAATCGTATGTATGTATGTATTGCGCTGTTAAGGGTTAAGGAATTTGACTGTAAAGACGCTGTTAGGACGAAGTAAACGAGATGTATGTCAAGTTTTGTGAAACATACGATAAAGGCACAAAAATTTTACCAAAGAAGAGATGCAGAACTAGGAAACAGGATTGGTTCAACAGAAACTGCAGGGGAAAGCCAGAGACCAAAAGACGCAAAAATGGAATCAATATAGGAAGAGCCCAAACCCCCAAACATACCAGTGATAGAAACAACTACACGGCAGTGAGGAGAGGCGCAGAAAATTTTTGAAAAAGGGATTGCAGACAAACGTAAAACAGAACCAGGCCTATTCTATAAATTCATAAATTGCAGGTAAAGGATAATATTCAGAGGTTGAAAATGGGAAACAGATTCAAGGCAAATGAAAAGGAAATGTGTGAAACATTAAATGAAAAGTGTGTGTGTTTGTACAAAATGAAATCTTCAGGGAACCAAACAATAAGAATTCCAGAGAACAGAGCAACCCGTTCTCGCAAATTTAATAAGTCAATATTGACTTATTAAATATGTGCATAGGTGACATACTTAACATAATAGATACCCTTAAAAAGATTCATAGAAAACACCGACCTTACCTAACCTTGTTAGTATCTTAAGATAAGCATCTTATTGCTTCGTAATTACAATTATTACCTAACCTATAATAGGTATAGGTTAAGTAATAATTGTAATTACGAAGCAATAAGATGCTTATCTTAAGATACTAACAAGGTTAGGTAAGGTCGGTGTTTTCTATGAATCTTTTTAGGGGTATCTATTATGTTAAGTATGTCACCTATGCACGTAGTTAATAAGTCAATATTGACTTTACGAATTTGCGAGAACGGGTTGAACAGAGCACAGAGGTGTCTTGAGACAAAGTGGGAAAATATGCTCAAGGAGCTAAGTACGAACAAAGCAGTTGGCCCAGTTGGAGTTTCATTATGGGTTCTGAGAGAATGTGCATCTGAGCTCAGCATTCCATTTCACCTGATTTTTCAGGCATCCTGTGTACAGGAGTTGTAGCAGACATGGAAAAAGGCTAACATAGTTCCAATTTACAAAATTGGCAGCAGGGAAGACCACCTCAATTATAGACCTGTACCATAGACCTGTACCATAGACCTGTACCATAGACCTGTACCATAGACCTGTACCATAGACCTGTACCATAGACCTGTACCATAGACCTGTACCATAGACCTGTACCATTGACCTGTACCATTGACCTGTACCATTGACCTGTACCATTGACCTGTACCATTGACCTGTACCATTGACCTGTACCATTGACCTGTACCATTGACCTGTACCAGTGTAATAGTCAAAATTTTGGAAAAAATAATTAAAACTAAATGGGTAGAACACCAGGAGACAAACGATATAATACGAAATCACCTGTAAGGTTTTCGATCTGGAAGATCCTGTGTAACAAATTTACCATTTCTATGATCGAGCCAGAGATTTTACAGGAAAGGGATGGTTGGGTTGACTGCATCTATCTGGACCATAAAAGGCTTTCGACAGAGTTCCACATAAAAGGTTCTGGAAACTGGAACACACTGGAAGGGTGACAGATAAGCTGCTAACACGGCTGAAAATTTTTCCGATTGATAGAAAGATGAGGGCATTAATAAGAGGAAGTGTATCGGACTGGAGAAATGTCAAGCAGAGTACCACAGGGTTCAGTTCTTGCACTGGTAATGTTCATTGTCTACATAAACGATCTACCAGATGGAACAATTATATGAACATGTTTGCTGCTTATGCTAAGATAAGAGGGGAGGGAAGATAAGAGGGGAGGGAAGATAAGAGGGGAGGGAAGATAAGAGGGGAGGGAAGATAAGAGGGGAGGGAAGATAAGAGGGGAGGGAAGATAACAGGGGAAGGGAAGATAACAGGGAAGGGAAGATAACAGGGAAGGGAAGATAACAGGGAAGGGAAGATAACAGGGAAGGGAAGATAACAGGGAAGGGAAGATAACAGGGAAGGGAAGATAACAGGGAAGGGAAGATAACAGGGAAGGGAAGATAACAGGGAAGGGAAGATAACAGGGAAGGGAAGATAACAGGGAAGGGAAGATAACAGGGAAGGGAAGATAACAGGGAAGGGAAGATAACAGGGAAGGGAAGATAACAGGGAAGGGAAGATAACAGGGAAGGGAAGATAACAGGGAAGGGAAGATAACAGGGAAGGGAAGATAACAGGGAAGGGAAGATAACAGGGAAGGGAAGATAACAGGGAAGGGAAGACTTAAATTGCCATACCCTTCAAGAAGACCTAGACAAAAGTATATGGAGCACCAATTGGCAAATGGAATTTAATGTAAATAAATGCCATGTTATGGAATGTTGAATAGGAGAACAGACCCCACACAATCTATAAATTATGTGAGAAATCCTTAAAGAAGTCTGACAGATCTAGGTATGGTTCTAGATGGAAAACTATCACCCGAGGACCACAAAGAACGTTGTGCAAGGAGCCTATGCTACAATTTTTAACTTCATAATTGCTTTTAAATACATGGGTGGCAAAATACTGAAGAAATTGTTCACAACTTTTGTTAAGACGAAAGCTGGAATATGCAACGGTTATATGGTGCCCATATCTAAAGAAGCACATCAGCAAACTGGAAAAGGTGCAAAGACATGCCACTAAGTGACTCTCAGAACTGAAGGATAAGAGCTACAAGAAGAGGTTAGAGGCATTAAATATGCCAAAACTAGAAGAGACGAAAAAGAGGCCATATGATCACTGCATACAAAATAGTAACAGGAATTGATAAAATTGATAGGGAAGATTTCCCGAGACCTGGAACTTCAAGAACAAGGTCATAGATTTAAACAAACTAAACACAGATGCCAAAGAAATAAGGAAATTCACTTTCGCGAACAGTGGTAGACGGTTGGAACAAGTTAGGCGAGAAGGTGGAGGCCAAAAACCATCAGTATTGTAGTTTCAAAGCATTGTATGACAGTGCTGGGAAGATGGGACATCACGAGCGTAGCTCTCATCCTGTAACTACACTTAGGTAATTACACACACCATTTTCCCATCAGCCCTCCACCCCCACTATTTACCCCCCCCCTCCTCTCTGACTGCCTCACTACTACTCAAGCCCCCTTTGCCTTTCAGACCCTCCCACAAGATGCCCAGACCCCACTCACCCCCCAGACACCCAGAGTTTCCAAGAGTTTCTAGGTTAGGAACACCAATGATGATGGGGTATCCAATAAAGCAGAAGAGATAAAGAGTGAGGCAGATCGACAGTTGCAATAGTGGAAACAAATAAATGGCATGGTCTCGGATGCTATCTTTCCAGAAGGGTACCAAGTGATAAGAAAAGAAAGGACAAAGACGGAGTGGGAGTAGCATTGCTAATAAAGCGGAAATGGAAGTTTGAAGACCTGGAAAATCGGGGTACCAATGAAAGCACAAGCTCCATACATGGAACTGACAGCAGATGGGAAGAATATTGCAATCTTTATAATCTATAAATCCCTACCAAACAGCAGAAAGCCCAGGAAGGAGTATGATGAAAACAACAAGGCATGTATTCATGAACTACAGAGGGCAGCAACAATAGTTCACAGAATGAGAGCAAAACTGCTGGTAATGGGGGACCTAAATTAGAAACGTGGGGAGCAAAGTTAGTAGACGTCATAGACAGGAATTTCCCCAACATGTGAAGGAAGACAAGGAAAAGAGGGATGGGGGAATACACCAAGTCTATTAGACCCGATTTTCACCCAGAATGTAGAAGACAATTTGAAACATTAAATACCACTAGGAGCTAGTGACCATTGTATCACTAGTCTGACTACATGATGGAACTTAAAATTGTGACCACGGGACAAGAAGTCTGGGAAAGGAGAGTTGACTACAGGAAAGGGGACTACAGAAGGATAAGGGACTATCTGGGAAAGTGCAGTGAGAGGAAGAAATTAGATGAAAACCAGACCAAGATATGATGAACCCAGTCACATCGAAATGAAAGGAGGCCGAAGAGAGATTTATACCAACAGTAAAGGAAAAAAGCAGGATGGAATATAATAACCCATGGTTTAATAGTGTCAGGAAGCAAAAATGAGAAGCAGGAGGGAGTGGAGACAGTACAGAAGACAACAGGATTAGATGCGACAGAGCTAGGAACGATTACATTAACAGTATCTGAAAGAAATGAGAAAAATTGCTATCAAAGCAAAAAAGCAACCTAAATTACTACATAGCCATACAAGAAAAATGTCAGTGAACGACCAAGTGACAAGACTAAGAAAAACAGAAGGGGCATATACAGAAAGTGACAAGGAAATCTGCGAGGCACTGAATGCCAGTTTCCATGGAGTGTTCACAACAGAGCCTGAGCAGCTCCCATTGTTAGAAGAGATTACCCTAGATGAAAGATATAGATCGGAAATAGGCGAGACAGCAGAGGCAGTAATGAAACGGTTGACAACATTGGATGCATCTAAAGCGGTTGGACCAGACAGTATCACCGTGGATACTAAAGAGGCAGCGCAGGGCCTCACATGCCTCTGGCAATGATCTTTAATGAGTCACTTATGTCAGAAGAATTGCCCAGATGCTGGAAGAAGGCAAATGTTGTAAAGATTTAAGAAAGGAGATAGGGAGGAGGCACTTTACTACAGATCCATATCACTGACAAGCATCCCCTGCAAAAATACTTTAAAGAATAATTAGGCTAAGACTTGTTGCACATCTGGAGAGCATTAGGTTAGTAAAACATCAACATGGGTTCTGGAGAGGGAAATCATGCCTAACAACCCTTTTGGAATTCTATGATAAAATAACAAGGATAAGGCAGGACAGAAGGTTGAGTTGACTGCATATTTCTAGACTGCCAAAAAGCCTTTAATACAGTACCACACATGAGACTGATATTCAAACTTGAGAGGCAGTCAGGAGTAAGTGGAAAGGCCCTAGCATGGGTAACGAACTACCTAACAGGAAGGAGCCAGAGTAACGATAAGGGGCGAGAAGTCTGACGAGCGAACAGGAATGAGTGGAGTACCTCAAGGATCAGTGCTGGGGACCATTTCTATTTCTAATATACGTAAATGACATGTTTACAGGAGTAAAATCCTACATGTCTATGTTCACGGATGACAAGATTAATGAGAAGAGTTGTGACAGATGAGGATTGTAGGATCCTCCAAGAGAATTTTAACAGGTTGCAGAGATAGTCAGGGAAATGGCTATTGGAGTTCAACACGAGCAAATGTAAAGTTATTGAAATGCGATCCAGTGATAGGAGACCAAAGGGATAGTACACAAAGGGGAACTGCCTACCTGTAATTCAAGAAAGACCTGGGAGTGGACACAACACCTAATCTAACCCTTAAGGCACATAAATAGGATAACAATAGCAGTGTACTCTACACTGGCAAAAGTTAGATTATCATTCAGACACCCAAGTGAGAAGGCTTTTAGGGCGTGTTACACTGCCTACGTGAGACCAGTCTTAGAGTATGCTGCGGCATCATGGAGTCCCCACCTGAAGAAATGCACAAGGAAACTGGACAAGGTTTAGAAGTTTGCAATGAGGCTTGTCCCAGAGTTACAAGGGATGGGATAAGAGCGCCTGAAGGAACTGAACCGTACAACACTAGAAAAAAGGGACGGGGGGTATGACAGGAACGTATAAAATACTCGGGAAAATTGACAAAGTGGAAATAGATGAAATGTTCACACGTAATATTAACAGAATGAGGGGACATGGGTGGAAGCTGGAAACTCATCCGAGTCACAGAGATGTTAAAAAGTTTTCTTTTAGCGTGAGAGTAGTGGAAAAATGGAATGCACTTAAGCAGCAGGTTGTGGAAACAAACTACAGTTTTCATAATTTTAAAATAGATATGATAGGGAAATGGGACAAGAGTCATTGCCGTAAACAACCGATGGCTAGAAAGGTGGGATCCAAGAGTCAGTGCTCGATCCTGCAGGCACAAATAGGAGTTAAAAAAAAAAGTTTACAATGTTTAACTGTTTACAATGGATAACAATAGAACACAGGGACACCGATGGAATCTTGAGACTCGCGTGTCTCAGATGTTAGGAAGTTTTCTTTTAACGGAAGGGTGGCTAGTAAATGGAATGACCTAAATGCGCAGATTGTAGAGGCTAACTCAATTCATAACTTTAAAAGCAGGTATGTTAGAGAAATAGACCAGGAATCATTGCATTAGACAACAGCTAGAAAAGCGGGATCCAAGAGCCGAGTTCGATCCTGCATGCACAAATAGAGTACACATGCGCACGCTTGCTGCCTGTCCAACAAGATATTCCGTAACCAATATGTAGATACTGTATAGCTTTCATGTAGTGTACAGTACAATGCACGAAAGCGCTAGTGTGTGCAGGCAGGCAGCCAAGAAAATTGCAGCATCTAGGACACCTCTTGCCTTCTCAACAGAAGGTGACTGGAAAAACTATTTGAAGCACAAGTTTGCTGCCATTTTTACTGTGCACTGCTGTCCTAGATTTCCTGCCCCCCATTATCCAAATTCTGGTTAAAGTAGAGATCCATGAGGAGACTTATCTTGGCACATTTGGGTTGGACTGGTCAGTACACAAGAACCTTTAACATTGGACAAATTTTGAGACTTGACATTATGCATAGGGCCAATGTTCTTAAGGTTCCCCACCTAGCCGTACTTTGGACAAGATGTTGGCAAGACAATTACGAGGAGAAAGCATTAAGCCAGTTTGACTATTGGCTAGAAACTGGTAACTGTCCCCTCTAGAAGATGTTTATGATGGCAGTTCCAGTCTCTGGAATACTACTAGTGATCATTCCGAGACCAACTCATTTTGAACACAATCATTCAATATTTAGACAAGCATGAAATGAAGGCATTTTATCACATGAAAGCTCTGGCACAACTTGCTAGCTTCATCCTTTAACTACAATGATTTAACTGTATATAACTCTTAAGTTACATTTTCTTTGGTTTTCAGTTTCATCAGCCTACCAGCATTAGAATAAATGCTAAGGTGACTAATGGATGCAAATGAGAGCACAAAGTGAACATTCCCATGCAGTACCTTGCACAATTTCTACCGAAAAATCAAAACCTCTCAGTCCGGCACTCTGAAACCGGACCTAGTATTTGGTCTGGCTCTTAAATCTTCATTCTGTACACACTTTGGAACTGTTCATTTAGCATTTCACACATTTATTTCATTCTCAGTACAGTAATTCTGTTCCCTATTCAAATTTATCTTTTACATGAAGCTTGCTTTCAATGAATTCATAGAAAAGGTCTGCATCTGTGACATTTGTCCACTATAATTTTCTGCCTCTTCTCACTGCTGAGCAATTGTTTCTTGATTGCTTGTAATGCCGGTACATTTGCCAGTTTGCCCTCTTACGATATTGAACCCATTTTCTCGTCTTCCTCTCTGACCTTCTCAATTTCTGTTGAATCACTCCTGTTTTCTGGTTCTGCATCTGTTTTGGTATGAAAGTTTGTGTGCCTTCATCAAATATTTTGCAAAATTTTGTATACATCTCATTTACTTCCTTGCCTAGCAACAAGGCTGTCCAATTAAACTCCTTAAAAAAAAATTGAAGTTCCCCTATAGTGTCCTCTTGAAATTGAGTTCAACTGTTTTGATGTATTCTCTTCTAGATTACATCACAAAGCATTTTTAATGTCCAACAGGACATTATCTCACTCCCAAGGAAGGAAGGTACTGGAAGTCAAATATCAATTCTTTTCTGGTGAATATTAGCTCCAGTACTGACAGGACATCCCCTTCCCTCATTCTTGTGGTCTGCTTGACATGTTGATGCACGAATATCTCCAGAATGATGATTACAAATCTGCCTGTCCAAATGTCCTCCATTCTTGCTTCATAGGCCTCCCAGTCTATGGCTTTAAAAAGTTAACATTTAAAGTTCTCCAGTACCAACAATCGTGATTTACCTATCCGCTTTTACTATAATCTCTTATGAACATTATGAGGCCCTCTTGTTTCTCATCCAGTTCTTCCTTTGAGGAACTAGCTTTCAAGTCCCTAACACTAGAAAAAAAATTAATTTCTGTTCCCATTTGAAGCAAAACTTCTAATGAGGTTCATTTTCAGCTTTTCTCTGTCTTCCTTTGAGAGGTCTTGTCTTACTGACCAGTTTGCCATCCTCATCACACTGCAATTTCCTGGCATTTCTAAGCACTTCCGTCATGTGTTTCACTTCATTAAATGTCACCCTTAAGGAGCGGTTCTTTTCTTTTTCCTATCCTTCTAAAATTAGACATTTTCCTTTTAATTGAGGCCTTCTCCTAAACCTACTATTTTTTGACTTTTCTTCTGAACGATGATACAGTTTCCTTTTCTAAACACCTGAAAATTATTATGGACTTGCTTCTATCTACAGTGTTTAGTACTAGTTTACTGTTGGTAACTAGTTTTTCCTAATTGCTTGCCTAAACTACCACTCGTTGGTCATTTCTGGTTCTGACTTCCAAACACTTCCTCGGTCATCTCTTTTACAACTTGCACATACTTTTTAATTTCCTCTTTGTACTTTGAGCGAACGAGCATGTTTGTTTTCTCACTATCAGGTTGTCAGCAATTAGCAGGTGCCCAATCCAGGGTTTATGAGGGGCATGGGAGTCAACCTCCCAACCATTCTATGACAAGTTAAATCACAATGCAAACTTCCATGAGGCTAGCCTCAATTATCTGGTCTCCAACCTTGGACAGGTTTTCATAAAATATTTTCATGTAATTTAAAGCCCAATAGCCAAACCAAGAAATGTATTTATGCACACCTAAAAATTTGCAAGGATTTTTTTGTTTGTAGCCAATACTTTAGAGCAAAGTGGATATTGCATACCACTAACACTATTACACAAACTTATATGCTAGTCCAAAAACCCCAATGAATTTTTAGGGCAACCTAATATTTTGGCGATACATTTCATAAAAAGGAAGGACTGTAACAAGTACATTTTCCCATCATTGATTACCTTAATATTTTTTCCAGGCACTATCATTTCCTGGTGACAAAAAATTGATACCCCCAAATAACACTGCTATTTTGTACAAAAAAACTTTTTACACCAAGAAGCAGGCTGCAATACAAAATTTGTACTTACCATCACCGACATCACCTCTGCTTCATTCTTACCTTATTCATAACCTAAAAAGAAAAAGAAATACTTAAAAGTTTGAAATCACAATTCACATTCTGCACAATGCTACTTTGTACCAGTAAACTGGAGTTATATTGGCCAAGACTAGTGTTGTAAACAAAAACTTACAAATGTTAATAGGCTCAAGTTCTAATGCAAGGGGAGACTTAAGTACTGTACTGGTTTCAATGTTAAAACCGGTTGCCACAACTTAAGGATACTTGACAACCCAATAGTCAGAAGACCCAGGATGCATATGTATAGACAACTGGTTTGCACGCAGAATACAGACAATTGAAAGTAGCTTTTAGTTTATGCTTAATCAAGCTGCCTGGTTTCTGCAGGTTGATTATACTGTGTATATAAATCTGAATACAGTAATGTTCTATATAAACAAGGATAGATCCAATAGAAACCAATGGGGCATATAAAGCCCAGCTATCTATGCCCAAGTGTAATAGGTTGGAGGCCAGATGCTTGGAGCTAGCTTCACTCAATGTGGCAGGGTGAATGGTCTAGAGTATGGGACTGACATAAGACTGGTTGGGGGGTCAGTTTTATTGGTCCCATTGAGGGGAGGGGCAGATGGAGCATGGGGGGGAAGTAATCTGTGAATGGTGGCTGGCAGAGTCTCGAGTTCATAGTGATCAACATTATTTTATAGTATTTGAGAGCGAGAGGAGAAGTGTTTGAAGAGTGCAAGGGGGATCTTCAGGAAGAAAATTGGAAGATGGGAAGAGGAAAGGGTTGGGAGGGAGACTGAGAAAACTGGTAACCCCCCCTCCATCTCCTATAGTTACCTGTACCACAAGTTAAAGGTCTTTTGTACAGTATTTAAAAACCAATTAAAATAGTCTGGAAAATATGTATAATACAGATGTACAGGTATCAATATAAAATACCATATTGGTATAGTAGTACCGAATATAGAACCGGGTAGCAAGTTTTATAAAGGAGTAATAAAGCACTCATTTTTAAACAAAATAGCATTCAAGCAAATACAGTAGCAATGGCAGTGGAAGTCTTATCTGTATAAAGTAATAAAAGGTTGTAGCCAACAAACACCGATTGAAAAGTGCTTAATGTGGTGAAATGCCTAACTATGCTGTACAATACTGTACTGTACTGTACTTTTTATAGCACAGTTTGTTAACAAAAAAAAAAATTAAATTTACTCTTAAATTCAAAATCTTTTAAGCCATTAGATAGTTGAAAAGTCTCACGTTACAAAGCCAATTACATTCTGGGTACTGTATTCCCCATCCAGTTACTGGCCAAACAGTATAAGCAGGCAACATTTAGCTTAACCTCCAACTTTAGATACAGGTGAACTACTGTACAGTATTTAATAATTAACCGTTTAAAGTGAAGTACTGTATCCATTTGCTTTACAGATCACTTCCAAGACAATGACCCTTTATACTTTTTTTTTCAACACAAACACATTGCAGACAAATGTAAAAATTTATTCTATAAATATCTTATAATTTATCTTATATCTATCTTATAAAATAATTTAGTAAATATCTATAAATAATTTATTCTATAAATTCATAAACAAATTGCAGGTAAAGGATAATATTCAGAGGTTGAAAATGGAACAGATTCACGGAAAATGAAAAGGAAATGTGTGAAACGTTAACAAAAAGTTCTAAAGTGCGTTTGTACAAAATGAAATGTTCAGGGAACTAAACAATAAGAATTCCAGAGAGCAGAGCACAGAGGTGTCTAGAGATGAAGTGGAAAAAATGTTTAAGGAACTAAGTAACAAAGCAATTGGTCCAGATGGAGTTTCACCATGGATTCTGAGGGAATGTGCACCCGAGCTCAGCATTCCACTTCAATTGATTTTTCAGGCATCCTTATGTACAGGAGTTGTAGCTGATGTGTGGAAAAAGGCTAACAGTTCCAATCTACAAGTGACAGCAGGGAAGACCCCCCTCAATTATAGACCTGTATCACTGACAAGTAATAATCAAAATATTAGAAAAAATTAAAACTACAGTAAATGGGTAGAACACCTGGAGACAAAGAAATCGGTCAAACAGTATGGTTTTCGATCTGGAAGATCCTGTGCAACGAATTTACTCAGTTTCTACAATCGAGCCACAGAGATTTTACAGGAAAGAGATGGTTGGGTTGACTGCATCTATCTGAATCTAAAAAAAGGCTTTTGACAGTTCCACACAAGAGGTTGTTCTGAAAACTAACATTAGAGGGGGTGACAGGAAAGCTACTAACATGGATGAAAAAATTTCGTAATTGATAGAAAAATGTGGGTCGTAATCAGAGGCAATGTATCAGATTGGAGGAATGTCACAAGTGGAGTACCACAGGGTTCAGTTCTTGTACTGGTAATGTTCGATGTCTACATAAACGATCTACCAGATAGAATACAGAATTATATGAACATGTTTGCTGATGATGCTGAGATAATAGGGAAGATAAGAAACCTAGATGTTTGTCTTCAAGAATACCTGGACAAAAGTATATGGAGCACCACTTGCTAAATGGAATTTAATGTGAATAAATGCCATGTTATAGAATGTGGAATTGGAGAACATAGACCCCACACCACCTATAAATTATGTGAGAAATCTTTAAAGAATTCTGAGAGAGAAAGATCTAGGGGCGGTTCTAGTTAGAAAACTCACCCGAGGACCACATTAAGAACATTGTGCGAGGAGCCTATGTTACACTTTCTAACTTCAGAATTGCTTTTAAATACATGGGGAAATGGATGGAGAAATAAAAAAATCTACTTTTGTTAGACCAAAGCTGGAATATGCAGCGGTTGTATGGTGCCCATATCTTAAGCAGCACATCAAACTGGAAAAGGTGCAAAGACATGCTACTAAGTGGCTCCCAGAACTGAAGGACAAGAGATACAAGGAGAGGTTAGAGGCATTAAATATGCCAAAACTAGAAGATAGAAGAAAGAGGCAATATGATCACTACATACAAAATAGTAACAGGAATCTATAAAATTGATAGGGAAGAATTCCCGAGGACCCAGAACTTCAAGAACAAGAGGTCATAGATTTAAACTAACGAAACAAAGCTGCCAGAGAAATAAGAAAATTCCCCTTTGTAAACAGAGTGGTAGACAGTTGGGACAAGTTAGGCGAGGTGGTGGTGGAGGCCAAAATCGTCTAATTTCAAAGCATTATATGACAGTGCTGGGAAGACGGGACACCACGAGCGTAGCTCTCATCCTGTAACTACACTTGGGTAATTACACACAAGTTCTTAGTCTTGTACAGCCACTAGCACACACAGCATTTCAGGCAAGTCCTTAATCCTATGTTCCTCAGAATACAATCTGCCAAATCATTTAACCAGGTACCCATTTTACTGTTTGGTAAACTGCTACAGTTAAGGATTTGAGCCCAGTAAATCCCCCCCGGCCAGGATATGAACCCAGGACAACGATCTTGCGAAACACCAGGCAAGTGTCTGGCCACTATACCACAGGGACTACTATTCTTATATTAATTATAATTATATAGAAGTTATTCTTAATGCCACTAGCATGCATAGCATTTCGGGCAGATCCTTAATCCCAATTTTCCCCGGAATACGACCCACCAAATCATTTAACTAGGTACCCAGTCACTGCTGGGTGAACAGAGGATACAGTTAGGATTGGGGCCCAGTCCGATCCTCTCCGGCCAGGATTTGACCCCAGGCCAAAGTCTTCGCGAAGCACCGGGCGAGTGTTATACCACTGCACCGCGGGACTGCACTTATTATAATTCCGAGCTAGGGGACAGGCAGTCAGAGTACATATACATGTTAGGATTATATCGTGGTCTTCCCAAAGATCAAATTACAGACACCCCTGGGTATCTATTTAGTACTAGGTGAAAAGGGGTATTACTTCAAGGCATGTGGTGGGACCTCTGATAAGCCGCTGGCTTCCTGTCCTGTTTCAGGCCACTAGTACTCGCCTATTTGTGCTTGCGGGGGTTGAGCTTTGCCTCTTTGGTCCCACCTCTCAACTGTCAATCAACTGGAGTACAGATTCCTGAGCCTAATGGGCTCTATCGTATCAACATTTGAAACTGTGTAGTCTCAGCCTCCACCACATCAATTCCTAGTGTATTCCATTTACTAACTACTCTGACAATGAAAAAATTCTTTCCTAATGTCTCTTGTGGCTCATTTGGGTACTAAGTTTCCACCTGTGTCCCCTTGTTCGTGTTCCACCCGTGCTGAAGTTTGTCTTTATACACCCTGAGAATTTTGTACATGATTATTATGTCTCCCTTTACACTTCTGTTTTCTAGGGAGGTGAGGTTCAGCTCCATCAGCCTTTCCTTGTAGCTCATACCTCAGTTCCGGGACAAGTTTGGTGGCATACCGCTGAATGTTAGTGACTGGTAACTTCAGGCGATAGAAAAAAAAAAAAAAAATTTTGCCCCGAGGGGCGAGTTTATTGGGCAGTTCCACTCATCTTTTGAGTGGACATACCGCCATAGCAGTATGTACAACACTCCCCAATAGGAAGAAAACCCACTGGGTTGTTCATCCTGTCACTTGTACCCAGCTCAAGCGAACAGCTCCTCAAACAAGAAAATTAACATCTATCAACCCTTAAAAGTTTACGTTATCTTGCGGGTGCAAAATGGGGGAATCTTTTAAGAAGAGTATCAATGTTTGACAAATAGTGTTTTCCTAACTCAATGTAGGGTTTATTATTCTACACAATTCTGATTTCTCTCAGGTGTTCACATTCACGTAGATTCACGTGTTCAAGGCGGTGTCCATCACTCTCACCACAGTTTGAAGTGTGTTTATAAGTAAAATTAGTTTGGATAACCTCCCTAACCATGACTGTGAACTGGTACGGGCCAGCCAGCAAGATCAATGTTAAGCCAGAAATACAGGGATGACCATAGTCTGTGGCAGAGGTGCTAACACATTTTAAAGTTGACAGATATACGTTCGTTAACCAAATACTACTGAAATAAAGGGTTATACTAGAGGATACTGGTAACAAAATAGTGCCGCAATACTTCATTCACACCAAACAAGAGTCAGTCTCAAGTGACAACACAAGACTAAACTATACCTAGATGATTAAGTGAGGACAGTGAAGGTAAGCGTCCGCCTGAGACCCCTCCACACCCGCCCCCAAGAACAAACCACATGAACAACGAGGCTATAATGAACACCACACCGCCCAACACAACACCAAGAGCAACATACCGCAGGGTTGGACTCGAGGGGCAGCCAGCGCACCATGGTGACCGAGAATTCACTTGATGAGGGTGGAGAGTAAGAGTGACGACCGCTCGGCGTGGCAGCTGGCAGGGTTCTAGCGGGTTCCGGTCCGCGCCGCCGCCTCTCCTCCCCCCTCCACCCCGCCCCCCACACTTCCGCCCTCACAAATCCTATTTCCTTCTCAAAAACCTCCAACTAACCATCTTCCCTCAGCTCTATTCCATCTCCAAACCACATCAGTTTCCCCCCTTCTACAACCCGAGCCCACCCCTTGCCTCTCCTCATCCAACAACCCCCTAAAGCCCCACTATCCCTTCTCATCATCCCCCCCCCCTCAAGTCCAATAATATGAACCAACGCCCACCACAATTGTTATTCTCATGGTAAGCAATTGTCAGTGCCAAAGGGGGATAGAAATAGCCTTAAGCTACTCTATCCCTTTGAGATTTTGATCTGTAATTTTTTCTTGTCTCAATAAACATACTTGAACTTGAACTTGTCAATGCCAGGAAGCCTGGCACTGACTTCCTGACACTTCCTATATATATATATATATATATAAATATACATATATATATATATAAATATATATATATATATATATATATATATATATATATATATATATATATATATATATATACATATATATATATATATATATATATATATATATATATATATATATATATATATATATATATATACATATATATATATATATATATATATATATATATATATATATATATATATATATATATATATATATATAAAGAGCAAATGGCGAGGCTATCCACAGGGTCACCTACTCACTTATTGGCCAGATCCAGCTGAGCTTAACCTGGCTGACCTAGTATACAGTACCTATAGCGAACACATATATAATCATTTGTGCCACATCTGTCATTTATTTTTATTTTTATTGGTTTAGAAATGTGTGTTTCTGACATTTCAAAACTGCAGTTTAATTGGCAATACCCTGGAAACACAAACCGTAACTGTCTCTATTTTCCGCTTATTACAACTTGTAATATAGTTGTCACATTTTGGCTTAACGTGTTTATGACGTATTAGAACGTTGTTACAACTTGCTATATTGGTTGTTATAACTGGTTAGGTGGTGTTAAAACTTGCTCCAACGTTGTACCAACGTCGTAGTTTCAGTGTGTGTTTGGCGGGTATAACATAAATAAAGGATACATATATATTGGCTATAACCGATCCATTTATCAACTCTGCTCCTTAATTCCTTAATAATTGCTTTAATTTACGATTTTACATATTTACTTATGTATCTGTTAAATTAATCAAATGCAGTTTAATTGCTTATCAATTATACAATATGCGCATCACTCGGTCAGGTTAAGCAACATTGGGTCTGGGCAGCAATAGAATGCAAGCATGACTGCGCAGTTAAATAGCCTAGTCCATGACCAGGTTCTGAGGAGGAATCTTGTAGAAACTGGTAAGAATAATTGTAATATAATGTTCCAATGATTCAGTACTTGGCTCTTGTGAAAATCGCAAAGTTGTTGTTTGGTCAAAATTGATTTGTTTTTGTATTGAGGTAATTATTTTCTTTCCTGATCCCATGTATGACTAACCATCATGTGAGATGCGAATATTAAATGAACTTATAACTATTTTTTTTTATCTACTCTGTGTAATCTTTCATATGGAATAGGGTAGCAACACATTGTTGTGTAGCTTTCTGCTGAAGCTTACTGCTAAGCTTGTTAATACAACAAGAAAAAACATCATAAGCTTGTTGATAATAATAATAACAATAATAATGCAATTATTTATATAAAATGTACACAGAAACATGTTACAGCAGTTAATTAGTGTTAAACATTACATCGGGTAAATAATAGTTTTTCTTCGTAATATACTTTTACTGAATTTGCTTAATTTCAACCAAAACTGAGACTTCTGACTCAACCTAAATATGCCGAGTATTTCTCAGTATTGTCTACCATAGATAAAGCTAGACCTAACTGTTAGACATTGTCGTTGTCATAATAATTGTAAAATAAATATTTGAAAATATTAAAATCGCTCGTAGGCAAAAATCGATATTGAATACTAGGCTTAGAAGTAGACTGGCTATTATAAGCACGGGCATAAATATATCAAATAATATAACCCACTTATAAACAAAACATTATTTATTAGGACCACACCTTTTAATGTAGCAGTGATGGCTCAGAGCAGACAATAGGTAGGGAGCTGCACCTCTCTCATAGAGAAATAAACCGACATGGAATACTTTTCTGTTTAACCACTCGAAGCATGGACGGGGGGGGGGACTCAATTATATACTACAACGCGATTAAATTTATCTGGTGAGCCTTAAGAACGTTACGTATTATTCTACATGCAGTCATGAGTAGCATCAGATAAGGTGGGCGCCATGAGGCACTAAGGTCACTGACTGCGCAGTTACCGATCAATGCCAGGCAGGTGACGACTAACATCAACACCACATTCCTTAACAAATTCCTTGCAGTTGTTTTTAAGCAAAATGATATTACCGAATGCGTGTGATAGTGGCTTTAAGTAAAACAAATTAATGAATACATTTCCGCTAATGAATACAAATGTATTCAAATTAATGTATTCAATTAATGTAATCAAATTAATGAATATATATATATATATATATATATATATATATATATATATATATATATATATATATATATTATATATATATATATATATGCAATTGACGATCACAAAACACTGATCATTTTATGCGGAAAATCCACAGAGAAATATGAAGTGAGGTGAACGTTTCGGCTTGTTAAAGCCTTTGTCAACACCAGACTGACTCAAGTCAGTCTGGTGTTGACAAAGGCTTTAACAAGCCGAAACGTTCACCTCACTTCATATTTCTCTGTGGATTTTCCGCATATATATATATATATATATATATATATATATATATATATATATATATATATATATATATATATATATATATATATGTCGTACCTAGTAGCTAGAATGCACTTCTAGGCCTACTATGCAATGCCCTATTTGCCTACTTGTTTCAAATATTATTAATATATAATGGTAAGAACATAAATTATTGACTTAGTTATGTTAGTTTGGGTTAGGTTAAGATAGGTTAGGTTAGATTAGGTAGGGTAGGTTTGGTCATATATCTATGTTAGTTTTAACTAAAATTAAAAAAAAATCATACATAATGAAATTGATAGCTTTATCATTTCATAAGAAAATAAAATTGAAAAATGTATAAATTCAAGAAAACTTAGCTTATTAGGCATTTCAGGCCTTGCATAGTAGGCCGAGTACAGCATTCTGGCTAAGTACACACATATATATATATATATATATATATATATATATATATATATATATATATATATATATATATATATATATATATATATATATATAGACATATGTCGTACCTAGTAGCCAGAACGCACTTCTTAGCCTACTATGCAAGGCCCGATTTGCCTAATAAGCCAAGTTTTCATGAATTAATTGTTTTTCAACTACCTAACCTACCTAACCTAACCTAACCTAACTTTTTCGGCTACCTAACCTAACCTAACCTATAAAGATAGGTTAGGTTAGGTTAGGTAGGGTTGGTTAGGTTCGGTCATATATCTACGTTAATTTTAACTTAAATAAAAAAAAATTGACCTCATACATAATGAAATGGGTAGCTTTACCATTTCATAAGAAAAAAATTAGAGAAAATATATTAATTCAGGAAAACTTGGCTTATTAGGCAAATCGGGCCTTGCATAGTAGGCCGAGAAGTGCGTTCTGGCTACTAGATACGACATATATATATATATATATATATATATATATATATATATATATATATATATATATATATATATATATATATATATATCGGTCAGTCAGAGTTTCTAGCTATGCCCCCGGGAAGTCCAGTGCTGTACCTACTCAGCCACCTCTGTTGAAAGTTAGGAAGTGGAGAAACCTACATACAGCAGACAGCACTCATGCAGCCCTAGCATGTTGAAGCAGCCCGTCCTCCTAAGGTTTCCCAGCGTTAAGAAAACGGTTATTTTAAAGTGTTCTCTCCTGAGCTCCCAGACTAAGCCAGAGGGCAAAACAGAAAACGGGACATTACGTCACTTTCGCGAGCCGCTTCCATTTTCCAGTACGACAATGTTCAGCCTTAGTAACCCATACGAGCGAAAAGCGACGTTCTTTGTAAGAGGACAGGTTGTTGAAGTGATTTGATGAACTACCTGTGCTCAATAATGCCAGGAGAGTTGTCGGGTGTTGAGTGCATCTGGGTCTCACGACTTCCCAACACATTTTGACAGTCGCTGGCTGAGTGGTTACGGCAATAGACTGATGGGGCCATGAAGACCCTGGCTGACTGGGTTTGCATCCTTCATTGGGTTAAGAGTTTTCAGGTGTATATTGGCTTTGGGACCATTCAAGGTTTGGACCCTCCCCCTCTCCCCTCATCTTCACTACTTAGTATCTTCGTTATATATACCTGTACTATCTTCGTCTCTATAACCATTTTTACTGCTGTAATAATCTTCCCTAGTCACTATCTTCTCAGTAACCAGAATGAATTCAGTTCATCGTTTTCGAGTAAATTATAAAAATAATTGTTTTTTTATTAATACATGAGGTACATCTGCATTAGTGCAGCTACCCTAGACTATATGAAGTGGAGTACAGTGTGTCAAAAAAGCTAACTAGGTGATGCTAAAAAAAAAAACATCATTATAAAAATAAACGATTAAATTAATAGGCGGGAACAAATTCTACGGGGAAACACACCCGCATTTTAATTTCTGACTATGTAAATCACACGAGCCTCCGATGGTTATCTTGAGATGATTTCGGGGCTTTAGTGTCCCCGCGGCCCGGTCCTCGAAAAGGCCTCCACCCCCAGGAAGCAGCCCGTGACAGCTGACTAACACCCCAGGTACCTATTTTACTGTTAGGTAACAGGGGCATAGGGTGAACGAAACTCTGCCCATTGTTTCTCGCCGGCGCCCGGGATCGAACCCGGGACCACAGGATCACAAGTCCAGCGTGCTGTCCGCTCGGCCGACCGGCTCCCTGGTTACGGATAGAGACTGATATTTCTTAATGTATTTAACAAAGGCTGACACCGATCAGCCTATGTCCGTCCCGAACCACTTTCCCTGCAAAGTTAGGTGAGGCTAGCACCGAGCCTCTGGCTTCCAATCGTGGACAGACAGACAAACTCACATTCTTCCTTATAAATATACTAGGAGGGGTACCCGGCGGTGCCCGGGATAGTCTGCCCCCCCCCCACCACCCCTTCTTCTTTTCCCCTCTCTCCCCACATCCCTGATTACCCTTCTTCCCTCTTTCCTTCCTTCCTTCCTTCCTTCCCCTCTTTCCTTCCCCTCTTTCCTTCCTTCCTTCCTTCCCCTCTTCCCTCTCTTCAGCTCTCCCTCTCATTTCCCCCCTTTCTGCCCCTCACTCTGTCTCTCCCCTCACCTCTAACCTCGAACAGACGGACATTTCCATTTATGTTTATCCCGATAGTACAGTTAGGCTCGTTCTCCACTCACAATCGAGAATTCCCGGTTCGAATCCCGGGCGGGACAGAAATGGTTGGGCGGATTTCCTACTACCTAATGCACCTGTTCACCTAGCAGCAAATATAAGTACCCAGGAGTGAGTCAGCTTGTTGTGGGGTTGTATCCTGGGGAGGGTTAGTAATTCAACCTTGGGAGGGGGGGGGGACCTCGATATAAGTCTAGTATATACGCGTATATACCAGACAGACAAACAGCCAGCGTATATGTATATACGCTGGCTGTTTGTCCAGGGACAGTCAGTTGGGAATTAGAACGAGTACTCGGTTGCACCTGGGTCTCTTCCCCCCCCCCATCTCCCCTTTGATACCCTTGGTTCCCTCTTCGTCCTTCCCTCATCTTACTTCTCTTCCTCCTCATTCTCTTCCCCCCCCCAACCATCTATGCCTCCTCTTCCCATTCTCTGAACATGTATTATAAAGAAACTCTAAAACATCTGTACGGGTATGTTATATTCTGTATTTACATGTTTAGATACATCTGCACCTGTGTAACTACCCTAAACTATACAACCCAGGTAAACTATACAACCCAGGTAAACTATACAACCCAGGTAAGGTGGAGCTGTACGCAAGACGCAGCTCTATGATAACTCTAAGCTCGACTATGTTAACTAGATTCAAATTCCTTGGTCTTGAGGTCCCACTCTACTTCCGATTGTAGCCAGAATGGGTCGTCTATATAGCAGGATGTACGTTTCATATATCAGATCACTACTAAGAGGATTAAAGCACAACCCGTGTTTCTACTTGAAGAAAAGTACAATGAATTAAGCCAGATTGATGCTCTGGTTATAGAGTATTCCCTCCACAAAACATTTATGATGGTTCTCTACACCATTTCACTTCCAAGACCTTGTATGTTCCACTGTAGTACTGGTAATGGCCAGACGACGGTTTCGGTTGGTGTTGTCTGTTCTACTAGATCTCCTCTTCGGAATAGACCTCTATGTTCTCCACCTCGCAAGTCGTATCATTTCATTGTTGCTGTCAGACGCGAACTTACCTAACTTTACCACTAACACTTACCCACTATTGTTAAGGGGCTAGATTCACAAAGAAGTTACGCAAGCACTTACAAACCTGTACATCTTTTCTCAATCTTTGGCGGCTGTGTTTATAAATATTAAACAGTTAATGAGCTCCGAAGCACCAGGAAGCTGTTTATAACAATAACAACAGTTGATTGGCAAGTTTTCATGCTTGTAAACTGTTTAATAAATATAACCAAAGCCGTCAAAGATCGAGGAAAGATGTACACGTTCGTAAGTGCTTGAGTAACTTCTTTGTGAATCTAGCCCAAGGCCACTAACTCTCTAGTGACCTCGACGTAGACAGGAAGCCAGCGGCATGTCAAAGGTTCTTTATTTGTCCTAATGATTTTATAAAACCTCATTTTGTAATTCAGCAGTGATTTGGTATTTACGGCATCGGCTGGTTGGCGATTCATGGGTTCGTAACACTAAGGGTGAAAGAAGCATCTATTGTTTTCTGTCCTACATCGTGGCTTGAGCTAGAAACTTCCTCCTTTCAAGTCTGTCCGGTTTGCTGTTCTGCTGTTCAAGTCTGTTAGTCCGGTAATCATATAGTTGTACTCACATAGTTGTGCTTGCTGGGGTTGAGCTTCGGCTCCTTGGTCCTGCCTTTCAACTGTCAATTTACTGGTGTACAGTTTATTGAGCTCTTTTAATGTCAACATTTGAAACTGTGTATAGCAAAATATGACATATAGCCGTTTTCACTTATGGTCATATTTCCTGTATAAAAAAAGGTAATTTTAAACTTTATATATGTACAATCACTCCCAAATTTCGCTCGAAAATAACGCTCAGAAGTCATATTTCCGATTGTTATCGTATTTTGAAAACTGCCGGTCAATTTGAGCAAAATATGACATCGTTGTACCAAAAATATGAAAGGTGGTAAAAACGGAGATTTGTCATGTTTGCAGTTTGAACACACGATGCCTATTGGAAATACGGCTCTTGACCGTTATTTTTAACGTAATTCAGGGTGAGTGCACATATGTGTGCACTCACCGTATATCATGCTTGTTATCCTGAGTGTATATTTTACTGCATTATTCCTTGAACTGATCCTCGAATTGTGCTACAATGAACCATTTGATAACCCTTAAATTTTACCCCTAATGTACCTACTAATCTTTGTCATTATTGGGTATTAATCTAAGCTTTGTGTATTGTGTCAAATTTTCTTACAATGTACCCGTAAACATTTTTTGTTAATTTTGCTGGGAATTATCTACTTAAAATTGCTTACTTAAAATATCCATCGTAGTTCTGAAACTGCATGTCAATTTGGGCAAAATATGATAAATTTACATTTTCACTTATGGTCATATTTCCCGTATTAAGGGACGCAATTTAAAACTTTAAAAATGTGCAATCACCCTGAATTACGTTAAAAAATCACAGTCAAGAGTTATATTTACAATTGGCATTGAATTTTTCACTCTGCAGGTCAATTTGGGTAAAATACAACATATCTCCGTTTTCTATTATGGATCATTTTCTATATAAAAACTACTCTTTCATTTTATATAAACAAGACGATTTACATATTGATTAGTAATAAGTCCAACAATCAAATTAATCTAAGAATTAACAATATCCAAATTATGAGCAGAGTAGAAGGGAAGTTCGATGGTGATCATATTGACGGCAAACTAAATTTCCATTGACAAATACAATATGTAACTAAAAAAGTATTTAAAACAGTAGGCATTCTCTCCAAAGTCAGATACTGTATTGTGATATCTCGCCCTGTCTTAGTTACTCTGTAGTTTATTAATTTATTTTATTATGTATTTTATTGTATTCAGTTTTGTATTCAAAACTCTGTATTTTATTTATTTATTTACATTTTATTAATTCTGCTAGAATTTACCTACTTAAAATTATCTGCTAGATTAAGGACCTGCCCGAAACGCTGCGCGTAATAGTGGCTTTACAAGATTGTAAATACTATGTGTATGTATTCTCACAAACCCAATGTACCTTCTTGTATATAAATAAATAAATAAATAAATAAATAAATAAATAAATAAATAAATAAATAAATAAATAAATATTATTCACCCATCCCCCCAGCAACAATGTCAGTTTAAACTGTTTCTACACAAATGTCAGAAGCCTATTAAATAAATTTGATTCATTATGTGTGTATGCTGAGGTTGAAAATCCTGACATCATTGGCATCTGTGAAACATGGGAACGAGAGGACAGAATAGAAGGGAAATTCCATCTCCCGGGACACCACCCACCTTTTAGAAAGGTCAGAACAAGCGCATGTGGTGTAATGATATACGTGAAAGAGGACCTGAATGTAACCAACAATGAGGGACTGAACACCATGGGATCCTCAGAGTCTGTATGATGCAACATACTAGCTCAAAATGGTAGCAAAATGACTGTGGGATAAGGGGGAATTTTAACAATGAGACCATAGATTGGGTTAAGCTAATACCATAAGAGGAGGGAGAACAATTTCTAGATCTGGTTCATGACTCCTTTTTCATACAGCATGTGGTAGAACCCACTCGGGGTAACAGCATACTAGATCTTGTAAAATCAGAAGAGGGCATGATTAATCAAATTTCACGTGGAAGAAACGCTAACTCCCTCATGTGACCAACATATTTTAAGATGAACCACAAACATATAAACCCACATAAAGGTTCATGATGATGATGAATTTCTAGATTACTATCTTGGAGACTATCGAGGAATGAGAGAGGAACTGCAAACATCCCCCGGAGGGAACTAATAAGTGAACATGGCATGGAAGCATCATGGCAAAACTTCAAGAAGGTCATCACGGAACTTGTTCAAAAACATGTGCCAAAAAGGAGAAAGAAAATGAAGGAAACTCGAAGGATGACACAGACAGTAAAACAAGCATTGATAACTAAGAGGAACCTCTGGAGAACGTATAAATAATCCACGATGGACATCATTGATTATCAGATATAAAATGACACTAAACTCAGCCACCCAGGGAATTAGAACAGATAAAATAAACTATGAAAGAAAACTTGCCCAAAACATAAAGAAAGATCCAAAATCGTTAAAATCAAAAGGACATTTTAGGACCTTTAAAAGATGAGACTAACCAAATTATATGGGTGATATAAGGACACAGCAACACCCTAAATGAATATTTTACATCAGTGTTCACACTAGAGAGGTGAGATAACATCCCGCACAGATGTTTGAAGCAGGTGAAGAGAATGAATTTAGGAATATAACCATAACATACGACATAATCAGGAAGAACATTTACAAATTAAAAGATTTAGAAGCCTCAGGTGTGCAAGGAATCCAATCCAAAATCATAAAAGAAGTGGCAGAAGAAGTATGCCTACCACTGAAATTACTTTTCACAAAATCTCTGGACCAAGGAAGAGTCCCCTAGATTGGATATATGCAAATGTCACCGCTATTTTCATAAAAGGCAGAAAGAGCCCAGCAGAAAACTACCGTCCGATGAGCTTGACATCACACATCTGCAAGCTCACAGAGAGAATCCTAAGGGAGGGAATCATTCACTATCTTTCAGTGAACAATCTTGTAAAATCGACACAACATGGTTTTGTTAAAAATAGATCCTGCCTAACTAGCCTGTTCACATTTTTGGAAACGGCTTTTTAATAGTGACAAATGCAAGACCCCTGCAAGTGGGGCATAGCAACCCTCACCACAACTGCCAAATTAATAACATTACATAGAGAGAGAACTCTATCAACATCAGAGGCCCGAGACTGTTCAACACGCTTCCGCCACACATAAGGGGCATAACTGGCAATCCCCTCACAGTGTTCAAGAGAGAACTGGATAAGCACCTCCTAAGGATACCTGATCAACCAGGCTGTGACTCATACGTCAGGCTGCGAGCAGCCGCGTCCAACAGCCTGGTTGATCAGTCCAGCAGCCAGGAGGCCTGGTCGACGACCGGGCCGCGGGGACGCTAAGCCCCGGAAGCACCTCAAGGTAACCTCAAGGTAACGGTAACTAGCTGCTCAGACAAAGGCCTTCCAGTTGTTGTAGTATATTATTGATTTCGCTAAAACCTTTGATAAGGTACCACATGAAAGACTGGCAGGGAAATTACGGGCAAATGGAATAAATGGAAGAAACTAGAATGGATTAAAACAAAGAAAACAAAAAGTGGTGCTAAATGGGAATGAATCTGACTGGAGAAATGTTGCAAGTAGGTTACCACAAGGGGTCCATTTTGGGGTCAACCCTTTAACCCAACCCTCTTGTCATATACATCAATGACATAGATGAGAATATTACAAACCACATCATCAAATTTGCAAATAACTCTAACATTTGTGGTAAAGTGGGAAATGCTAATGATATTGAAGCCTTACACTGACATCTACATGAACTCCACAAATGGTCAGAAGTCTGGCAAATGCTTTTTAATAGTGACAAATGCAAGACCCTGCAAGTGGGGCATAGCAACCCTCACCACAACTGCCAAATTAATAACATTACATTACGGCAGATTGATGAAGAAAAGGATCTTGAAGTCAAAATCCACCACTCATTGAAAATTGCACAGCAGGTAGAAACAGCGGTCAAAAAAGCTAACCAAACCCTTGGAATAATCAAGCGTACCTTTGAGTTTAAGGAAAAGAAAATAGTGATTCAATTACATAAATCTCTGTTGCGTCCACATTTGGATAACTGTATCCTAGCAAGAAGACCACATTTTTAGAAGAACATAGCTGCTATAGAGAAAGTACAACACCGAACAACAAAAATAATTCCAGAGCTAAGTCAACTGACGTATCAGGAACGGTTGAGGACCACAGGGCTAACAACACTGCAAACCAGACATAACAGGGCGGCTCTCATTGAAACTTTTAAAATACTGAAAAATTTGGAGGATCTTGATCCGGAAAATTTCTTCAATAGGTCAGATGTAACAAGCAAAGAGCAATGGTTTCAAGCTCAACAAGCCACAATGTAGGACTGAGAACTGGAAATGCTTTTTCCATCCACAGGGTTATTAATCAATGGAACCGCCTACCCGCCGAAGCCATAAAAGCCAAAACTATTACATTTTAAACTACATCTGAAAAGACATCATCAAGGCAAATGTAGGGACTTTCGACAAACCGCCGACTTTCTGTCTTTGTCGATGCCACTTAGTGTTAGTGGCCCTCAGGTAAATTCAGGTAATATCTCACCTACGGTATCTGTGCCTGGCTATCTATATACCACCCTTAATTACCTGCCACCCCCTAATTACTCAACAAAAATCTGAAATTAGAACAATACAAATTCCAGTCCCAGACACCACTTTCCTCCCTTACAGTCCCAGACACCACTTTCCTCCCTTACAGTCCCAGACACCACTTTCCTCCCTTACTGTCCCAGACACCACTTTCCTCCCTTACTGTCCCAGACACCACTTTCCTCCCTTACTGTCCCAGACACCACTTTCCTCCCTTACTGTCCCAGACACCACTTTCCTCCCTTACAGTCCCAGACACCACTTTCCTCCCTTACTGTCCCAGACACCACTTTCCTCCCTTACTGTCCCAGACACCACTTTCCTCCCTTACTGTCCCAGACACCACTTTCCTCCCTTACAGTCCCAGACACCACTTTCCTCCCTTACTGTCCCAGACACCACTTTCCTCCCTTACTGTCCCAGACACCACTTTCCTCCCTTACAGTCCCAGACACCACTTTCCTCCCTTACAGTCCCAGACACCACTTTCCTCCCTTACTGAAATCTTTGAACATGCTAAATATCAAGATTTATCGCTTTTGACACTACCCGTCTCTCCTCTTCCCTCCACTCCTCTACACTACACAACACTGCTCGCCTCTCCTCTTCCCTGCACTCCTCTACACTACACAACACTGCTCGTCTCTCCTCTTCCCGCTACTCCTCTACACTACACAACACTGCTCGCCTCTCCTCTTCCCGCCACTCCTCTACACTACACAACACTACCCGTCTCTCCTCTTCCCTCCACTCCTCTACACTACACAACACTACCCGCCTCTCCTCTTCCCTCCACTCCTCTACACTACACAACACTACCCGTCTCTCCTCTTCCCGCCACTCCTCTACACTACACAACACTGCTCGTCTCTCCTCTTCCCTCCACTCCTCTACACTACACAACACTGCTCGCCTCTCCTCTTCCCTCCACTCCTCTACACTACACAACACTACCCGCCTCTCCTCTTCCCTCCACTCCTCTACACTACACAACACTGCTCGTCTCTCCTCTTCCCTCCACTCCTCTACACTACACAACACTACCCGTCTCTCCTCTTCCCGCCACTCCTCTACACTACACAACACTGCTCGTCCCTCCTCTTCCCTCCACTCCTCTACACTACACAACACTGCTCGCCTCTCCACGGCAGAGAGACGAGCGTCAACTGGGCGGCAGCTTTACAGTCATGTGCTCCACACCCACCCAACTGGGCGGCAGCTTTAGTCATGTGCTCCACACCCACCCAACTGGGCGGCAGCTTTACAGTCATGTGCTCCACACCCACCCAACTGGGCGGCAGCTTTAGTCATGTAATTATGCATTACCTACAGTAAGCAAATTTTGGATACTTCGCTAAGATTTCGGGCAGCACATCATTATGAATGAAGTACTTACACATTTCTTGGACACTATTGATGGTGTTATCTCTAAATTCCGCGATTTTTTCACATTCCATTATATAATGACGCAAATTATGCGAATAGTTCTGCTGACAGAGTTTACATTTAGTCAAATCTACATCATCAGATGTTACAAATTCCCAAAGGTACTTGTAGCCGAGCCTAAGCCTAGCAGTGGTAACATCTAGAAGTCTGCTAACCTTATTGGATGACCCATAGACGTGCGGTTCTTCCTGCATAATAGAATGATGATAGATGGAGTAACTGGTGTGAATTTCACTTTGCCTCAAGTCTCCGAAATTTAGTTGATGTTCCTGGGATATTGCTGCCCTCAGGCTGCTCAAAGGCAGTCCAAGTTGGTAATCAATTCCCTCTTTACGAGCAAAAGTCCTGGCTAGCTCATCAGTTCTATCATGCATTCGGAGACCAATATGGGAAGGAATCCACAGGAGACTGACTCTGACTCCATCATTGATTATTTCATTATATCTGTGTCTAGCTTCAGAGATAAGCACATCACAGTTATGCCTTGGGAAGCTGAGGGCAGTCAAGGATGACAAGGAGTCACTTAGAATTAGCGTGTCAACTTTGGATTTCATATACGCGCTCGAGTGCAAGGATTATGGCTACCAATTCTGTTTGAAGAGTGGAGGCCCAGTTATCTATACGAGCTCCACACTCATGGGAGAAGGAACCATCTCTCCCCGTCACAACAACTGCACTTCCAGCTACACCATGGGACTGATGCAAGGATCCATCAGTGTAAATAATCTGGGAAAGGGAGCGCTCTCTGAATTAAGCATCAATTTGTCTTAAGGCATTGTACTTTGCTTCTTGTCGAAGCAAGGTTTGTTCTTTAATCAGCTTCTTGGGTGGGAAACGGGGGACAGTAATTTGGAAAGGAGTGATCTCCCATGGGGCAGGAAAGTGTCGTTGTTGTCTCTCTTGGTAGGGGTGATGAAAGTTATACATTCTGAGCACATTGGCAGTTTCGGTAATCCATTTGGAGGGATGCTGATCTTCAAGGAAGAAGGCTTGGAGGGCTTCAGTGCAGGGGTTAGGGTGGGTTAGCCTAAGCATCTTGATACAAATTAAAGCATTAATTTCAGTGATACGATCACTTACACATGAAATATTCAGTTTCTTCCTCATATTTAGTAATTTAGTTGTACGGGGGCATCCGAGGATTATCCTCATGGCTTCATTTTGCATCTTTTCCAGCCCTCCAAGCATTCGTTTATGTGAACGAATGTCTAACCAGATTCAGACAAAATCTCTTATATAAACTACGTGGAATCTGCAAAAGATCCCCTGCTATTAAACATTGTTTTGTGCGAGATGGTAAAATAATAGCTAGGAAGACTAACTCTGGAAAAACTTATGTCATAACCACTGAGGCACACCTCACTTCTTTCCTGGATGACTGTGGGATAACAGCTGAATAACCAGAACATAATTTGTAGTCTCACATACAACCAAAGTGTACTTAAGCTCTGCCTTTCCTTTCCAAAGTTTTTTTTTTATTATTTTTATTTTTTGTTGTCATCTTTGTTGTTGACATTGCTTGTTTTTTACTTTTAATTATTTGGTCTTAGTTAATCCCCTTGTCACTAAACCTAGCTGGGCTCTTTATTACCCTCTTATATTTAAAGTAACTTGGAATTTGTTTCTTAGTAATCATTTATTGGAATTAATTAATAGTATAACTGTTTATATAAGCATCTACCTCAGTATCATAGTCAAATCTTCCACATGAATATAATCTCACCCTGTTTATTTTTACACTTAGATTTATATTAGAGTAAATTTCTAGATTTACTTAGATTTATATGTCATTTTTTTAATTATCTATTTGAGCTCACTTTGTTTTCTTAGGATCATACTAATTATAGGATTTTAATTAACCATTACTAAGCTAATTATCTTTAAGATCATTTTACTTTATGACTATTATTTTTCTTATTATTTTTTATTTTACATTTATATTGTCAGTCTTTACTGATTTTTTGTTTTTTTCTTTTATGTAACTTCTGTGTCCTTCCTGGCTATCTATTGGATCTTTATTTTACTTCTAATTTGTTACTATTTTATGTGTATTTGCTTTTATTCTTGTGTTTTGCTTTATCGTGTATCTTGTATCGTGATCCCTCTGCATCCCTATGCACACATATTGATCCTGATCAAAATCTTCTGTCTCATATCTACACCAACCAGCACATTGATCATCATTATTGCAAGTATTACACAGCACACCAGGCTAAAAACAAACTCCAAAATAGCACCTGCTTATCTGTTTACAACCAAAATGTTAGATCACTTGGTAAACATTTTGACGATATAAATGCATTACTCACAGCACTAGGTACTAACTTATCGTTCATTATTTTAACAGAAACTTGGCTAAATAAAGACTATACCCAACTCTACAACTTAGCTGGTTATAAAGTCATTCACAACTGTAGGCCTAATAAAAAAGGTGGTGGCACAGCTATATATTACCGAGATACATTTATCTGCAACAGTGTCATTAGTGATAGAGATGACTACCGTAAATATACTTTTGTTCTGTTTACAATTAAATCCCTTAAATCCTCCTTGACTATTGGAGCCATCTATAGATTTCCCCATACTAACATAGCTTCTTTCTCAGACAACCTAAGGAATCTTATTATAAACAACAATCTCAACAAAAACCACATCATTCTGGGAGGAGACTTCAATATTGACCTGGGTCAACAAAATTGCTCTCAAGTTGACTATTTCCTTAACAGCATGAACTCCTGTATGCTAATCCCCACAATCACCAAACCTACCCGAGTCACTCAAACATCAGCCACTACCTTGGACCACATATGGACAAACATAACAGCTCCCCTTGTATCTGGTATAATCTACGACGGAACAACTGACCACTATCCTACCTTTCTCATAGCGAACATGGACATAACACCAACAAAAAGCAAGAAACTTTCAGTTAGGCTACACAGTGAATCAGCTTTAGGCAATCTTACAAATGCACTTCACAATATTAACTGGGATTCTGAATTCAATAATACCCAGGATATAAATTCATTAGCTAACCTCTTCCTCTCCAAAACTCTAAGCCTCTACAACCTTCACACCTACAACCTACCTTCAACCAACCAACCAACCAACCTACAATCTTCAACCAACCAACCTGGTTGATAGAGCAACCAAGTCCTATTTATAAATCCATCACTCTTTGTAAAATCTCTTGTATGTATGTACCTTACCTAAATAAACATTTGATTTAAACATTTTGATTTCATTGTCCCCTTCTTACCAAGCAAGTAACTGACAAAAGATTAAACAATCCATGGCTCACAAGTGGCATTCTCAACTCAATCAACAAGAAACATGAAAATGAAAAGAAACTTAGGATTGGCCTAGTTTCAAAGGAAGTAGCTACAAGGTACTCATCAATGCTTACCAGTATCATAAGAAAGGCAAAACTTGCATATTATGTGAATAAATTCAATGAAACAAAAGGCAACATGAAAAGCACTTGGAAAATAATCTCTAATATCCTAGGAACTAAACAACACTCACATAACCAAATAAAACTCTACAAGGATGGGGATATACCGTCAACTGATTTAGAAATGGCAATAAAATTTAATAGCTTCTTTTCATCGGTTGGTGCTAATCTTGCCAGTAAAATCCCACAGACTCAGACACATATCTCTCAGGCAGCTATCCAAACTCTCTTCTCCTTTCACCAATTAGCCTGGCAGATGTTGTGTCCATCATACACTCTCTAAAAACCAAGGCAGGGAACACCAGTGAAATTCCGTCCATTGTATACAAGAGCGCCTCCCATGCCCTTGCCCCACCCATAGCTCTACTGTTCAACAAATCTATACTGTCACACCTTCCCTGATATCCTTAAAAAGGCAAGAGTAACGCCAGTCCATAAAGGAGGCAATCCGGCGGACATAAACAATTATAGACCAATATCAAATCTACCCATTCTATCAAAAATATTTGAAAAAATTATCTACAAACAGCTTTATTCCTACCTCGTAAAATTCGACATACTCAGCCCCTGCCAGTTTGGCTTCCGGTCCCAAAAGAGCACCAACGATGCAATCATTAGTCTCCTTGACGTAATCTACTCAGCACATTGATTGTAACCATGATATATATATGTGCCAGTTTAAACCTATTGTCTTGTGTATGACCCTCTGTCCTACGTGACAGTGAATACCAGCATTATCCTCACTATAATAGGACTTAATTGAAATCCTCAGATTAGGCAAAATTTTAATTAATTTTGTCAATAAAGATGTTAATAATAAAATAATAAGCCCTTGACAAAGATAAGTTTCCGATTGGACTCTTCATTGACCTAAGAAAAGCCTTTGATACTGTTAATCACAACTACCTCTTACTTAAACTCCAGCATAATGGAATCCGAGGCCTTGCCCTTGACTACATCCGATCCTATCTTAGTGACAGACACCAATGTGTAACCATCAATGATACAACTTCTTCCACTCTACCAATTACCGTTGGAGTGCCACAGGGCAGCATCTTAGGACCTCTTCTATTTCTTATATATATCAATGATCTGCCTAATGTCTCTAATATTCTTAAACCTATATTGTTTGCTGACGATACTACCCTTATCTATTCAGACCTCAACCCACATACACTAAATAATGTTGTGAATAATGAATTAAAAAAAGTCCACTTATGGATGTCAACTAACAAACTAGCATTAAACATAGAAAAGACCTACTACATCTTATTAGGAAGCAAATCATCAAATGCAATTCAGCTACAGATAGACAACATTAACATCCGTAATAAAAATGATGGCAAGTTTCTTGGCCTATTCCTAGACAAGAAACTCAACTTCAGCACCCACATTCAACACATAACTAAGAAAGTCTCTAAAACAGTTGGTATACTCTCTAAAATAAGATATTATGTTCCTAACTCTGCTCTCCTCTCACTATATTATGCACTAATCTACCCCTATCTTAATTATGGTATCTGTGCATGGGGGTCTACTACTGCAAACCATCTTAAGCCCATCATCACCCAGCAAAAATCTGCTATCAGAATAACAACTAACTCTGCTTTCAGACAACACTCAGCTCCCTTGTTTAAATCCCTAAACTTGCTAAATATTAACTCCCTCCACACATTCTCCTGTGTCAACTACATTTACAAAACCCTGTTCTTAAATGCAAACCATGCTCTGAAACTCTCCCTGGACAGATGTAATAGGACCCATTATCACCACACCAGAAATAAATATCTCTTTGATATCTCCAGGGTCAAACTTAATCTGTGTAAACACTCTATGCAAATTAAGGGACCTAGTCTATGGAACTCACTCCCTAGTGAATTGAAAAGCTGTCAAACTCTTGACTCATTTAAAAACAAAAACAAAAAGTACCTAATTTCTTCTTCGTAGTTTCCTACACTGAGCTTTAAATTTGCTCTGTATCTAGTGTTACCCAATCTCCCAATCTTTATGTACTTAACCCAAACAACTTTATCATTGTGTTCATTGCTGTCTTCTTTTATGTGCTAGCCATATGCTGTATTGTGCCTACTAATTTTTGTTAAACTACCATTCAAGCTGTCATTGCAATCAATCTGAGGTACTTATGTGCTTTAATATACCTAAAATTTTCTCTCATCTTTTATTTTTTTTTCTTGCTTTGTAACTGTTATAATTTTTTATAAATTTTGCAAGTATTTACCTACTTAAAATTTTCTTAGATTAAGGACCTGCCCGAAACGCTGCGCGTACTAGTGGCTTTACAAGATTGTAATTACTATACTATGTATCCTCACAATTCCAATGTACCTTCTTGTAAATAAATAAATAAATAAATAAATAAATAAATAAATAAATAAATTCTCTCAGGCACTAGAGCAAGCATGGGTGCAGCATAATCGATCAGAAACCTAATATATGAGAGATACATCATTTACAATTCTCACATTTGCACCATAGCTTGGATGGTAGCCTGCCACAGCCTTGAGAGCATGGAGCCTCTCTCTACATTGGCGACCCAGTCTGGCTACAATATTGCGTTACAGTGGAACTTCAAGACCAAGGTATTTGTATCAGGTTACATAGAGCCATCATGCAACTGCATCTTGCGAACGGCCCCACCCCGTCTGGGTGGGCGTCGGTTCAGGATCTTTGTTTCCTCTACTGAGATGACTAAGCCTAGTTCCTGACATGTGTACAATACAGAGTTCAGAACATTTTGGGTGTTGGTATACCAATTGGTGTGGATCAGTATATCATCCGCATAGCTAATGATGTGTTCGCTGGGCCTTCTGGTTACTGAGTTTAAAAGTGTATTGATTAACACATTGAACAGAGTAGGACTAAGGACACCTCCCTGTGGAGTGCCAAGTTCAAAATCTCTCGTTACACTCCTATGCCTATGTCAAGTACAAATGACTTCCTGTTGGATAGATAGCCTCTTATCCACCGTAGAAGCCATCCTCCAACATTCGTTTTAGCAAGTTCGCTCAGAATGACGTGTGGGTTAACAATGTCAAAGGCTGATTTAAGATCTAGGAAAGTGGTGTATGACCTATCAGTATGCAGGATGAGGAATGTGGTAATACAGTGATGTACATTCTTTCCATGCGTAAAGCCATATATCTGGGGAGACAACATGTTATTAATTCTGTAAAGGAGACGGTTGAGAACCATCCTCTCAAGACACTTACAGACACAACTATATCAAGCAGACTAATAATTGCATCGTTGGTACTCATTTGGGAGCGGAAGCCAAACTGACAGCTATAGGGACTTAGTATGTTGAATTTTACGAAGTAGGAGTAGAGCTGTTTATAAATAACTGTTTCAAATATTTTTGATAATATAGGTAGATTTGATATTGGTCTGTAATTGTTTATGTCTTCAGTATCGCCTCCTTTATGAAATGGCATTACTCGTGCTTTTTTAAGGATATCAGGGAAAGTATGACACTAGTGATTTGTTGCATAGCAGAGCTATGGGTGGCGCTATGGCATGGGAGGCACCATGGATGCCTCCCATAGATGCCTTGTATACCATGGATGGTATTTCACTAATGTTCCCAGCTTTGGTTTTTAATGAGTGAATGATAGACATAACATCCGGGCTGACTGGTAAAAGGAGAAGAGAGTTTGGGTAGCTGCCTGTAAGATATGTAGTAACGGGTGTCTGGGTCTGTGGGATTTTTCTGGCAAGGTTAGCACCAGCTGATGAAAAGAAGCTATTAAATTCTATTGCCGTTTCTAAATCTGTTGCAGGTGTATAACCATCCTTGGAGAGTTTTATCTGGTTGTTATGTGATTGCTGTTTAGATCCTAGGATGTTAGAGATGGCTTTCCAAGTGCTTTTCATGTCTCCCTTTGCTTCTTTAAATCTATTCTCATAATAGAAAAGTTTCGCTCCCCTTATTATACCGGTAAGTATTGATGAGTATCTCTTAACTACTTCTTTTGTCCCTTGGCCAATCACAAGTTTCTTTTCATATTCATGTTTCTTGTTGATTGTTTTGAGTATGTCACTTGTGAGCCAGGGATTGTTTAATATTTTGGCAGTTACTTGCTTGGTGAGGCGAGGAGGTGAGTGTTGTAGAGGCTTAGAGTTTTGGAAAGGAAGATGGTGGCTAATGAATTTATATCCTGTGTATTATTGAACTCAACTTCTCAGTTAATATTGTGAAGTGCATTTGTGAGACTGCCTATTGCTGCTTCACTGTACTTGTAACCTGAAGGTAAGTTTCTTGGTATCTGGTGGTGTTATGTCCATGTGTCCATTAAAAGCGAATAACGTCGCTTTTGGCCGTTTACCAGTATGACCGAAAGTAGACGTAATTTGAAAATGAAAAAAAATGAAAATAAATTTGGGATTTGTTTTTTTTCAACAACAGTAAGTTAAGGGTCCTCTGATAGATTAGATGGACAGGAAATTCTCATAAAATTTCAAAACGTTATGAAAAACGATAAATGAAAGTTTCCTCTCCTAACCTGTCCGAGTAAGCCAGACGACTCAAACAGAAAACGGGACAGTACGTCACTATTGCGAGTCGGTTTCATTTCAAATTACGTCCAAATTTGGCAATAGTGCGCATACAAGCGAAAAGCGACGTTATTTTTAAGAGGACGATTTGGTTCCAAAGCCTTTTGAATAGCTAGCATCTCTGTTTGTAAAGTCGAACATTCGAACGAATGAACACCCATTTGTGAGTCTTCAACTATTTACAGAGTTTCCTGCTTAAACTGCAGCTCCAGTTTCTTGTTCCTGTTGGTCTACTGATCCATCTGTGAAGTATCTGTCACTACCACTCCCGTTGTCAACAACAGGACACGCAGCGTCACTACCACTCCCGTTGTCAACAACAGGACACGCAGCGTCACTACCACTCCCGTTGTCAACAACAGGACACGTAGCGTCACTACCACTCCTGTTGTCAACAACAGGAAACATAGCGTCACCACCACTCCCGTTGTCAACAACAGGACACGTAGCGTCACTACCACTCCCGTTGTCAACAACAGGACACGTAGCGTCACTACCACTCCCGTTGTCAACAACAGGACACGTAGCGGCACTACCACTCCCGTTGTCAAAAACAGGACACGTAGCGTCACTACCACTCCCGTTGTCAACAACAGGACACGTAGCATCACTACCGTTGTCAACAACAGGACAAGTACAGTCACTTCCACTACCGTTGTCAACAACAGGACAAGTACCGTCACCTCCATTACCGTTGTCAACAACAGGACACGTAGCGTCACTACCACTCCCGTTGTCAACAACAGGACAAGTACCATCACTTCCATTATCGTTGTCAACAACAGGACACGTAGCGTCACTACCGTTGTCAACAACAGGACACGTAGCGTCACTTCCACTACCGTTGTCAACAACAGAACACGTAGCGTCACTTCCACTACCGTTGTCAACAACAGAACACGTAGCGTCACTACCACTCCCGTTGTCAACAATAGGACACGTAGCGGCACTACCACTCCCGTTGTCAACAACAGGACACGCAGCGTCACTACCACTCCCGTTGTCAACAACAGGACACGTAACGTCACTACCACTCCCGTTGTCAACAACAGGACACGTAGCGTCACTACCACTCCCGTTGTCAGCAACAGGACACGTAGCGTCACTACCACTCCCGTTGTCAACAACAGGACACGTAGTGTCACTACCACTCCCGTTGTCAAAAAAGGACACGTAGCGTCACTACCGTTGTCAACAACAGGACACGTAGCGTCACTACCGTTGTCAACAACAGGACACGTAGCGTCACTACCACTCCCGTTGTCAACAACAGGACACGTAGCGTCACTACCACTCCCGTTGTCAACAACAGGACACGTAGCATCACTACCGTTGTCAACAACAGGACAAGTACCGTCACTTCCACTACCGTTATCAACAACAGGACAAGTACCGTCACCTCCATTACCGTTGTCAACAACAGGACACGTAGCGTCACTACCACTCTCGTTGTCAACAACAGGACACACAGCGTCACTACCACTCCCGTTGTCAACAACAGGGCACGTAGCGTCACTACCACTCCCGTTGTCAACAACAGGACACACAGCGTCACTACCACTCCCGTTGTCAACAACAGGACACGTAGCGTCACTACCGCTCCCGTTGACAACAACAGGACACGTAGCGTCACTACCGCTCCCGTTGACAACAACAGGACACGTAGCGTCACTACCGCTCCCGTTGTCAACAACAGGATACGTAGCGTCACTACCACTCTCGTTGTCAACAACAGGACACGTAGCGTCACTACCACTCCCGTTGGCAACAACAGGACACGTAGTGTCACTACCACTCCCATTGTCAACAACAGGACACGTAGCGTCACTACCACTCCCGTTGGCAACAACAGGACACGTAGCATCACTACCACTCCCGTTGTCAACAACAGGACACCTAGCATCACTACCACTCCCGTTGTCAACAACAGGGCACGTAGCGTCACTACAACTGCCGTTGTCAACAACAGGACACGTAGCGTCACTGCCACTCCCGTTGGCAACAACAGGACACGTAGCGTCACTATCACTCCCGTTGTCAACAACAGGACAAGTAGCGTCACTGCCACTCCCGTTGGCAACAACAGGGAGTGTTATACTGTACAATCGTTGTAGCTTGGCGCTTTCTTCTCATAGTTTCCCTCCCTTCCCGTTGACAATAAGCATTAATCCTCACCATAATGTTGTACTCCAGCTCCTGGTCCGCTCTTTCTGTTATAAAGAAACCCCAAATAAGTAATTACCAAAAGGAACCAAGCTGGAAGGATGACCGCTACTATGCGGCCCAGGTCCACCTAGTGACTCCTCCTGTACACTCTCCTCCACGACTTTACTCCCAGTTATATGAATTACAACAATATTAATTATACCTAAATGAATACTATTGCAGCCTAACTGAACATTATTGCAGCCTAACTGAACATTATTGTAGCCTAACTGAACATTATTGCAGCCTAACTGAACATTATTGCAGCCTAACTGAACATTATTGCAGCCAAACTGAACATTATTGCAGCCTAACTGAACATTATTGCAGCCTAACTGAATATTATTGCAGCCTAACTGAACATTATTGTAGCCTAACTGAACATTATTGCAGCCTAACTTAAACTATTGCCGCCTAACTAAAAAAATTGTATCACGGATATAAGCATAAGGTAGAGATTCTTGACGACAATTAAGTATAAAACGCAACAATGGGACGTAAGAAACGAGCATCAAGAGAGGTGTCCCTCCCTCTTTACCGGGACGACACTGATTTGTATGTATCTGTACGGTTAGATGGCCAGCCAGTTCATTTCGTGGTGGACACCGGTGCAAAATACACCCTTGTTACGGTTCCCTTTATGAAGGAATATGGATTGGAGGCCGTAATGGGCAAGGATTTTAAGCGTTTAGATAAAATGGAGTCCATAGACATAAATGATAACGAGTGGAAGCCAATGGACTTCTCAAAGTTCTTCAAGGGGGTCCTGAAAGCTAAACCTTATTTCCGGTGTGCAAATTTATCTCTGGATGCAGAGATCTATGTTGATGATTTACCCTGCGATGAGGCCTTGCTGGGAATGGATATTTTAGTTGCACATAACTGCTCAATAATTAATGACATGAAAAATCCCCGACTAATAATACGGCCAGTGAAAGAGCACAAGTTGCAGGATAACACGAAGTACTTTCTCACAAACTACGATTCCATCAGAATCAAAACTAAAATCAACGGCAAGAGAGCTAAGGCTCTCCTGGACACTGGTGGGTCCATAACATTTATGAGCAGACGTCGTGCCAGAAAACTGGGCCTTAAAATTGAAACGTGTGAAATGCAAGAAGTGCAAAATTTAGACGATAAAACATTAAGAACAAAACACGTTATAAGGAATGCAGAGATAAAATTCCAAGGTCTTACATTCCATACAGATGTATACATCCTCCAGATGTATGACAGCGAATACATAATCGGAGACGATATCCTCCGATACACCAATATAACTTTCACAGCAGAAAAAGCTGTCTTGGAGCGCAACAGCAATCCCTATCCTCACCAGGGATGAAGCTCTATCCGGTGTTAGGCCGAACACCGGATGCATCGATAGACCTGTAACCACAGAAAAAGTCCATCCCGAACAGAAAGAACACACAGCCCATCGACATAAGCAACATAAACAGTGAAGTCCATTCCGAACAGAACACACAGGCCATCGACTTGAGCAACATTAACAGTGATGAAGTTAGACCTAAAAAGTCACTCAAACAGAGAATGGTAAAGTTGTTGACCAGAGTAATGTGAGGATCTTGTAAACACCTCCACAGACCTGTGTCGCGTCTCTGAAACACTCCTTAATGTGCCCCAAGGTCCTCTTTTTCTTTTGGCCTTCCCAGCATGACGCCGCCTTCTCATAATATTTACTTGTGTTTCTGTATAATAAAGTGTATTTTCTGTATTTTTCTGAAAGAATATTATTCTGTAAACGAAAAATTTCTGTTTAATAAATTATAGTATTGTAATTATAACAATATAATAAAGAGCTATATAGTCATCCTGGCTTTGTATTTTCTCCCTTATAATTCGTGTTCCTATATAACTTGTATATTATAATATTATAATAAAGAATTGACCAAAATTTGACATACAACTTCGGGATTGTTGACAACGGGAGTGGTAGTGACGCTATGTGTTCTGTTGTTGACAACGGGAGTGGTAGTGACGCTGCGTGTCCTGTTGTTGACAACGGGAGTGGTAGTGGTTCGGTAACAGGGTTGTTGATTTGTGGAACCTATTACCGCGTAACGTGGTGGAGGTGGGGTCCCTCTATTGTTTCAAGCGCGGGTTGGACATGTATATGAGTGGGATTGGGTGGTTATAGATAGGAGCTGCCTCGTATGGGCCAATAGGCCTTCTGCAGTTACCTTGTTCTTATGTTCTTATGTTCTTATACCCTACTTTCGAGTATCTACACCCTACTATAGGGTATGAATTCCCCTACTATTGGGTATCTATACCGTACCATTGAGTATCTATACCCTACTACAGCGTATCTATACCCTACTATAGTGAATCTATACCCTACTTTGGGGTATCTATACTCTACTATAGTGCATCTATACCCACCTATAGTGGAATAATAGGGTATAGATATCTTATAGAATGGGTATCTATCCCCTATTATAGGGTATCTACCCTACTATAGCATATCTTTACCCTACTATAGGGTATCTATTCCCTACTATAGCGTATCTATACTTTACTATAAGGTATCTATATCCCTATTATAGGGTATCTTTACCCTGATATAGGGTAACTATACACTACTATTGTGTATCTCTACCCTACTACTGGGTATCTACACCCTACTATAGCGCATCTATACCCTACTATAGGGCATCCATACCTCTATAGTTTATGTTTACTCTACTATAGGGTATCTATACCCTACTGTAGGATATCTATACTCAACTTTTGGGTATATGTACCCTACTATGGGGTATCTATACCCTACTATAGGGTAACTATACCCTATCATAGAGTATCTCTACCCTCCTATAGGGTATCTCTACCCTCCTATAGGGTATCTATTCCCTACTATAGTGTTTCTGTTCCCTACGATAGTGTATCTATATCCTTCCATATGGTATCTATAACCTTCTATGGGGTATCTATATTCAACTATAGGGTATCTACATCCTACTATTGGGAATCTATATAATACTATAGGGAATCTATATCCTACTATAGTGCATCTATAGTAGGATATAGATTACATGTATCTATACCTTACCATAGGGAATCTATATCACATCATAGGGTATCTATACCCTATTACAGAGTATCTATAACCATACTTATAGTGTATCTAATCCCTACTGTATCACCCACTATACTGGTTCCAACGAGTTTGCAACAACAACCCCAGCCCTCGATAGATGCACCCCATGCCGAGTATACATTTCAAATTCAAAATTCAAATTCAATTGTTTATTCAGGTAAAGTACATACATACAAGGGGTGATACAAATATTGATGAATTTAAAGATAGAGCTAGTACATACAATGCCTAAAGCCACTATTACGCAACACTAAAGACTAAAACTTAATACTAATTGAGATTAAAGTATAAAATGTGTTGAGAAAAATAAAAAAATAAAAAAGGGGAACTTGGCAGAAAAACAGCAAAAATACAATTTAGTCAACGGACAGCATTGTTTAAAAATAACAGACATGGGTTGACATTATAGGGGTTACCTTGAGGTTACCTTGAGCTGCTTCCGGGGCTTAGCGTCCCCGCGGCCCGGTCGTCGACCAGGCCTCCTGGTTGCTGGACTGATCAACCAGGCTGTTGGACGCGGCTGCTCGCAGCCTGACGTATGAGTCACAGCCTGGTTGATCAGGTATCCTTTGGAGGTGCTTATCCAGTTCTCTCTTGAACACTGTGAGGGGATTGCCAGTTATGCCCCTTATGTGTAGCGGAAGCGTGTTGAACAGTCTCGGGCCTCTGATGTTGATAGAGTTCTCTCTCAGAGTACCTGTTGCACCGCTTTTCAACGGGGGTATTCTGCACATCCTGCCATGTCTTCTGGTTTCATGTGATGTTATTTCTGTGTGCAGGTTTGGGACCAGCCCCTCTAATATTTTCCACGTGTAAATTATTATGTATCTCTCCCGCCTGCGCTCAAGGGAGTACAGATTTAGGCTCTCTAGTCGGTCCCAATAGTTTAGATGTTTTACTGAGTGGATTCTAGCAGTAAAGGATCTCTGCACGCTCTCCAGGTCAGTAATTTCTCCAGCTTTGAAAGGGGCTCTCATTGTGCAGCAGTATTCCACTCTAGAGAGCACAAGCGTTTTGAAAAGTATCATCATCGGTATAGCATCTCTAGTGTGAAAAGTTCTTGTTATCCAACCTGTCATTTTTCTTGCAGTTGTGACGGCTACTTTATTGTGTTCTTTAAAGGTAAGGTCTTCCGACATGAGTACACCCAGATCCTTTACATTGCCTTTTCGTTCTATGTTATGATTTGCCTGAGTTTTGTACGTGGTTTCCGTTTTTATATTTTCATTTTTCCATAGCGCATGAGCTGGAACTTATCTTCGTTAAACACCATATTATTTTCTGTAGCCCATAGCAAGACCTGATCTACATCTGACTGGAGGTTTGCCGTGTCCTCTATGTTGCCTACTCTCATGAAGATCCTAGTGTCATCTGCAAAGGATGATGCAGTGCTATAGATTGTGTTCTGGTCTATGTCCGATATGAGGATGAGAAAAAGTACTGGAGCAAGCACAGTACCCTGGGGGACTGAGCTCTTCACGGTTGATGGGCTGGATTTTATTTTGTTGACTATTACGCTTTGGGTTCTGTTGGTCAGGAAATTGTAGATCCATCTGCCTATTTTTCCGGTAATTCCTTTTGAACGCATTTTATGTGCAATAACGCCATGGTCACATTTATCGTTATTGGACAGGAGTATTGGTTTGTTATTTAAAATCTTCTTTGATTCCAATATTTGTGAAACTGTGCTCCATGTTTTCTTAATGATGCCCTTTGTTTGGGTAAATTTATGTTCGTAGTATTTAGTTTTGGCTCTTCTAATTATTTTAGATAGCAATGACGAGTAATTCTTTGAAAATTCTTTGGAGACGATTCTTAATCTATACTTCTTTTTAAGGTCATGTTTTTTATTAATGGATTATTAATTTAATTATTATTATTATTTGTTAATATTAATTTCATTTCTTCCATAGAAGTGTTCCCAGTTGTCTATGAAAGATATTGCATTTGATTTGCAATAGCTTTCCCTCCGGCAATTGACACCAAGTGCCCTCGACAACCATTCATTTCCCACTCCCTTTCTTGGAAGGATGCCACATATGATCGGGATTCCTCCCTTGCTCTTAACTAATTATATGGCTAGTCTTAAACCTCTGTATCAGTTCCTCACTCCTAACTCGTCCAACATCATTTCCACCTGCACTAATACAAATAATGGATTTGTTCCCATTTCCTGCCATTATATCATTCATATTCCCAACAATATCACCAATTCCAGCTCCCGGATGGCAAACCCTTAACCCTGTTTCCCCTATCTCTGGCACAAAACGTTTTGTCTAAATACCTCTCCTGGGAATCTCCCACAACCAAATCACACACTTGCGATTTGGTTGTGGGAGATTCAAACACAAGTACTCAATTAGTATTAAGTTTTAGTCATTAATGTTTTTCCTGCCCGAAACGCTTTGCGTAATAGTGGCCTTACGTAATAGTATGTACTAGCTCCATCTATAAATCGATCAAATTATGTAAAATCTCTTGTATGTATGTACCTTACCTGAATAAACATTTTATTTTTATTTTTAAGTGTCAAGTGCCATCAAGATTCAAACATCAAGTGTTGGTCACACTTTATTTCATATCTTTTTCCTGCTCTGTCCTTTGCAATGATCGTTCCATTCCTAGTGTAGCATTGCTTGATAAGACTTTGGTTTTGTTTGCTAATTTGATGCAGCCTAAAGAGGAGGAATCCACGCTGCTTGGTACGGCACTCATTGACATAAAGGTTGTTTTATTGATGGGATGAGCTCATACTTCACAGCGGGGATTTGTGAGTTTAATGAGCATTCGCCTAGTGCTACGGGGACTGTTTTTATCTGTCGTGACAGCTGATTATATATCAACGTTGGCTTTGATCTTTGAATTAATTAGGTCACGGGCTACATTACAGCAGTAGTCACCTTGTAGTTCTTCTGGTAGATCAGCAGAGCTAATGCTTAGAGAGTTGGGTAGTTGTTGTTGCTTTAAGTTCAAATCAAATGTTTATTCAGGTAAAAGTACATACATAGAAGAGGAGTTACAAACATAATGTTGGATTTATAGATAGAGCGAGTACATACAATGCCTAAAGCCACTGATACACACAGCGTTTCGGGCAAGTCATCTTCAGAGGCCGTCTGGTGCGTCAGGAGGAGATTTATTTGTTTATCCAGCTTTTGAAGGATGTCACTTTGTTCTGGTTGGGTTTCCTCGATCTTAGTTTTGTTTGTCTACGCAATTGTCACTTGTTGCATTAATGCGTTTGAATAATTCTATTCAGCTTTATTAGACCCAGTTCACAACATACTATATGAAACAATACAAAGCAAATGCATTAACAATATCTGAAATAGGAATTACAAATCGATTTAATAATTAACCTTACAATAAAAAATAGTATAATGTAATGAATGTGATATTTAGAAATATCACATTTTTATACAAATTGGTAAATATTTAAAGTAATTAAAAAAATTAACAATTTAAGATTAATGCCTTTAGCAGTCGATAGTGTGTCAAAATTTATTCTTCTTCTTCTATTCCATTTATCCATTCAATAGAAGAAAATAAGAAAATTGCATGCAGAGTACAACGTCTGCTACGAAATGGCTTTTCCCGCCACCAGCGGAGGCACAAGGAATGTTCGCTGATTGGCTGGCCAGATGGACCGTTCCTGGCCCGCTGGACAACTCACTACTGGCGGGATTAGTGGAATTGGCCTAAAAATACATTTATGCAGCACTCTTAATGTTTCCTCTCTTAGTACGAGATCTATGAACCCTATTTTTGCTTCCTTGTTAATATCGGGGTTGGTTTGATCGTTTTTCTAGGAGAAAATTCATGTTTTCATGTGTGAACCTGTCGTTTCGTTCCGGTGTGTACCACGTGACATGTATTGACCAATCAGCGGGCGAGCTTTGTGCCCACCGCCAAGATCATATAGCTACTCTCCACAGGAAGAGTCTGCGAGAATGCTCACATTTTTTGGCTCGTATCTCGTTATCTGAGTAATTTGACAATAGTTGGTCATAACTGAATGTATGCGAAATCGTGTCAAATCAATACTATATCAAAATGTAGACCATACGAGGCAGATGAACTGTCCGAAAAGGGAGTGATGAACTCGCCATTTTAGGAATCTGATGTCGGTGGACGATTTGTTGTTGTTTTTCTGTGCCTAGATTACGCCAAATTGCAAGCATTATTTAAACTGTTGAAGACGTGCCAGACTAGCGGGAATTATCGAGCAGGCCAGGATGACACAAAACCAGCAGAATATCACAACACTGCTGATCCCAGACCCAAATGGTGAGTGGCGGTGGAGGTGTCGGCGCGGCCCACACACTCTGCCCTCCGTCTCAACCGTTTTTCATGTTAATACGGGCATCGCGGGAGGGTAATAACCAGCTGGGCATTATTAGAGATGTATTGAATGCATGTGGAAGCTGCACTCTCTCTCACTGCAACGTTATTGTGAGTGGCAGTGTCAAATTAGCTGTTCTAAAATGTGCCCTTCTTCCTGGTGAGCCCGGAACTTTCAAATAAATGATCTCGTCATGTGAGGGTTTTGTGTCTAAAGAACAATTGTTTTCCTGCAGTGATATACTGAAGGAGGGTTAGGTAACGTGTAGGAAGTAGTGGAGGCGTGTAAATCAATATCTGGAGGAGTGAGGTGGTGGTAATAATAGGAGGTAGTGTGGAGAGTCACTGTCAAGGTCTTCACTGCCTGCTCTACACTTGTCAACTGATGGCCAGCTTGCACAATGATACTCTTAGTTTTATATTGGATGTGATCACATTGTGGTTGGTACTAGTGTGTGTTGGTGATGTGTGCTTGTGTGTAGTGGAGCAGCTTGGTAACTTGTGGGTCTCCATAAGGAGTCCATCTGGGTAACTGGTGGAGCGGGTATTAACTCACTCCATAAGTCTGGCTCATAATAGAAAACTGAAGATTTTAAGTTAGACCAGGATTCAGTAATGGTTGCCAAGGTAGAAGAGTCATAATAGGATGTTTCACTGGCTGTGTAACTTGAGTAGTTTTGTCTCATGACGTTTTCTGCAAATGTTTTACTCTGTAAATACTAGAAATTATATTAGATACATCAATTATTTGAATATAAAATCAGCCTGCACTTTAAGCAGGCTCATGTACTCACTACTTGAAAAGCTGTTTCAAGTCGACTTTTCCATATAATACAAGAAAGAATGAGAGAATAGATTCTTGGTTTACTGATGTGTCTTGGATAAGTAGATACATAGTGTTGACCACACAGTTATTTGAGCACCTTACTAACACAGTTCTAGTTTAGCTGTTGCCACTAAAGTGCTGTGAAATTGGAGTCCAAGAAGGTCATAAAGTTTCTGTGCAGGACTTCCATATCAAGTAAGGGGTAAATTTTGGCAGTGACTAGGTTTGTTGCAAGAGCCCAGTTGAGCCGTAAAGTGCGGTTATTGTCATATGTTGATCTCCCAGGGTGTTGTTGGCATCATTTTAATTACTATCATCAGTTTTTATACAAATTATGTAAATGTGGATATAATGCAGCTACTGTAATAGTTAAACTAAACACATGAAATAAGTTATCGCAATTGCTTACTTTAGGATAGTTAAGTTCTAATATGTTGTGGTTATCATCAGTTCATAACTTGGCATTTCTCGCCAGTATTTGATCTATTTTTGATCTGCATGACCAGACAGAATAGCAGCGAAGGTTGCAAGACACTTCTTTGGTCTGTGCCACGAAGGTATTCACATGCAACATAGGTGTACGTAGTACATAGCAGGCCTGTATATGGTACTCTCTGATTGTTAATTATCGTACGTGTTAATAATTCCACACATTGTGTAAGCTAAAGCAAAACTGTGAACAAATAAGCCATCTATTGTAATTTGAACATCAGTCCTCACTCCCACCTTGCTGAGCTAGGTAATTACATTATGAATCAATGGACCCAATGACCCCCACATATATCACTATCTTGATGTGCACAAAAGTTAGTTTAGTTCATTTATTATGCACCCCATACCCATCTTGTGGGCGGTAGTGGAAAGGGTTACAGAGGCACATAATGGGCTCAGGGACTGAACCCCACAATTCATTTAGCTAAGCAAGTTACAATATTGATGAGCTAGTTACAAAATTCAATATAAGTCATCACATCAACAATGGATTCGAGATCGACCTCAAGTACAGGTTCTAAATTAAGCAACTGACGTATGTGCACAAAACAAAACAAAAATATAGTTTTTAATATACTGTAAATTTATCATTTTGTAAAGTTTTTTTTGTTTTGTATGTCAGCAAAGGTGACAGAGGGTTAAATACAGTCTTCCTCTGTTGAAATCCAATTCACTGATAAATGTACCAATATCTGCACAAGTCTGCTTCTAGCAATACACATCTAGCAGTGGGAGTGAATGGGGTTGGCCCCACTGGACAGTAAATCAACAATGGATACAATTCACAGGTAACTTTGAATGTTCTGTATCCTTGCACAGGGTGAATATTTACCTGAGGCCACCATCTACCTAATGGCTACGATAGGGACAGGAAGCTGTTTGCTTGTCAAAGGTCCCCAAAGCTTGTCAAAAGTTCCTGAGAATTTTTTCCACCTGGACTTTAAACTGCAGTAATGTCTTGGTATTTTTGGCTTTGGCTAGTATGTGGTTCCAAGGGTTTATGAATCTATGGAAAATCTATGGAATCTATGGAGAAAAGCTTCTCCTGATTTCTGACCTACATTGTAGCTTGTTGAGCTTGAAGCTGTTAACCCTTGTATGTATTACATGTGACCTTATAAGGAAGTGGTCTGAATGAATATCCTCTAATTTAAGTATTTTAAGTTTCAGTGAGATTTCCCCTATCAGATTTAGTTTGCAATCATAAACCTGTGGCCCTTAACCTTTACTGATATGAGTCAACTTAGTTCTGGGATGATTTTTATTGTTCTGCATTATTCTTTCAATAAGCAGATATGTCCTTCTGAAGATGAGATCTCCAGAGATATGTGCAGTTGAATAGCCTCTCCCTTTTTCTTAATCAAAGGTTCGTTTGACTATTCCTGGAGTTTAGTTAACATTTTTTTTTAATGCAGTTTCCATTTGTTGTGCAGAACTGATGGATTTTGATTTCTAGGCCTTTTCCTTCAAATTGTTGCAAGGTGGTAGTGTTGATTTGATAGTTGTGGTGCATATTGTTATGCCCTATATGCAAGATCATACAATTTTCAATATTAAACAGTAGCTCAACAGTAGAGTATTTTGGAAGAATAAGAAGGAAAATGTAAGGTAGTGTAATGAGAAATGTTATTAATGAAGCCACTTAATCATAGACCAGAAAAGAACCTGACAAACACCATTCATATTAGTCATTTAGCCACTGCACTGTACACCTGGTTTTGGCAAAAACTCCATAGTGCAATTGTCAAGGACATATTTTTTGTTTTTATAAATGTTCAGGTAATGTCAAAATGTTTCCAAATTCAACCATTTTTCATTTCAAAACAGTGATGAAAACATTTAAAAACATTAAAAATAGCCTAGTTAAACAAAAATAGCACAACTCTCAAGAGCGCTTTAGGGCTCTATCCTGCAATTTAGATCTGTGCAGTACAGTCGGGTTTGTTCTTGATTCACAATTGAGAATTCTGGGCAGATTGGAAATGGTTGGACACATTTCCTATCATCTAATGTGCCTGTTTGCTTAGCAGTAAGTAGGTACCCAGGAGTTAGCTTTTTTTTTGGGTTTCATCTGGTGGGGGGGGGGAGGGGGGAGTGAGTTAATAATTTGACTTTGGGAGGGGATCTCTATAAAAGCCTAACATGTAAATACACTCTGGCTACCTGCCCCCTGACACAATAAATTATAAATTATTATGAGTGATGTTTGTCAGTTTTTTTTCTGGTCTAGAATTAGGTGATTTAACATTTCTTACCTTACATTTTTTCTTGTTCTAGGATTATTGCTCTTTTGAGCTCCTGTTTAATATTGAACAGACTTCTGGGATTGGTTCTCCCAGAGGTCATTTAGCTTGTTGCAATAGAATTGCTGATGGCTTCATCCTGCTGCATAGCTGGTTTCTTCTGACCATAAAAACAATGTTTTGTCACCTAGACTTGTGCATAAATTAGTTATAAAATGTTTACTTCCTATATTTTTTCCTTGAGGTATCTGGCATTAGTACTTTATCACCAGTAGTATACAGTACTACTGGTGTTATATATAGGCATTGACTGCTCTTTGTAAGAGTGAGTTAGGGCCATAATAGTTGTTTGAACGGCCACCAACCAAAATGTTTTGGATTCAGGTTGTCACCTTTTCAACTATCCTCCCCTGAAAAACAATTTAGTAGATCATAAAAATGCAGTTGTATGAATAAATTGGTGTTGCTGCCTTGAACTCTTGTGTTGATAATTGTACTGACATAGTTTACATTGTGTAAATATACAAGACAGTGACTGATGCTAGGAGTATTCTATACCAAGTTTTTTTCAGACCCTTTGGAGAAAGTGCAATCTCAAGAAAGTGCAAACAATATCAAATACGTCACTGTTTATCTACACTATATATTATATCTATCTATACTATTAGTCACTCAAATGTGTAGGGGGGAATGGTCTTGGGTACGGAACAGATGTAGGCTGGTTTGGATCAGAACCAAATTAAAAGTTGAGTTAGGAAATATTAGCAATTATAGACCCCCAGGTGATTTTTGTAAAGTCGAGTGAAAAATGTGGTGTAATTCCTGTGGAGTTTTTAGTGATACCTTGCGAGGATTTCAGGGCTCGATGTCCCCGCGGCCTGGTCGCGGTCGAGGTTTGATAGTGATATATTTTCTGTGAAACCCATACAATTGTTTCAATGCTTCTTAATACTGTACTACATTGCCCGAGAGAAGGTGGAGTGGGGTGATAGAAGTGGGAGGGACAAAGAAAAGAAAAAGGAAAAAAAGATATAAGAAATCTGAAAGACCTGTATAATTTCAGTGTTTAATAATAAATTGTGAGGAGGAGGAGAGGGGGGAAGACGAAGGGAATGGGGGATGACAGGGTCAGTTGGAATGTGAGGAAGAGGCCCGGGTGCAGCCAGGTACTCCATCTGTATAAATAAATACAAATGTCTGTCTGTTTAAGGTTGGAGGAGAGGAGAGGGGCAATAAAAATGGCGGGAAGAGAGGATGTGGGTATGGGAAAAAAGAAGAGATGGAGGGGGGGGGGGAGAATATATGTTAATTTTGCATTTTCCTTCTATAGTGTGAGTTGATTACATTTTATATATGGTTTTAGTTTTTATATTTTAATTTTTCCGTAGTGCAGAAGCTGGAACCTGTTTTCATTAAACATCATATTATGTGGCCCATTGAAAGTCCTGATTTACACCAGATTGGAGGTTTGCCATGTCCTCTATATTGTCCACTTGCATGAACATCCTAGTGTTATCTGCAAATGATACAGTACTATAGTTCGTATTCTTGTCTGATATGCAAATGAGATAAAGTACCGGAGCAAGTACGGTTCCTTAGGGGGACTTGATCTTTTTACGAAGGATGATCAGGATTTTACTTTAACAATTACACTCTGCGCTTTGTTCCTTAGGAAGTTAAAGATCGATATCCCTACTTTACCAGTAATTCCTTTTGAGTGCATTTTGTAAGCAATAACACCATGGTCACAGTTGTCGAAAGCTTGTGCAAAGTCTGTGTATATTACATTTTACTTGTCTACCATGGGACCTAAGGCCATGTCATAGTGATCTAGCGATGGTGAAAGGCAGGAGCCGCCCTGTTCTTAACCCATGTTGCCTGGGGTTATGCAGAGTTTGTGATTCCATGTGATTTGTATTCTTACTGTACATGGCACTTTCAAAGATCATGTATGAAGTTAGAGCTATAGTATTGGTCTATACTTTTTTGCATCTGCTTTACTACTTCCTTTGTTAAGTGGCACATAGTGTTAAGTTCTCTGCAGTTTCAAGTATGTCAGGGATGACACCAGTACATATCTAGGCTTTGTCTACACAAGATATTAGAGCCTGTGATAGTACAGTAGTGTTATGCACTTCTTGGCGAATATAGAATTCCAGGAGTCTGTGTCTAGTTCAAAGTGCATGGTCATGCTGTCAGTGGCTACTTCAAAGTCCAGTTGGGTTAGGGTGACATCTGATACGTAGGCTCGATGTTGGTGTCACATTCATGAATTCATTTGGATCATTGATCTTCAATATGTTTAGGGGTTCACTGAAAACAGAATCGTACTGAAGCTTCAGTATTTCACAAATGTCTTTGTTGTCATCTGTGAATGTTTCATCGTCTTTGGACAAGGGTCCAATGCTGGATGCAGTTTTTGTTCTAGTTTTTGCACAGGAAGAAAAAGTATTTTGGATTCCTCTATTTCACTTATGGGCTTTTACTGTCCTTTGCCTCTCTTGAATTTTATATGATTCTTGCAGCTTGAGCTCAATAATTTCAATTTCCTTGCATAGCCTTCCTCATTGTTGGATTAGTGGAGCATTTGAGATGTTTCGTTATTTTTTTCTTCGCCTACAGAGGGAATGTCATTCTCGTTCCAGTTTACATAATCATCTCTTCATTGTGGTACAGAATGTACCCTCTACATATTTCTAGTGCTGCTGTGCCTGTTTTCTTGAAGCACTGCCTTAAGTTTGTATTTAGTTCTTCCCAGCATATATCTGCAAGGTCTTGGTTTTTTCATTCCCAGTTAATCAGTTTATTAAAATTGAAACTGCTGAATTCTCCTCCTTGGATTTGAGAGTGGCTGCACAGGTCTATTGCCTATGCTTGTATGAACTTCGATTAGGTTGTAATTTAAGTAACAAGTATTTGTAATCATAGTTCCTAATCAGTTCATCGTTGTTTGTAAAAGTAAGGTCTAGGGTGTTTTCTTTCCTAGTTGGCTCTATTTGCTGGTTTAAAGCAAATCTGTCACACATCTGCAAGTAGGTAATTTGTGTGACACTTCATTCAGACTGCTTCCTGGGTTTCTCTCAACTATAACAGTAATGTGTTAGCCACATTTTTAAATTTTAGATGCCTTAAGTTGAAATCACAAAGCAAGATGATGATAGGGGCATGGTTTGTGAGGTTTTCTAAGTAGTATGCTCCTAGATTTCATTATCATAAATCTTTAAAGCTTTTTCACAGTAAGTAATTTGTAGGGGGGGTGTGGTTTTATTTCTCCTATTCCACATTCGATACTATCCCATAGTACAGTACAGTCGGACTTAACAGTCGGGAATTCCTGTTTCAAGCTCAGGGTGAGAGACAAATGGTTGGGTGCATTTGCTATCACCTAATGCCTCTGTTCACCTACCTTGAGGTTACCTTGAGGTGATTTCGGGGCTTAGCGACCCTATGGCCCGGTCGCCGACCAGGCCTCGTTGCTGGACTGGTCAAACAGGCTGTTGGACGCAGCTGCTTGCAGCCTTACATATGTCACAGCCTGGTTGATCAGGTATCCTTTGGAGGTGTTTGTCAAGTTCACTCTTGAACACTGTGAGGGGTTGGCCAGTTATGCCCCCTATGTGTAGTGGAAGCGTGTTGAACAGTCTCGGGCCTCCGTTGATAGTTCTCTCTCAGAGTACCTGTTGCACCTCTGCTTTTCAACGGGGGCATTCTGCACATCCTGCCATACCTTGTGGTCTCATGTGATGTTATTTCTGTGTACAGGTTTGGGACCAGGTCCTCCATGTGTAAATTATTATGTATCTCTCCCGCCTGTGCTCAAGAAAATACAGATTTAGGCTTTTTAGTCTGTCCCAATAGTTTAGATGTTTTACTGAGTGGATTCTAGCAGTAAAGGATCTCTGCACGCTCCCCAGGTCAGCAATTTCTCTAGCTTTGAAAGGGGCTGTCATTGTACAGCAGTATTCCACTCTAGAGAACACTAGCGTCTTGAAAAGTATCATCATCGGTATAGCATCTAGTGTGAAAGGGTCTCGTTATCCAACCTGTCATTTTTCTTGGAGTTGTGAAGGCTACTTTATTGTGTTCTTTAAAGGTAAGGTCTTCCGACATAAGTACCTGTACACCCAAATCCTTTACATAGCCTTTTCGTTCTATGTTATGATTTGACTGCATTTTGTACGTGGTTTCCGTTTTTATATTTTCATTTTTTCCGTAGCGCATGAGCTTTAACTTATCTTCGTTAATCCTAGCAGTAAACGAGTACCTAGGAGTTAGGTTTCAAAATCCTTTGGCGAATCGTCTTGTGTACGACTTAACATAGAACATGTGTAACATAAGAACATTAACACATAAGAGCACTGGCACCTTGTGGGGTGCCGGTGGGGCACCTTATAGGGGTTGGTGGCTGAGTGGACAGAACACTGGACGCGTGATCCTGTGGTCCTGGGTTTGATTCCGGGCGTCGGCGAGAAACAATGGGCAGAGTTTCTTTCACCCTGATGCCCCCATTACTTAGCAGTAAATAGGTACCTGGGAGTTAGTCAGCTGTCATGGGCTGCTTCCTGGGGTGTGTGTGGTGTGGGGGAAAAAAAATAGTAGTTAGTAACAGTTGATTGACAGTTGAGAGGCGGGCCGAAAGAGCAAAGCTCAACCCCCGCAAGCACAACTAGGTGAATATATACATGTCCAACCCATGCTTGAAACAATCGAGAGACCCCACCTCCACCACGTTATGCGGTAATTGTATCCAGTAATTCAACCCATTGGGGGAATGTCTCAATACAATCCTAACATTTTTATATACACTGGCTGCCTAACAGGGGACAGCCATACATTGCCTCTAATTACTGCCCCTATTTTTCTGTCGGTTAGAAAAATTTTCATCGATGTCAGTAGTCTCCAAGTCACCCCTCCAGTGTGTTCGTTTCCAGAACAATGTCTTATGTGGGACTGTCTATGGCCTTTTCTAGAGGCAGATAGATGCAGTCAACCTAGTCGCTTTCCTGTAAAATCTCTTTGCTTTTTCATAGAAACTTAATAAATTTGTTACACAGAATCATCCTGTTCAAAAATCATACTGTTATTTTATAACTTCTCTGGATGTTTTGTCCATTTGGTTTTAATTTTTTCTATCATTTTGACTATCAGGCTTGTCAATGGTATTGGTCTATAATTAAGGGAATCTTCCCTGCTACTGTTTTGTAAATTGGAACTGTGCCCTTTTCCATTTATCTGCCAAGACTCCTGTACACACAGATGACAGGAAAAATCAATTGAAGTGGCATGCCCAACCAAGATGTTCATTCTCTCAGAACCCAAGGTTAAACTATCTGGGCAAACTGCCAAGTTTCTACCTAGATCCTGGAGCATTTTTCCCACTTTGCCTTGAGACACCTCTGTGACTGTTATTCTCTGAAATTTGTATTGTCTGGTTCTCTGAAAGCTAAATTTTGCACAAGCTCACTTGAAAACTGTTCATTTAGTGTTTTATGCAAATTAACTTTTCATTCTCCATGAATCTGTTCCCCATTTTCAAATTCTGAATTTTATCCTTTCCCTGCGATTTACTTTTTAACATTTATAGACTAAGCCTAGTTCTGTTTTACACTTACCTGCAATCCCTTGCTTGAATTTCTTTCTGTGCATCCTCTTACTGTTGTGTAGTTGTTTGATACCTGGTTGATACCTGGTTGATGGGGTTCTGGGAGGAGTTCTATTCCCCAAGCCCGGCCTGAGGTCAGACTTGACTTGTGAGAGTTTGGTCCACCAGGCTGTTGCTTGGACCGGCCCGCAGGCTCACATATCCACCACAGCCCAGTTGGTTCGGCACTCCTTGAAGGAAACAATCTAGTTTCCTCTTGAAGATGTCCACAGTTGTTCCTGTAATATTTCTGATGCTCACTGGTAGGACGTTGAACAACCGTGGACCTCTGATGTTCATACAGTGTTCTCTGATTGTGCCCATGGCACCTCTGCTCTTCACTGGTTCTATTCTGCATTTTCTTCCATGTCGTTCACTCTAGTACGTTATTTTACTGTGCAGATTTGGGACCCGTCCCTCCAGTATTTTCCATGTGTACTGTATATTATTTGGTATCTCTCTCCTCTCCTTTCTAGTGAGTACATTTGGAGAGCTTTGAGACGATCCCAATAATTTAGGTGCTTTATTGTGTCTGTGCGTGCCGTATATGTTCTCTGTATTCCCTATATTTCAGCAATCTCTCCTGCTCTGAAGAGGGAAGTGAGTACTGAGCAGTACTCGAGGCGGGACAACACGTGTGACTTGAAGAGTACAGCTGTACAACCATTGTGATGGGATCTCTGGATTTGATAGTTCTCGTAATCCATCCAATCATTTTTCTGGCTGACTTGAAATTTTTCTGGCATTTTACTTGCTTGGTTATGCTCCCTAAACGTTAGGTCGTCGGACATCATTATTCCCAAATCCTTGACATGCTGTTTTCCTACTATGGGCAGATTCGATTGTGGTTTGTACCCTGTATTATGTTTAAGATCCTCATTTTTGCCGTATCTGAGTACCTGGAATTTATCACCGTTAAACATCATGTTATTTTCTGCTGCCCAATCGAAAACTTTATTAATATCTGTTTGTAGTTTATCAATGTCTTCAGCAGAGGTAATTTTCATGCTGATTTTTGTATCATCTGCAAAGGATGACACGAAGCTGTGACATGTATTTTTGTCTATATCTGATATGAGAATAAGGAACAGCAGTGGTGCAAGGACTGCACCTAGAGGTACAGAGCTTTCAACTGCGCTCGGACTCGATTTTACTTGATTGACTGTTACTCTTTGTGTTCTGTTCGACAGGAAATTGAGTATCCAGCATCCAACTTTACCAGTTATACCCATTGACCTCATTTTGTGTGCAATCACTCCAAGGTCACAATTGTCGAATGCCATTGCAAAATCTGTGTATACGACATCTGCATTATGTTTTTCCTCTAATGCCTCGGTGATTTTGTCATAGGTGGTAAAGTAGCTGTGAGAGGCATGATCTTCCTGCTCTAAATCCATGTTGGCCTGGATTGTGGAGGTCATTGGTTACCATGAATCTAGTGACCCGACTCCTGATCACTCTCTCAAATACTTTTATTATGTGGGACGTTAGTGCAACTGGTCTATAATTCTTTGCCAATGCTTTGCTACCACCCTTGTGTAGAGGGGCAATGTCTGCTGCTTTAAGCACATCTGGTATCTCCCCTGTGTCCAAGCTCTCCCTCCACACTATACTGAGTGCCTGTGTTTGTTGCTTGTTTGTATAGTTGGCTTTAAGGGCTAGGCCTCTTCCTTTGCTGATTCCATATTTTTGTTTTTTTGGTTTTCTCACAATTTACATTGAACCAATCCTGCTTCTTAGTTCTATTTCTCTGTCTTTGTATAAATTTTATTGTACCTTCATCATATATCCTACAAATTTTACCATACATCGTGTGTATTTCTTTGCCAAACAATAAATCTTTCCAGTCAAATTCATTAAAGAGCTTGCTAAGTTTCCCATATTTCAGCTCCTCCTTTGTTGCTTGTTGGTGGAATGTAGGTATTTATAAGTCTTATGATTCTGATTACAAATCTCAATACCATTGTCAAATCTTGATACTCTTACCTTCAGGGGATCTTTCACCAGCATGACAACTCCACTTTTTCAAATATTTTCTCTCTCCAAATTTAGTACATAGCTACTTATGAATATGACTGCATTTGAAATATTATCCTCAAGTTTTGTCATTGTTAGTGCAACAATTTCTAACATGTTGAGCTGTATTATATTCATCAGCTCCAATATTTTTATCCTACTCCAAGTTAGTACAGTATATACCATTTTGAGGAACATTTTCCCACTCCCTTTGTCCTTTACTCCCTCTTCCTGTAATGATTTTGTTGGTATGCTTTTGTGTACCATTTCACCGGCTTCCCCAATTCCTTTCACCTTGTAGTAATAAAAATCTTCTTCGTTCCTACCCTCGTTTAGACATTTTGCTTCCTTTAGGTTCAGTTTTTAGCTTCTCTGCCCTTGAAAAATCTCATGTTACTGACCATAGTTTTCTGATCATAGTTTTCATTACAGGTATTTAGCACTTTCCTGGGTATCTTAAGTGCTTCTGACATAAGTTTCAGTTCATTAAATGTCACCCTTTGGGGACACTTCTTATCTTTTTTATATATGCCTATCCTCCTGAAATCATTAACATCTTAATTTGTTGTGCTGCCTTCACCTAAATACTGTGTACTATTTTCTTGATGACTTTTAACTCTTATGTTGCTCTGACCACCTTAGATAGTATTCCTCATTTTTTACACCTGAAAATTATGGACTTGTTTATATCTACAGTGTTCTGTACACATTTACTGCTGATAAGCAGTCCTTTCCTAATTGCTTACCTAATGTCTGTTTCTTGCTGCTTATTTCTGTTTTTACCTTTCAAAACATACTTATTTGATTGATTGTTTTTCTCTTTTACAGCTTGCACATGTTTCTTTTACTTCCTCCTTGCACTTTCCAGTCCTTTAATAACCTCCTCTAATTGAGTTGTCCTTATGGTTTCACTTGGCATATTCTTGCCTAACACATTGTTTTGGCTGGCTAGAAGAAATGCACTGAGATCTACTCCAAATGTATTAGTTTTCCTCTTCAAATTCATCTCCTATTTAATTTTCTTGTTCTAATTTAAGATTTTTTCTTCATAATTTTTTAACTAATCCTCAATATTGACTAACCTTCCAAGAAAACTACCTTTCATTATTTTTTCCACAGAGAAATCCTTGAAATACACATTTGTTGTTGTCCTTCCTTAAGGCAGTGGCCATTTTTGTTTTTCAACTTCTTTTGTCTTAAATTACAACTGATCCAAATTTTTCATTCACTTTTGCATATTTGTTTTATTTCAGCTATTTTTCAAATTCCCTAAAATTTTTTGCTTCGAACACTGCTCATGGTGATCGAACTGTTCTGCAGTACATAGGCAATTGGATTTCCCTGAAGCACATTGATGTAGCAACTAGCTAGTGTGTAATTACCTAAGTGTAGTTACAGGATTGTGTCCTGTAACTAAGCTAATGGTATCCCATTTTCCCAGCACTGTCATATAACATTTTGAAACTACTGATGATTTTGGCCTCCACTACTTTCTTAATAACATGTTCCAACCATCTACCACTCTCTTTGCAAAAGAAAACTTTCTAATATTTTTTTGGCACCTTTGTTTCCATGGTTTCAATCTGTGTCCTCTTGTTCTTGAGGTTGCCGATTTCAGGAATTCCTCCTTGTCAATGTGGTTGGTTCCTGTTATTATTATTTTGTAAGTGGTGATCACATTGCCTCTTTCTTTTGTTGTTTAGCTTTGACATTTGATGTCTGAAGCCTCTCTTCATAACTTAATTTTTCAGTTCTGGAAGCCATTTTGTAACATGCTTTTGGATCTTTTCCTTATATTGATGTGCTTCTTGAGATATGGGCACAATACAACTGGTGCGTAAACCAGTTCTGTTCTCTCAAACGTTATGAACAGTTTCTTTAGTATTTCACAATCCATGTCATTAAATGTGATTCTGAGGTTGGAAAATGCAGTATATGCTCCTCGCACAATGTTTTTTGTGTGTTCTGGTGACAGTGTGCTATCTGGAACTAATCTTGCAAGAAGTGCCAGACCAACTGGAATGTAGTGGATAGAAGCTTCCTTGCTTCAGGGCACCTGACAGCTGGGTGGACAGCGCTTCAGATTCATAGTCCTGAGGTTCTGGGTTCGATCCCCAGTGGAGGCGGAGACAAATGGGCAAAATGTATCTTTCACCCTGATGCCCCTGTTACCTAGCAGTAAATAGGTACCTTGGAGTTAAACAGCTGCTACGGGCTGCTTCCTGGGGGGAGTGTAACAAAAAGGAGGCCTGGTCGAGGACTGGGCCGCGGGGACGCTAAGCCCCAAAATCATCTCAAGATAACCTCAAGATATTTGAACTTGCAGGCCGTTCCAAGCAACAGCCTATTGGACCAAATTATCACAAGTCGAGCCTGGCCTCAGGCTGGGCTTGGGGAGTAGAAGAACTCCTGAGACCCTCTCCAGGTGTGCTTCTGGTACACTGTATATCCCTAGATCTTTCTTTGAGTTCTTTAAAAAACATTTCCACATTCCATAACATGGCATTTATTCACGTTGAATTCCACTTGCCACACATGGTGCACCAAGCACTTGTTTTATCTAGGACAATTTGAAGGATGTGAGAGAAAGGTATTCCCTCAGCTAGACTTGTAACCCATGGTTGCAGTGCTGTGCAGTGTAAAGCTGTGTACACTATTGAGCATTGGTAATCACTTATAAGGACAGGAGTACCTTGTGTAAGGTGTCCGTATGTTTAGCTCCTTGCATTTCTGTAAATGCTCTCTCCCTCCTAACAGGAGTCAGATATCACCACTGATTAAATTAGCATTCAGGATTTGACATTGACCCCATCCAAAATAGGATATTTTGTTGACAAATATGATTATCATAGGACATACCTGGACGTACTTGATGGGTGGGCTTGGTCCATTTAGAGATCCATTATATGGAGACTTGGATTTTGGAGGGTACAGTCTACTATAATACAGTGTAATGTGATTGCTGTATGTATTAGCAACAGTGTTCTTGGCAGACTTGCCAAGAAGCATGATTATCATTGAATATGTTTGAAAATATCAGTACAATAGCTATATTATTTGGTGTTATTACAGTATAGAAATAATATATGTACAGTATCTGAATGAAAGCTCTTTAGATGATACTTCTCTGAGGACAAGTTAGATTACTTTGTAAATGTGTGTGATTTAATCATTGTACTATGTAGGACTTGCCTCTGATACTTGATTCTGTGAAAGTATTGATGCAGCTTCTTAATCTGTTGCAATGTGCCATTGTATTATTTTCACAAGGCTTACAAATTTTGGGCCACATGTCTAGCAAAGTAACAAATGTTTTTAATATACTGATTGGTTTCGTATTTTCCTTACAGGTGGTCAGCCACAGATGATAAAGGTGATGGGTGGCAAGGGTGGCCACCTTCCCATTCAGCTAACTGGAGTTAGTGCTGGTTGCTCTGGGGGCAATGTAAAGGCCACCTTTGTCAAGACATCTGGTAATCAGGTAATGTACGCACAAGTTATTGATTCTTTTATGCCTCGTGCAGAATTTTGCTCTCTTGCTGGCTATTTTTTTATATTTACAAGATGCTTAATTAATAATCAAATGCACACTTAAGCTTACTTGTTATGTAATTTTTGCCAAATGTTATTTGTCCTAGAAAGGATTACTACTAGATGAAGTGTGGTGATGGTGTGGGGGTACAGTGAACAAATCCACAAGGGCCGAGACGAGGATTCGAACCTGCGTCCAGGAGCATCCCAGACACTGCCTTAATCGACTGAGCTACGACAGGGTAAAACAGTTGAAACCGAAGTTCTACTGAACTTACTGGATCCTGTAGCCTCTCCGAGGCACAAACCAGGGTTTGTGGATTTGTTCATTTGATGCATCACATTGCTGTGATCTCTGTGTGTAATGGGGGTGCAGTGTTGGTTTGGGGGCCACAGTGTGGTGGTGTGGGGGAGGGGGCACTGTGGTGGTGTGGGGGAGGCACAGTGTGGTGGTGTGGGGGAGGCACAGTGTGGTGGTGTGGGGGAGGGGGCACAGTGTGGTGGTGTGGGGGAGGGGGCACAGTGTGGTGGTGTGGGGGAGGGGGCACAGTGTGGTGGTGTGGGGGAGGGGGCACAGTGTGGTGGTGTGGGGGAGGGGGCACAGTGTGGTGGTGTGGGGGAGGGGGCACAGTGTGGTGGTGTGGGGGAGGGGGCACAGTGTGGTGGTGTGGGGGAGGGGGCACAGTGTGGTGGTGTGGGGGAGGGGGCACAGTGTGGTGGTGTGGGGGAGGGGGCACAGTGTGGTGGTGTGGGGGAGGGGGCACAGTGTGGTGGTGTGGGGGCGGGGGCACAGTGTGGTGGTGTGGGGGAGGGGGCACAGTGTGGTGGTGTGGGGGAGGGGGTACAGTGTGGTGGTGTGGGGGAGGGGGCACAGTGTGGTGGTGTGGGGGAGGGGGCACAGTGTGGTGGTGTGGGGGAGGGGGCACAGTGTGGTGGTGTGGGGGAGGGGCCACAGTGTGGTGGTGTGGGGGAGGGGCCACAGTGTGGTGGTGTGGGGGAGGGGCCACAGTGTGGTGGTGTGGGGGAGGGGCCACAGTGTGGTGGTGTGGGGGAGGGGCCACAGTGTGGTGGTGTGGGGGAGGGGCCACAGTGTGGTGGTGTGGGGGAGGGGCCACAGTGTGGTGGTGTGGGGGAGGGGCCACAGTGTGGTGGTGTGGGGGAGGGGCCACAGTGTGGTGGTGTGGGGGAGGGGCCACAGTGTGGTGGTGTGGGGGAGGGGCCACAGTGTTTACTAGTTGTGTTGTGTTTTTACGGGGGTTTAGCTTTGCTCTTTCGGCCCGCCTCTCAACTGTCAATCAACTGTTTACTACTTTTTTTTTTTTTTTTTTTTTTTTTTTTTTTTTTTTTTTTTTTTCTCTCCACACCACACACACACACACCCCCCAGGAAGCAGCCCGTGACAGCTGACTAACTCCCAGGTACCTATTTACTGCTAGGTAACAGGGGCACTTAGGGTGAAAGAAACTTTGCCCATTTGTTTCTGCCTCGTGCAGGAATCGAACCCGCGCCACAGAATTACGAGTCCTGCGCGCTATCCACCAGGCTACGAGGCCCCCACAGTGTGGTGGTGTGGGGGAGGGGCCACAGTGTGGTGGTGTGGGGGGAGGGGGCACAGTGTGGTGGTGTGGGGGGGAGGGGGCACAGTGTGGTGTGGGGGGGCATGGTGTGGTGGTGGTGTACTCACCTAGTTGTCCCGCCTCTCGACTGTCAGTCAACTGGTGTACAGGTTCCTGAGCCTACTGGGCTCTATCATATCTCCATTTGAAACTGTGTATGGAGTCAGCCTCCACCACATCACTTCCTAGAGCATTCCATCTGTTAACAACACTGTCTCTGAAAAAGTTCTTTCTAACGTCCCTGTAATCTTCTCGAGGTAAAAAAGGTAATCTTGAGATGATTTCGGGGTTTAGCATTCCCGGCCCGGTCCTCGACCAGGCCTCCTTTTGTTTACACCCCTCCTCCCCCCCCCCAGGAAGCAGCCTGTAGCAGCTGTCTAACTCCCAGGTACCTATTTATTGCTAGGTAATAGACGCATCAGGGTGAAAGAAACATTTTGCCCATTTGTCTTCACCTCCACCAGGGATCGAACCGGGAACCTCAGGACTACTAATCCGAAGTGCTGTCCACTCAGCTGTCAGGTGCCTCAGCTGTGGCTCATTTGGGTACTCGGTTTCCACCTGTGTCCCGTTGTTCGCGTACCACCTGTGTTAAACAGTGTATCTACCATGTCAATTCCTCAGAATTTTGCCAGCTCTCAAAAGCCGGCAAAATTTGTAGGTAGGTAGTGATCATGTCTCCCCTTACTCTTCTGTCTTCCAGTTTCGTGAGGTGCATTTCACGCAGCCTCTTAGTTCTGGGACTAGCCTAGTGGCATACACTAGGTGTGGGGGCACAGTGTGGTGATGGTGGTAGTGTGGGGGGCACAGTGTGGTGGTGTGTGGGGGAGGCACAGTGTGATGGTGTGTGTGGGGGGGGGCACAGTGTGGTGGTGGTGTGTGTGGGGGGGGGGGCCACAGTGAGGTGGTGTGTGGGGGAGGCACAGTGTGGTGGTGTGGTGGGCATAATGTGGTGGTGTGGGGGGGCGGCACAGTGTGTTGGTGTGGGGGGGGGCCACAGTGTATTCACTTAGTTGTGCTTGTGGGGGTTGAGCATTGGCTCTCTTGTCCTGCCTCTCATCCGTCAGTCAACAGGTGTACAGATTCCTGGGCCTACTAGGCTCTATCATATCTACATTTGAAAGTGTGTATGGAGTCAACCTCCTCCACATCACTTCCTAGTGCATTCCATTTACTGACTACTCTGACACTGAAAAAGTTCTTTCTAATGTCTCTGGCTCATTTAGGTACTCGGCTTCCATCTGTCCCCCCCTTGTGCGTGTACCACTTTTGTTAAATAATCCATTTTTTCTACCCTGTCAATTCCCCTAAGAATCTTGTACAGTATGTGGTGATCATGTCTCGACGAGCTCTCCTGTCTTCCAGTGACGTGAGGTGCAGTTCCCTCTGCCTTTCCTCGTAACTCGTGCTTCTTAGTTCTGGAACTAGCCTAATGACATACCTCTGAACTTTTTCCAGTTTCGTCTGGTACTTGACAAGGTACGGGCTCCATGCTGAGGCTGCATACTCCTGGGACCTTACATACCTAGTATACAAGGTTCTGAAAGATTCCTTACACAAGTTTCTGAAGGCAGTTCTGATGTTAGCCAGCCTCGCATATCCCGCCAATGTTATTCTTTTGATGTGGGCTTCATGAGACAGGTTTGGTGTGATATCAACCCCTATGTCTTTCTCTGTTCGTCTCGTGAAGGATGTCATCTCCCATTCTGTATCCAGTGTCTGGTCTCTGTTACGGCCCTCTCGGGTCGCAACTGGGTTCGTACTCTGATGTTATTAGAGGAAGTTGTATCCGGCCCCAAGCCAGTAGTGGCTTTCAAGGGATGAGATCCGTGACGCAAGTAAAATAAAAGGGGAAGGGAAAGAAAGGCAAAAACTTAAGCTTATAATTACCTTCACCAATAAGTAATATATAAAAGTTACACAGGGGGAGGGGTATTAACACTACGCAGGGGAAGTATATACATGGTCGTCTTCTCCTGAAGACGCTGGATCCTCTCGGTGCCAAGTCCTCGGTGCTTTCGTGGTCTCTTGACGAATCCTTCGATCAAGCTGAGTCTACCCCAGACACAGGGCCAGCCAAAACACAGTTCCACTGGGGCACCGCCGTGGAGGCCGTCAACCACAAGTCCAGCAGGTCTGCTAGCAGGTTCCGGATCAGCAATGCTGGTCAGGCCACTCCACGAGCGATACTAGGGTAGCGCCCTAGTCAGGAGCCTCGTGTGATACCACAAATCACTCTCCTGTCCTCAATACCCCAGTGGTTAATCGTCTCCAGCAGTCGGTCCCGGGTACGACGATCCTTCACTGCCGTATCACAGGCAGGGTAACACCACAGTGTTCATCCGGGGGCCGACTCACAGCTGCTGCAGCAAAGCACAAGGTATGGGGACGGCTGCCTTGGGTAGACTGACTCAACTTCCATCACAGCAGTCCCAGGTCGACTCTGTAAGCAGACACGTCATCAATAACTGGGACACACTAAAACACCTCACTTACGGGCTCAGGCACAAACGGCCGACATATCCACTCCATAGATGGCGTTGTAGTCTGAGCACCACCTCACCAGAGGTCAGCGGCGGCTGTGCTGTGAGCTGAACCGGACTGGAAACTGGCTCTTGTGGCCAGTACACCTTGTCCTCACCAGGTGTCGTCGTCCATTTGGTGGGGGTTTCGGGAGCTTTTCACAGATGGCGCGGTCGTCACTGCTCCGTGCTCGGACGCTGGATCCGGGTTCGTAACAGTCTCCTATTCCCTTCCCCTAGTTTCATTACCTTACATTTACTTGGGTTGAACTTTAGTAGCTATTTGTTGGACCATTCATTCAGTTTGTTTAGGTCATCTTGTAGCCTCATACTATCTTCCTCTGTTTTAATCCTCCTCATAATTTTTGCATTGTCCACAAACATTGAGAGGAACGAATCTATTTCCTCTGGGAGATCATTTACATATATCAGGAACAGTAAACAGAACAGTGTAGTGTGGTGGTGTGTAGTGGGGCAGTGTGTGGTAGTGTGGGTGGTGTGGAGCATAGTGTTGGCAGTGTAGTGTATGGTGTGGGGAAGTTGGTGGTGTCGTGGTGTGGGTGGTGTGTGGCACAGTGTGGGGGTGTTGGTTGGTGGTGGTTAAATTTTTTGTTTGTTCCATGAAAAGCCTGAGAATGTTCAACACGTCCACTACACACAATGGGTATAACTTGCCGACCCCTCATAGTGTTCAAGAGAGAACTCGATAAACACCTTCAAAGGATACCTGATTAACCAGGATGTGAGGAACCATGTCCAACAGCCTGGTTGACCAGTCCAGCAACCAGGAAGCCTGGGCAATGACTGGGCCGTGAGGACGCTAAGCCCGAAACCATCACAAGGTAACCACAAGGTATGGATACGTAGTGCAAGGGTTAATATCGAACTGTTTGCTGGAAACAAACCTCCCAGAAATATGTTAGTAAGAACAGCTTGATAATGCAAACTTAAATCAATACTTTAAAAAAATAAACACAGTAGCATATTAAATATGTGCAAGTCACATAAGAAAGATTAAAAAAAAAAGTTGGAAACTAAAAAGGAGAGAGGCATTCCCTCTATAAGCAAATAAAACAAATTGCAGAACATCTCAAATGCTTTCCTCTATGCTAAGAATGACAAGTAAGGCTGTGTAGAGAAATAAAAATGATTGAGCTAAAGCTCCAAGATTTATATGAAGCACATGGGATCACAACATCTATATAACCTGGATTACATGGTTTTAGACCAGGGTGCTCCTGCCTCTTATAATTGCTAGACCAGTTAGCTGGCATCGTAAACAAGCTAAATGCTGATGTAATATACACAAATTTTCAAAAGCTGTCGATAAATGTGACCACAGTGTTATTGCATTCAAAATGTGCACTAAAAAAATACAGGCAAATTAGGGAGATGAATCTTTATCTTTGTAACAGAACCCAATGTGTAAAAGTCAAAAAAGTAAAATCCAGATCATCCACTATGAAAGGCTCAGTCCTTACCCCACCCTTCAGTGATTTTGGGGATCAACCTCCCCACGGCCCGATCACTGACCAGGCCTCCTGTTTTGTCATCTTGTCATTCAGGCTGTTGAATGTGGCTGCTCGCAGCCTGATTTATGAATCACAGCTTGGTTGATCAGGTATCCTTTGGAAGAGTTTATTGAGTTCTCTCCAAAAGACAGTGAAAGGTCAGCATGTTATGCCCCTTGTATGTAGTGGAGGCATCTTGAACAGTCTCGACCCTCTGATTTTGATAGTTCTCTCTGAGTACTGTACCTATTGCACTTCTGCTTTTCAACAAGGGAGGAGTCTGCTTATACTGCCAAGTCTTATGGTGTCATGTGATGTTTGTGTGTGTAGATTTTGAACCAGTCCCTCTAATATTTACCAATTCCCCAAGATACTGTGCTTAATCCAGTACCTTTATTGATCCTTATATTATATATAGACAAGGATAAAACTATGGTATGGTGCAGTATAGAGAACATGTATGGCATACATGTACTTGCTTGCACCTAAATTATTGGGATCGTCTCAAAGCTCTCCTAATGTACTCACTAGACGAGAGAGATATCAAATAAAATACACGTGGAAAATACTGGAGGGCCAGGTACCAAATCTACACAGTAAAATAACAACATACTGGAGTAAATGATATGGAAGAAAATGCAGAAAAGAACCAGTGAAGAGCAGGTGTGTCATAGGCACAATCAGAGAACGCTGTATAAACATCAGAGGTCCACAGTTGTTCAACATCTTCCCAGAGAGTATAAGAGATATTGCCGGAATAACCGTGGACATCTCCAAGAGAAAACTAGATTGTTTTCTTGAAGGAGTGCCGGACCAACCAGGCTGTGGTGGATATGTGGGTCTGCAGGCCGCTCCAAACAACAGCCTGATGGACCAAACTCTCACAAGTCAAGCCTGACTTTGGGCTGGGCTTGCAGAGTAGAAGAACTCCTAGAACCTCATCAAGCAGGTACTAAATCATCATTTCCAGATGACTCTAGAATTGTCAAGAGAGTAGAGAGGACTCGGCAAATCTCCAATCTGATGTTAATCAGGTCTTTCAACTGGTCACAGAAAATAACATGGATGTTTAATGACCACCTATCTACCTACCTGTTGATTACCTATTTGAAATTTTGAAGATAAATGTTCCCAGGGCCCGGTCTTTGACTAGGCATCATGGTTGCTGGTCTGATCAATTAGGCTGTTCAATGTGGCTGTTTACAGCCTGACGTATGAGTTACAGCCTGGTTGATCAGGTATCCTTTTAAGATGCTGGTCGAGTTCTCTTTTGAACACTGCTAAAGGTCGGCCAGTTATGCACCTTATGTGTAGAACAGTGTTGAAAAGCATTGGGCCTTTGATGTTGATCGAGTTCTGTTGCGTCTCTGCTTTTCAGTGGGGCTATTTTACACATCCTGCCTTAGTCTTCTCCACTTTCCTAGTCTCATGTGGTGTTATTTGTTAATGTGTATGCAGATTTGGAACCAGTCTTTCTAATATTTTCCAAATGTAAATTTATGTGCATCTCTTGCTTGCACTCTAGAAAATACAGATTTAAAATTTTTAGGTGGTCTCAATAATGTAGATGGGGAATTAATATTAAAATTAATAATATTAGTTTTATTAAGTGGATTCTAGCAGTAAAAGATCTTTGCATGCTCTCCAGGACAGCAATATCTCTACCATTGAATGGAGCTGTTAATGGGCAACAATTTTCCACTCTATATAGCACTTGCATCTTAAAAAGTACTGTATTGTCATTGGTGTGGCATCTCTTGTCTGAAAGGTTCTTGTTATTTAACCTGTCGTTTTTTCTTCCAGTTGTGACAGCTACTTTGTAGTTGTCCATAGAAGTAAGGACTTCATACTGTACATGATTACTCCCTAAATTTTATACATTGCTTTTTCCTTTCAATAGTGTGTTTGACTCCATTTTATTTGTGGTTTCTGTTTTGATATATTTTTTATTTTTCATAGCATAGTAACCGGAATTTACTCTCATTAAACATTGTGTTGTTTTCTGTAGCCCATTGAAAGACTTTATTAACATCCGATTAAAGGTTTGCTGTGTCCTCTATACAGTATTGTCTTCTCTCATAAAATTCCTAGTGCCATCTTCAAAGTGCCTGATAGTGAAACAATAGTGCCTGATCAAAGGATGATCAGGCACTATTGTTTGTGTCCTTGGCAATATCTGATATGAGGATGGGAAAAAGTACTGAAGCAAGCACAGTACTTACTGGGAACTGAACTTTTCATGAGGGATGTTCTGGAACATTACATTGTTGACTATTAAACTTTAGGGTTACCTGGAGTATACTGGGAGAGAACAAATCCACAAGGGCCGTGATGAGGATTCAAACCTGCGTCGGAGAGCATCCCAGATGCTGCCTTAATCGACTGAGCTACGACATGGGAGAGGGTTTCTGGAGTTCTTCTATTCCCCGAGCTTTGTTTGGGGCCAGGCTCGAAGGGTTCTGTTTGTTAGGACATTAACTTTCTAGTAATTCCTTTTGTGCACATGTTTTGTGCAATAACACTATAGTCAAACATGTCAAAAGCCTTTACAAAATCTGTGCATATGACATCGGTATTTTGTTTTTCTGTAGCAGGTAAGGCCATGATATAGTGGTCTAGCAATTTGAGAGGCAGGAATGTCCTGTTCTGAACCCATTTTGTCCAAGGTTATGTAGATCCTGTGATTCCATGTGTTTTATGATCTTAGTTCTTATGATGATGTGCGTGTGTGCCTGTTAGTGCTATAATTCCTTAATTTTTTCCCTCTGCTTTATTTCCTCCTATATGGAGTGGTGCTATCTTCGCTGTTTTAAGTATGTCCGGGATAATCCAGTAACTAAAATTCATCTCCAAATGATGTAAAGCCATTATCATATTGGTTATTTTAATTCTTGATGAAGTAGAATGCCAGGAATCGGGGCCTGTTGCAGAGTACATGAACATACTACAGTATCTATGGCTGTTTCGAAGTCCTTTAGGGTTAAGGGTGACATTTGATATATGATGTGATATTGGTATCACTGATGAATTCTTTTCGATTATAGATCTTCATTGTGTTTATGAAAATAATCTTTATTTTGTGCACAAAATACTTGCAAAAGGAATTACTGGTAAAGCAGGAAAGATGTATCTTCAATTTCCTAACGAACAGAATGCAGTGTGTAATAGTCAACGCAGTAAAATCTGGATCATTTGTGAAAAGATCAGTCCCCCAAGATACCGCACTTACTCCGGTACTTTTCTCATCCTAATATCAGACATAGACAAGGATATAAACTACAGTACTGTATCATTTGCAGAGGACACTAGGATTTTCATGTGAGCAGACAATATAGAGGACATGTAGAGGGGAAAAAAATGAATGAGCTAACCTTACCTTGTGATTACTTTGCATTGGTTTCGAGGATTGACATCTCCACGGACCCTTCTTTGTCCAGGCCTCTTGATTTCTGGTCTGTATTTATTTCACCTCTGCTTTTCAACAGGGGGTATTCTGCACATCCTGCCATGCCTTCTGGTTTCATGTGATGTTATTTCTGTGCAGGTTTAGGACCAGCCTCTCTAATATTTTCCACATGTAAATTATTGTGTATCTCTCCTGCCTGTGCTCTAAAAAAAATACAGACTTAGGCATTTTAGTTAGTCCCAATAGTTTAGATGTTTTACTGAGTGGGTTCTAGCAGTAAAGGATCTCTGCATGCTCTCAAGGTCAGCAAATTCTCCAGCTTTGAAAGGGGCTGTCATTGTGCAACAGTGTTTCACTCCAGAGACTACTAGTGTCTTGAAAAGTATCATCATCGGTATAGCATCTTTGGTGTGAAAGGTTCTCGTTATCCAACCTGTCGTTTTTCTTGCAGTTTTGACGGCTACTTTATTGTGTTCTCTAAAGGCAAGGTCTTCCAACATGAGTACACCCTAATAATTTATATTGCTTTTTCGTTCTATGTTATGATTTGACTGTTTTGTACATGGTTTCCATTTTTACATTTTAATTTTTTACGTGGTGCAGGAGCTAGAACTTTTTTCTGTAGTGAAAGAAAATAAAGAAAGGTTATAGAATCAGCTTTGGTTTCATTCCTTGTTCTTTTTAGTCCTTCTCTGTTCTCTTACCAATTTTTTTGTACTTTTCCCTTTTTTTTTTGGTCCCTTTAATTTTCTTGTATTGCTAATTGAACCAGGGGTTTACTTTACTTTATTCATCCACCACCTCCTTGAGTGCTATGAACTGCTCCATTGCATTGGCATATTTCCCAGCATTGCATTGCATTTTGTTTTCTGTCCTCTCTTTCCATTTCTCTTTCCCTCTGAAAGTCCCTCGTGTTTCTGATTTCTTCTTCTTCAGGCCGGGCCGAAGCCACCATCTCGGCAGCCCGGTCTCTGTCTTTCTTTTTTCTTTTTATTCTTCCTTTTCTCCTTCAGCTCTACTATGTATTCAAGCATGATAATGCAGTGATCGCTAGCTCCTAGACGCATCTCGTGCACTATTTTTTCAACATCCGATTCATTTTGGGAAAACACCAAGTCTAGCGTTGCTGGTAGATCACCTCCTCTCACTCTTGTTAGTTCTGCGACATGTTGTAAGAATGATTGTCTGCCATGTCTACCAATTTTCTTCATCAATTGTTTGGTTTCATCACCCCTGTGGGAAGCCTTATTTATCCAGTCTAATTCTCTGTGGGTGAAGTCCCCCCGTATTACGATTTTAGTGCTTGTTCCCCTTGCTTCTGTGGCTGCTTTTTACATCACCTTTAGACAATTCTCATCGCCACCCTGACAGTGTACGCACTTAATTGTACTCACCTAATTGTGCTTGTGGGGGGGTTGAGTTTTGTCTCTTTGGTCCCGCTTCTCAACTGTCAATCAACTGGTGTACAGATTCCTGAGCCTATTGGGCTCTATCATATCTACATTTGAAACTGTGTATGGAGCCAGCCTCCACCACATCATTTCCTAGTGCATTCCATTTATTAACTACTCTGACACTGAAAAAATTCTTTCTAATGTCTCTGTGGCTTATCTGGGTACTAAGTTTCCACCTGTGTCCCCTTGTTCGTGTCCCACCCGTGGTGAAGAGTGTCTTTGTTCACCCTGTCAATTCCCCTGAGAATTTTGTAGATGGTTATGTCTCCCATCACGAGAGAGATACCAAATAATATACACATGGAAAATACTGTTGGGCCAGGTCCCAAATCTACACAGTAAAGTAACAATGTACTGGAGTGAACGATATGGAAGAAAAAGCAAGATTGAACCAGTGAAGAGCATAGGTGCCATAGGCACAATCAGAGAACACCGTATAAAACATCAGAGGTACGCGGTTGTTCAACGTCCTCCCAGCGACTATAAGAAATATTGCTGGAACAACCGTGGACATCTTCAAGATAAAACTGGACTGTTTTCTAAGAGAAGTTCCGGGTCAGCCGGGCTGTGGTGGGTATGTGGGTCTACGGACCGCTCCAAGCAACAGCCTGGTGGACCAAACTCTCGCAAGTCGAGCCTGGCCTCGGGCCGGGCTTGGGGAGTAGAACAACTCCCAGAACCCCATCAAGCAGGTATCTCCCCTTACTCTTCTGTTTTCCAGGGATGTGAGGTTCAGCTCCTTTAGCCTTTCGTCGTAGCTCATTCCTCTCGGTTCCAGGACGAGCCTGGTGGCATACCGCTGAATCTTCTCTAACTTTGTCTTGTGTTTAACTAGGTATGGACTCCAGGCTGGAGCTGCATATTCCAGGATTGGTCATCTCTTGAGGTTATCTTGAGATGATTTCGGGGCTTTAGTGTCCCCGCGGCCCGGTCCTAGACCAGGCCTCCGCCCCCAGGAAGCAGCCCGTGACAGCTGACAGCAGCCCGTGACAGACAGCAAAATGAGGATCTGAAACATAATACAGGGTACAAAACACAATCGAATCTTCCCATAGTAGAAAAACAGCATGTCAAGGATTTGGGAATAATGATGTCCGACGATCTAACGTTTAGGGAGCATAACGAAGCAAATATCGCGTCAGCCAGAAAAATGATCGGATGGATTACGAGAACTTTCAAATCCAGGGATCCCATCACAATGGTTGTACTCTTCAAGTCACTTGTGCTGTCCCGTCTCGAGTACTGCTCAGTACTCACTTCCCCCTTCAGAGCAGGAGAGATTGCTGAAATAGAGGGAATACAGAGAACATATACGGCACGCATAGACGAGATAAAACACCTAAATTATTGGGATCGTCTCAAAGCTCTCCAAATGTACTCTCTAGAAAGGAGACGAGAGAGATACCAAATAATATACACATGGAAAATACTGGAGGGTCAGGTCCCAAATCTACACAGTAAAATAACAACGTACTGGAGTGAACGATATGGAAGAAAATGCAAGATTGAACCAGTGAAGAGCAGAGGTGCCATAGGCACAATCAGAGAGCACTATAAACATCAGGGGTCCGCGGTTGTTCAACGTCCTCCCAGCGAGCATAAGAAATATTGCCGGAACAACCGTGGACATCTTCAAGAGAAAACTGGACGGTTTTCTAAGAGAAGTTCCGGATCAGCCGGGCTGTGGTGGGTACGTGGCCCTGCGGGCCGCTCCAAGCAACAGCCTGGTGGACCAAACTCACAAGTCGAGCCTGGCCTCGGGCCGGGCTTGGGGAGTAGAAGAACTCCCAGAACCCCATCAACCAGGTATCAACCAGGTAGCTGACTAACTCCCAGGTACCTATTTACTGCTAGGTAACAGGGGCATTCAGGGTGAAAGAAACTTTGCCCATTTGTTTCTGCCTCGTGTGGGAATCGAACCCGCGCCACAGAATTACGAGTCCTGCGCGCTATCCACCAGGCTACGAGGCCCCCTCAGTGAACTAGAGTGGCAGCACAACACCACAGTAGTGATGGTACAGTGAACTATAGTGGCAGCACAACACCACAGTAGTGATGGTACAGTGAACTAGTGGCAGCACAACACCACAGTAGTGATGGTGATGGTACAGTGAACTATAGTGGCAGCACAACACCACAGTAGCGATGGTGGTGGTACAGTGAACTAGAGTGGCAGCACTCTAGTAAAAGAAACAGAACCACAGTAGTGATAGTACAGTGAACTAGAGTGGCAGTACAACACCACAGTAGTGATGGTACAGTGAACTAGAGTGGCAGCACAACACCACAGTAGTGATGGTGATGGTACAGTGAACTAGAGTGGCAGCACAACACCACAGTAGTGATGGTGTTGGTACAGTGAACTAGAGTGGCAGCACAATACCACAGTAGTGATGGTGATGGTACAGTGAACTAGAGTGGCAGCACAACACCACAGTAGTGATGGTGGTGGTACAGTGAACTAGAGTGGCAGCACAACACCACAGTAGTGATGGTGTTGGTACAGTGAACTAGAGTGGCAGCACAACACCACTGACATAAGTGGTATACAAAGTCCTGAACAATTCCTTACACAAGTTTCTAAAGGCAGTTCTTATCTTGGCCAGTCTAGCATATGCCGCTGATGATATCCTTTTGATGTGGGCCTCTGGGGACAGGTTCGGTGTGATATCAACCCCCAGATCTTTCTCTCTATTTGACTCATGCAAGATATCACCTCCCAAATGGTACATTGCATTCAGCCTTCTGTTACCTTTGCCTAACTTCATTACTTTACACTTTCCTGAATTGAACTTTAGTAGCCATTTTCTAGACCATTCCTCCAGTTTGTCCAGGTCATCCTGTAGTCTCTGTCTGTCTTCATCCGTCTTGATTCTTCTCAATTTTTGCATCATCAGCAAACATTGAGAGGAACGAGTCTATACCCTCCGGAAGATCGTTTACATGTATTAGAAACAGGATGGGTCCAAGTTCTGAGCCCTGTGGGACTCCGCTGGTGACATCTCCCGACTCTGATGTCTCCCTCCTCTCCGTTACTCGCTGTTTCCTGTTGCTTAAGTACTCCCTTATCCACTGGAGCACCTTCCCTTTTACTCCTGCCTGTTGCTCCAACTTTGTTAACAGCCTTTCATGGGGTACTGTGTCAAAGGCTTTCTGGCAGTCCTGGAAGATACAGTCAGCCCACCCTTCTCTTTCCTGCCTAATTTTTGTTGCCTGGTCATAGAATTCTATTAAACATGTGAGGCACGATTTACCATCTCTGAACCCCTGTTGGTGCGTTACAAAGTTATTTCCCCCCAGATGCTCTACGAGCCTTTTCCTCACGATCTTCTCCATCACCTTGCATGGTATACAAGTTAGGGAAACTGGCCTGTAGTTCAGTGCCTCTTGCCTGTCACCCTTCTTGTATATTGGGACTATGTTAGCTGTCTTCCAACTTTCTGGTAGGTCTCCTGTTTCCAGTGACCTGTTATACACCATAGAGAGTGGCACACTTAGTGCTTCTGCACCTTCCTTTAGTATCCATGATGAGATTCTGTCAGGCCCAACAGCCTTTGTAACATCTAGCTCCAACAGACACCTTTTGACCTCATCACTGGTGAGGTCAAATTCCTCCAAGGTTGCTTGGTTTGCCTCATCATTTAGTGCAGGGGGCTTCTTGTTCTATTGTGAAGACCTCCTGGAATCTCGTGTTGAGTTCTTCACACACCTCCTTGTCATTCTCTGTGTATCTGTTCTCCCCTTTTTTTCAATTTCATCACTTGTTCCTTCACTGCTGTTTTCCTTGTGATGTGGCTGTGGAGCAGCTTTGGTTGGGTCTTGGCTTTACTTTGTCATTTTCATACTGTCTCTCTGCTTCCCTCCTCACTCTGAGGTACTCATTTCTGGCCCTCTGGTATCTCTCCCTGCTCTCCGGTGTTCTGTTATTTATGTAGTTTCTCCATGTTCTTTTACTCAGTTGCTCCGCTACCTTGCATTCCTGGTTGAACCATGGGTTTTTCTGTTTTCGTTTTTCTGCTTTTAGACCGGGATAAACCTGTCTGCAGCTTCCTGGCACTTCTGGGTGACAAAATCCATCATGTCCTGCACATTCTTGTCTCTAAGTTCTGTTTCCTCGTCTCGTCAGTGTGGGGGGGGGGGTGTATTGTACCTGTCTGTGGCCTGATAACCTTCCCATTAACTATATATTTCATTAATAGTTAAAAAAGTTTTATAATTCACAGTAAAAGTTGTTTGGTTTTGCTCACAAAAGTTACAAAGGTGTTTAAGGGTTTTAGCGGTGTTTGGGAAGGTGTGCTGCCCCTGGCCTTCACCGCACATCCGCTTCATCGCTAAATTGCAGTATCTCCCTATATATTTTAATTTACTAATTTTTATAATTTCTGTTGCAAGATTTTTTTTGCGCAGGGATATTCCTGCGCGGGCCCTAAGCCTCTGGCTGGCCCACTAAGTGTTGCTTGTTTCTGTTTTATTTTGGGCGGAGTATGAGTATTTATGACTCGTATGGTCGCTTTGACAGTGAGATTTTGTCCCAGGTGTTTAGCTACTACTTCTGCTCTGTTGAATCAAAGTTGAAATCTTAATGGGTTTGTAACTGTGTACTGTGTTAGATAATGTTCCAGTGGCCTGTCGGGATGCAAGTGTTGATCGTGTATTGTTTGTTCTCCATGCGGTATCCGCTGGACAGTTTTCGTCGTTAGTGTGATGAAAATTAATGTGTTGGGTGAGACTGGTGGTTGAGCAAGTGTTGGCCTGATGCCTCAGTCAGGCAAGAGTGACCGTGTGATCGTCACCCTGGCCTTAACCTGGCCACCTGCACCACGCGACTCCAGTGAGCATTACTAGTGACAAACGGCGATGGTATCTAATACTAGTGTAATGTGTGTTGTGTAGCTACCTTCTTACGTGATCAGACACCTTACTACGATTTCTGCTTGCCACCGCCTTGGAAATATGGAAAAGGGGAAATGTTAACGTTATCCATAGTTACTGACGGTCTTCTACAGCGATTGGATAACTAAGCTTTTGCTCTTCTAGGTTTCGATGAAGGGTTTTGACAAAGTGGTGGGGAATCACGGCGTGGAGAGTGATGAAGAACACACTGGCAAATGGTTTTAGGGATACGTAGAATTCCCCTTCTGGAGCAACAGCGTTTATGATGTACTTTTTTTGGTGGTTCTGAGAATTAACATAATCTGCTGCCCGGTCTCTGACGAGGCCTGGTTGTGGTGTGGGTTAACCACCAACTACGAGTTAAACGTAGTTGCTTGCAGTCTGACGTTCAGAACGAAGGTGATTTCATGTGGCTTGTCAGAAGACCCTTTTTGTGGCTAAAGGATATGATACATTGATTATTTAATCCTGTAGAGATAAGCCTTATGAGCTTTTTCTATCACAATCCTATCTTTTGACTTTGTCGCTTGTTTTTGGGAAGTCCAGCACTTAGTGCAAGTCTCGTCTAAATATTAGATGAATATTATATGGCGCCACGTAAATTTGTCAGTCAGTGGACTGTGGTGGTGGTTGTGGTTTGTAGTGTGAGGGAATAACTTGGTAGTAGGTATGCACGTGTGGGATGGCGGTGTGGGGAAAACTGTTAGAGAAGCTGGAGAGGGAGGGACTACCAGCTGGAGGTGACTTTGACATGAATGTGGCTCTCGTGGCCTTGACTTGCACCAGCTAATTTATATCATTTGGTGGTGTCCGGCAGGTCGCTACACAACTACCGGACGCTACTGTACTTTATGCACCCCTGCTGACGCGCACGCGCGCTCTCTCCCCCCTACCTCTCTCCCCCCCACCTCTCTCTCCCCCCACCTCTCTCTCCCCCCCACCTCTCTCTCCCCCCACCTCTCTCACCCCCCCACCTCTCTCACCCCCCCACCTCTCTCACCCCCCCACCTCTCTCACCCCCCCACCTCTCCCCCCCCCTCACCTCTCCCCCCCCCTCACCTCTCCCCCCCCCTCACCTCTCCCCCCCCCTCACCTCTCCCCCCCCCCTCACCTCTCCCCCCCCTCACCTCTCCCCCCCCTCACCTCCCCCCCCTCACCTCTCTCCCCCCCCACCTCTCCCCCCCCTCACCTCTCTCCCCCCCTCACCTCTCTCCCCCCCCCTCACCTCTCTCCCCCCCCCCCTCACCTCTCTCCCCCCCCCTCACCTCTCTCCCCCCCCCTCACCTCTCTCCCCCCCCCTCACCTCTCTCCCCCCCCCTCACCTCTCTCCCCCCCCCTCACCTCTCTCCCCCCCCCCTCACCTCTCTCCCCCCCCCCCTCACCTCTCTCCCCCCCCCTCACCTCTCTCCCCCCCCCCTCACCTCCCCCCTCACCTCCCCCCCCCCTCACCTCTCTCCCCCCCCCTCACCTCTCTCCCCCCCCTCACCTCTCTCCCCCCCCTCACCTCTCTCCCCCCCTCACCTCTCTCCCCCCCTCACCTCTCCCCCCCCTCACCTCTCCCCCCCCTCACCTCTCCCCCCCCCTCACCTCTCTCCCCCCCCCACCTCTCTCCCCCCCCCCACCTCTCTCCCCCCCCCACCTCTCTCCCCCCCCACCTCTCCCCCCCACCTCTCCCCCCCACCTCTCTCCCCCCCACCTCTCCCCCCCCCCCCACCTCTCCCCCCCCCCCACCTCTCTCCCCCCCACACCTCTCTCCCCCCCCACACCTATCCCCCCCACACCTCTCCCCCCCCCCACACCTCTCTCCCCCCCCCACACCTCTCCCCCCCCCACACCTCTCCCCCCCACACCTCTCCCCCCCCACACCTCTCCCCCCAACCTCTCTCCCCCCCCAACCTCTCTCTCTCCCCCCCCAACCTCTCTCTCTCCCCCCAACCTCTCTCTCCCCCTCTCCCCCCCCAACCTCTCCCTCCCCCCAACCTCTCCCTCTCCCCCCCAACCTCTCCCCCCCAACCTCTCCCTCTCCCCCCCAACCTCTCCCTCTCCCCCCCCAACCTCTCCCTCTCCCCCCCCAACCTCTCCCTCTCCCCCCCCAACCTCTCCCTCTCCCCCCCAACCTCTCCCTCTCCCCCCCAACCTCTCCCTCTCCCCCCCAACCTCTCCCTCTCCCCCCAACCTCTCCCCCCCAACTTCTCTCTCCCCCCAACTTCTCTCTCTCCCCCCCCCCAACTTCTCTCTCTCCCCCCCCCCAACTTCTCTCTCTCCCCCCCCCCAACTTCTCTCTCTCCCCCCCCCAACTTCTCTCTCTCCCCCCCCCCCCAACTTCTCTCTCTCTCCCCCCCAACTTCTCTCTCTCCCCCCCAACTTCTCTCTCTCCCCCCCAACTTCTCTCTCTCCCCCCCCCCCCAACTTCTCTCTCCCCCCCCCCAACTTCTCTCTCTCCCCCCCCAACTTCTCTCTCTCCCCCCCCAACTTCTCTCTCTCCCCCCCCCCAACTTCTCTCTCTCCCCCCCCCCAATTTCTCTCTCCCCCCCCCCAACTTCTCTCCCCCCAATTTCTCTCTCCCCTCCAACTTCTCTCTCTCCCCCCCCAACTTCTCTCCCCCCAATTTCTCTCCCCCCCAACTTCTCTCTCTCCCCCCCCCAACTTCTCTCTCTCCCCCCCCCCAACTTCTCTCTCTCCCTCTCCCCCCCTCCCCTCTCTCCCCTCCCCCTCCCCTCTCTCCCCTCCCCTCTCTCCCCCTCCTCTCCTCTCTCTCCCTCCTCTCTCCCCTCTCTCTCATCTCTCCCCTCTCTCTCCCCCTCCCCTCTCTCTCTCCTCTCTCCCTCTCCCTTCTCTCTCCCTCTCCTCTCTCCCTCTCCCTTCTCTCTCCCTCTCCCCTCTCTCTCTCTCCTCTCTCCCCTCTCTCCCTCTCCCTTCTCTCTCCCTCTCCCCTCTCTCTCTCTCCCCTCTCCCTTCTCTCTCCCTCTCCCCTCTCTCTCTCTCCCTCTCCCCTCTCTCTCTCCCTCCCCCTCTCCCTCCCTCCCCCTCTCCCTCCCTCCCCCTCTCCCTCCCCCTCTCCCTCCCCCTCCCCCTCTCCCTTCCCTTCTCTCCCTCCCCCTCTCCTCTCTCCCCCTCTCCTCTCTCCCCCCTCTCCTCTCTCCCCCTCTCCTCTCTCCCTCCCCCTCCCCCTCTCCTCTCTCCCTCCCCCTCCCCCCTCTCCCTCCCCCTCCCCCCTCTTCCTCCCCCCTCTCCCTCCCCCCTCTCTCCCCCTCTCCCCCCCTCTCCCCTTCTTCTCTCCCCCCTCTCCCCTTCTCTCCCCTCTCTCTTCCTTCTCTCTTTCCTCTCTCCTGTGTATCGAATTTACTCAGTTTCTATGATCGAGCCACAGAGATTTTACAGGAAAGAGATGGTTGGGTTGACTGCATCTATCTGGACCTAAAAAAGGCTTTCGTCAGCGTTCCACATTAGAGGTTGTTCTGGAAACGAACATTTTGGAGGGGTGACAGGTAAGCTTCTAACATGGATGAAAAATTTTCTGACTGATAGAAAAATGAGGGCCGTAATCAGAGGCAATGTATCGGACTGGAGAAATTTCACAAGTGGAGTACCACAGGGTTCAGTTCTTGCACCGGTGATGTTCATTGTCTACATAAATGATGTACCAGATGGAAAACAGAATTATATGAACATGTTTGCTGATGATGCTAAGATAATAGGAAGGATAAGAAACTTAGATGATTGTCATGCCCTTCAAGATGACCTGGACAAAATAAGTATATGGAGCACCACTTGGCAAATGGAATTTAATGTTAATAAATGCCATGTTATGGAATGTGGAATAGAACATATATCCCACACAACCTATAAATTATGTGAGAAATCTTTAAAGAATTTGATAAAGAAAGAGATCTAGGGGTGGTTCTAGGTAGTAAACTATCACCTGAGGACCACATAAAGAACGTTGTGCGAGGAGCCTATGCCACGCTTTCTAACTTCAGAATTGTCTCTTAATTAAACACATGGATGACGAAATACTAAAGAAATTGTTCACGACTTTTGTTAGGCCAAAGCTAGAATATGCAGCAGTTGTGTGGTGCCCATATCTTAAGAAGCACATCAACAAACTGGAAAAGGTGCAAAGACATGCTTCTAAGTGGCTCCCAGAACTGAAGGGCAAGAGCTACGAGGAGAGGTAAGAGGCATTAAATATGCCAAAACTGGAAGACAAGAAAAAGAGGTGATATGGTGATATGATCACTACGTGCAAAATAGTAACAGGAATTGATTAAATTGATTGGGAAGATTTCATGAGACCTGGAACTTCAAGAACAAGAGATCATGTATTTAAACTAGCTAAACACAGATGCCGAAGAAATATAAGAAAATTCACTTTCGCAAACAGAGTGGTAGACGGTTGGAACAAGTTAGGTGAGAAGGTGGTGGAGGCCAAAACCGTCAGTAGTGTTAGTGTTATATGACAAAGAGTGCTGGGAAGACGGGACACCACGAGCGAAGATCTCATCCTGCAACTACACTTGGGTAATTACACGCACTCACTCACTCACTCACTCACTCACTCACTCACTCACTCACTCACTCACTCACTCACTCACTCACTCACTCACTCACTCACTCACACTCACTCACACTCACTCACACTCACTCACACTCACTCACACTCACTCACACTCACTCACACTCACTCACACTCACTCACACTCACTCACTCACACTCACTCACACTCACTCACACTCACTCACACTCACTCACACTCACACTCACACTCACACTCACTCACTCACTCACTCACTCACTCACTCACTCACTCACTCACTCACTCACTCACTCACTCACTCACTCACTCACTCACTCACTCACTCACTCACACTCTCTCACACTCTCTCACACTCTCTCACACTCTCTCACACTCTCTCACACTCTCACACTCTCTCACACTCTCTCTCTCTCTCTCTCTCTCTCTCTCTCTCTCACACTCTCTCACACTCTCTCTCTCTCTCTCTCTCTCTCTCTCTCTCTCTCTCTCTCTCTCTCTCTCTCTCTCTCTCTCTCTCTCTCTCTCTCTCTCTCTCTCTCTCTCTCTCTCTCACACACTCTCTCTCTCTCTCACACTCTCTCTCTCTCACACTCTCTCTCACACACACACACACACACACACACACACACACACACACACACACACACACACACTCACTCACTCACTCAATTGTGTGTGTCGGAATTGACAGGGCAGATAAACTGTTTAACACGAGTGGTACGCGAACAAGGGGACACAGGTGGAAACTAAGTAACCAAATGAACCACAGGGGCGTTAGAAAGAATTTTTTCAGTGTCAGAGTAGTTAACAGGTGGAATGCATTAGGCAGTGATGTGGTGGAGGCTGACTCCATACACAGTTTCAAGTATAGATATGATAGAGCCCAGTAGGCTAAGGAATCTGTACATCAGTTGATTGACAGTTGAGAGGCGGGACCAAAGAGCCAGAGCTCAACCCCCGCAAGCACAACTAGGTGAGTACACGCACGCACACCAACACATCCCCACTACGTTTTTTTTCACACTGGGTGCTGCGAAAATTTGCAACTGAGTTGAGCATTCTACTCCAATTACTATTGCTGACATCCTTGTGCACAGACATCTTAGCAGATATGTATATGGAAAGATGTAAACATAGTACCAGCCTATATAAATGGTAGTCGAGAGAAACCTCTAAATTATAGTCCCGCATCATTAACAAGCGTGGTAGTCAAAACACTAGAACAAGTATTTAAGGCCTCTCGAAGGTTAATAGCCTCTCAAAAAATAGTTAAAGCCTGGCGAAGGCGGCTAGGTAGAGCAATAGAAACAATAGAACTAAAGCTGCAAGAATCATTTCCTGTTGGTCAAGAGTCAACAGAACACGATGTGTAATAGTCAACAAAATAAAATCCAAGCCATCTACCGTGAAGAGCTCAGTCCCCCAGGGTACTGTGCTTGCTCAGTACTTTTTCTCATCCTCATATAGGACATAGTCAAGGACATAATCTATAGTACCGTAACATCCTATGCAGATGACGCAATGATTTTCCTGAGAGTAGACAACGTAGAAGAGGCAGCAAACTTCCAATCAGATGTAAATCAGGTCTTTCAATGGGTTATGAATATGGTATTTAGTGAAGGTAAGTTCTAGCTCCTGCGCTACTGAAAAAAAACGGAAACCACGTTCAAAACGCAGTCAAATCATAACACAACGTAAAAGCAATGTAAAAGATTTGGGTGTACTCGTGTCGGAAGACCTTACCCTTTAAAATACAATAAAGTAGCCATCACAACTGCAAGAAAAATGACAGGTTGGATAACAAGAACTTTTCAAATTAGAGATGCTTTAACAGTGCTACATATCTAGGCGCTAGTGCTCTCTAGAGTGAAATACTGTTGCACAATGACAGACCCTTTCAAAGCTGGGGAAATTGTTGGTCTGGAGAGCGTGCAGAGAACGTTTACTGTTAGAATCAACTCTGTAAAACATCTAAACTATTGGGACCGACTAAAATGCCTAAATCTGTATTCTCTTGAGCGCAGGCGGGAGAGATGCATAATAATTACACGAGGAAAATATTGAGAGGCTGGTCCCAAATCTGCACACAGAAACACCATCACAGGAGACCAGAAGGCATGGCAGGATGTGCAGAATACCCCAGTTGAAAAGCAGAGGTGTAATATGTCGGATTACGAGGTAGATAGGATGGATTACGAGAACTTTCAAATCTAGGGATCCCATCACAAAGGTTGTACTCTTCAAATCACTTGTGCTGTTCCGTCTTGAGTACTGCTCAGAACTTACTCATCCCTTCAGAGCAGGAGTACAGAAATAGAGGGAATGCAGAGAACATATACGGCACGCATAGACGCGATAAAGCTCCTAAATTATTGGAATTGTCTCAAAGCTCTCCAAATATATTTGCTAGGAAGGAGACGAGAGAGATATCAAATAATATACTCGTGGAAAATACTGAAGGGCCAGGTCCCGAAGCGATACAGTAAAATAACAACGTACTTGAGTGAACGATATGGAAGAAAATGCAGAATAGAACCCGTTAAGAGCAGGGGTTATCTTGAGATGATTTCGGGGCTTAGTGTCCTCGTGGCCCGGTCCTCGACCAGGCTTCCACCCCCAGGAAGCAGCCCGTGACAGCTGACTAACTCCCAGGTACCTATTTACTGCTAGGTAACAGGAGCATCAGGGTGAAAGAAACTCTGGCCATTGTTTCTCGCCTGCGCCTGGGATCGAACCCGGGACCACAGGATCACGCGTCCAGTGTTCAGTCCGCTCAGCCCCAAGCTCCCGGGGTGCCATAGGCACAATTAGAGAACACTGTATAAACATCAGAGGTCCACGGTTGTTCAACACCCTCCCAGCGAGGGTAAGAAATATTGCCAGAACAACCATGGACATTTTCAAGAGAAAACTAGACCAATTTCTCAGGAGTGCCGGACCAACCGGGCTGTGGTGGATTGGTGGGTCTGCGGGCCGTTCTAAGCAACAGCCTAGTGGACCAAACTCTCACAAGTTAAGCCTGGTCTCGGGAGTAGAACTACTCCCAGAACCCCATCAAGCAGGTACTCGGAGAGTACCTGCTTGATGGGGTTCTGGGAGTACCAATTCAAGTACCTGCTTGAATTCAAGTACCTGCTTGAATAGGTACTCGGAGAGTACCTATACCTATCATCTGATGATGATAGTGGTATATAGGTATTGCAATAGGTACTCGGAGAGTACCTATTGCAATACCTATATACCACTATCATCATCAGAATCCCGAGGCTGTTCAACACGCTTCCATTACACATAAGGGGCATGGCACCTCAAGGTAGCTGGCAGACCCCTCAGTGTTCAAGATAGAACTTCAAAAAAGAATACCTGATCAACCAGGCTCTGATTCATACGTCAGGCTGCGAGTAGCCGCGTCCAACAGCCTGGTTGACCAGTCCAGCAATCAGGAAGCCTGGTCGAGGACCGGACCGCAGGGACAGGAAGATCTTGTTTAACAAATCATCTTAGTTTTTATAATAGAGCTACAGAGATACTACAGGAAAGAGGTGGTTGGGTGTACTGTGTCTATCTGGATTTAAAAGGGGTTTTGATAATCCCACACAAGAGGCTGTTCTGCAAACTGGATCATGCTGAAGGGGTGACAGGGGAGACTTCTGACATGGATGAAAATTTTCTGACAAATGAGGGCAGTGATCAGAGGTAATGTTTCTGACTGGAGGGTTGTCACTAGCGGAGTACCACAGGGTCCAGTTCTTGCACCAGTGATATTCATCGTCTACATAAACGATCTTCCAGATGGAATACAGAACTATATGAACATTTTGCGGATGATGCTAAGATACTGGGAAAGATAGAAGACGCAAACGATTCTAATGCCCTTCAAATTGATCTAGATAAAATGTATGCTTGGAGCGTCAAGTGGCAAATAGAATTCAATGTGATTAAATGTCGTGTTATGGAATGTGGAAAAGGAGTAAATAGACCCCACACAACTTGCAAATTATGTGGAACGGAATTACGGAACCCTAATGAAGAACGAGACCTAGGGATGGTTTTGGATAGTAAGCTGTCGCCAGAGGAACACATGAACATTGTGAGAGGAGCGTATGTGTTGCTTTCCAACTTCAGGCTTGCTTTTAATTATATGAATGGTGAAATACTTAAGACACTGTTCATGACTTTTGTTAGACCAAAATTATAATATGCAGCAGTTGTGTGGTGCCCAAATATCAAGAAGCACATAAATAAACTGGTAAAGGTGCAACGGCATGCTACAAAAATGGCTTCCGGGACTGAAAACAGAGTTAGGAGGAGACTAGAGGCGTTAAACATGCCAAAACTAGAATAAGAAGAAAGAAAGGTGTGGTCACGTCTGTGGTAGAAAATAAAATAAAAAAAATACTAAAAGGAACAGACCAAATTGAGAGGAATTCCTGAAACCAGCAACTTCACCAGCAAGGGGACACAGATTCCAGTAAACAGAGGTGCCGAAAAATTATTAGAACATTTTCTTGTGCAAAGTGATAGACGGTTGGAAGATACAAAGTGAGGTGGTGGAGGCCAAAACCGTCAGCAGTTTCAAAGCGTTATACGACATACAAGGAAGAGTACAAGGAAGGCGGGACAACACGAGCGTAGCTCTCATCCTGTAACTACACTTAGGTAATTATATATATACATTCCTACATACCATATACAGATAAGTTACAATAACATGGCTGAAAAATGACCAGACCACACACTAGAATGTGAAGGGACGACGACGTTTCGGTCCGTCCTGGACCATTCTCAAGTCGATTGTCATTCTCAAGACAATCGATTTGAGAATGGTACAGGACGGACCGAAACGTCGTCGTCCCTTCACATTCTAGTGTGTGGTCTGGTCATCATACTTTAGCCACGTTATTGTGACTCATCGCCTGCATGTGGCTGAAAAATGTTGACCAAATCACACAATATAAATTGAAGAGACGACGTTTCGATCCGTCCTGGACCATTATGGTATGTACCATACATACACTCCATACATGCATATTATACATACATGCATACCATACATATATACATACCATACATGGATCGCATTACCTTGAAGTGTGCGGGTGGCTGATTGGTGTTAATTATGGTCAAGTGTTGTTAAGTCATAAAGTGTTAAGGTGTTAGCCTGCACCTGGCGTGTGGGTGGAGCAGCAATATATACATGTATCGTGTCCTTGGCCCACAACCTTCTCTCCAATGATCAGCAAGACTTGCCTTACAACTAGCGGTCATTCGTTTAAACAAAGATGTGAAAATGGGAAGAGGGGGACAAGATGCGCGAGAGTTGCACAACATTTCCAGGCAGCTGTCTTGATTCCTGCTCCTCAGTCACGCAGTAGTTGATCTTGAACCTTAAGTTAAAATGTATAAGTTTCCTTTGAATATGGTTATCGCCAATACATAATACTGAAGTATCATTGTCTTAATTTTGTCAGTAATATATGAATGAAAACATTCTTGCACAAGTTGTGTATTAATAAGTCTTGCATAGTTACAGGTGTGTAATTATACCTTGTGTAAGTTCCGGGGATCAACGACCCCACGACCCGGTTTTCGACCAGACCTCCTGGTTTTTCGTCTGGTTAACCAGGCTGTTGGACGCGGCTGCTCGCAGCCTGACATGAATCACAGCCTGGTTGATCTAGTATTCTTTGGAGGTGTTTCGAGAGTTCTCTCATGAACACCAGCCGGCCAGTTATGCTCCTGATATGTAGCGGGAGTGTGTTGATAAGTCTTTGGCCCTTGATGTTGATAGTGCGCTCCCTGAGCCCACCTATTGCCTCTCGGCTTTTCAATGAAGCTACTTGGCACATCCTGCCATGCCTACTGGTTTCAGGTGACGTAATCTCCATGTTCAGATTTGGAACCAGTCCCTCTAATATTTTCCACGTGTAAATTATTATGTATCTCTCTTACCTGCGCTCTAGAGAATGCAGATTTAGAGCTTTTAATAGGTCCCAATAATTTAGATGATTTATAAGAGTGAATTCTAGCGGTGAAGGATCCCTGCACACTCTAGATCGGCACTATCTCTGGCTCTTAATGGGGTTGTTAGTATTCAACAATATTCCACCCTAGAGACCACTAGTCTTGAAACGTATCATTGGTATGGAGTTCCTTGTTTGGAAGGTCCTTGTTATCCAACCTGTCATTTTTCTTGCTGTCGCGACAGCTAGTTTATTATGTTCTTTAAAGGTGAGGTGGTATGATTACTCCTAGATCCTTTACATTGCCTTTCGTTCTATAGTGTGAATGTTTATTCCGCCCCAAAGATCTCGGTATATAGGGAAAACATCATCTTTCTATAGGTGATTAACAGTGCACAAACAACAGGGCTCCATCATTGAGCATATAATCTCCTCACACAAGCAGACCATCACTGGAGACATCATAACAAGCAACACTGAAATAGTCGACAGGTATAACGACAGCAGAAGACTGGACATGAGCGAGGTGCTACACATCAAAGGTCAAGACCAGCAATCAACAACCAGTTAACACATAATTACATTCAACCCACTTCAAGACCCTGAACCAACACAGAGACAGTAGAAGCAAGAACATAAGCTGTTTATGTTCATGCATGTAATGGCCTATTAATATCCATTATGTTTCATCCACTTGTTCATCTTAATCACGTCCTGTACTACCTCACCCCAAGAGAATATAAGCTCTTGCTAAAGCAGTGTAAACTTGTCTTTGAAAATGTAAGGAGTGCCTTGCAAAAGGCATCCTTAGGCGTCAGACCATAATAAATTGTGAAAATGAACTTTGGAGAGTTAATTTCTCAACTTCCCTCGACGATGAAGAACATCATAAGAAATATTGAGGATATTTGTGATAGAATAATTAATTAAATGCTTCAAATGCTTAAATCATTGAATCATCGAAGGGATCATTAACCCTTTCGGTCATTTTTAAACAAATGTTATATTTACAATAAAGACTGCTACCAAAATATACTAATATATATATATATATATATATATATATATATATATATATATATATATATAATTATATATATATATATATAATTATATATATATATATATAATTATATATATATATATATATATATATATATATATATATATATATATATATAAATATATATATATATATCAACCCGTTCTCGCAAATTCGTAAAGTCAATATTGACTTATTAACTACGTGCATAGGTGATATACTAAACATAATAGATACCCTTAAAAAGATTCATAGAAAACACCGACCTTACCTAACCTTGTTAGTATCTTAAGATAAGCATCTTATTGTTTCGTAATTACAATTATTACTTAACCTGTACCTATTATAGGTTAGGTAATAATTGTAATTGCGAAGCAATAAGATGCTTATCTTAACATACTAAGTAGGTTAGGTAAGGTCGGTGTTTTCTATGAATATTTTTAAGGGTATCTATTATGTTAAGTATGTCACCTATGCACATATTTAATAAGTCAATATTGACTTATTAAATTTGCGAGAACGGGTTGTATATATATATATATATATAATTTTATATATATATATTATATATTATATATATAATAGTCTTAACCTGGTTGACCAGACCAGCCTCCCCCTGGTCAGAGACCAGACCTTGAAAATGAGAAATCCTAAAAAAACTGTATGAGGACATGTTTAGAACTCCCAAAAACAGCATGAAAGTGGAAGATCAGGACAACTTCTTTATGCGGGATATCCAAACACCTCTAAATATAACTGATATCAACACGAGTGTGGCAGATTTTGAAAGGGAAATTGACATCATGCCCATGCATTCGGCCCCGGGTCCAGACTCATGGAATTCACTTTTATAAAGAAATGCAAGGTGCCAGCAGCGCAGGCACTCAGCATAGTGTGGAGGAAGAGCTTGGACACGGGGGAGATGCCAGATGTGCTTAAATCAGCAGACATGGCCCCCCTACACAAGGGAGGTAGGAAAGCATTGGCAAAGAATTATAGACCAGTTGCACTAACGTCCCACAAAATAAAGGTATCTGAGAGAGTGATCAGGAATCAAGTCACTAGTTTCATGGAAACCAGTGACCTCCACAATCCAGGCAAAACATGGATTAATTAAAAGCGGAAAGATCATGCCTCTCACTGTTACTTGACCACTACGACAAAATCACTGAGGCATTAGAAGAAAAACAGAATGCAGATGTAGTATACACGGATTTAGTAAAGGCATTCGATAAATGTGACCATGGAGTGATAGCACACAAAATGAGATCAATGGGATTAACTGGTAAAGTAGGACGCTGGATATTTAGTTTCTGTCGAACAGACCACAAAGAGTAACAGTCAGCCATATAAAATCGAGTCAAAGTGCAGTTAGAAGCTCTGTACCTCAGGGTACAGTCCTTGCACCACTGCTTTTCCTTACTCTTATATCAGATATAGACTCAAATACAAGTCACAGCTTCGTATCATCCTTTGCAGATGACACAACAATCAGCGTAAAAATTACCTCTTTTGAAGACATTGAAAAACTACAAGCAGATATTAATAGTTTTCGGCTGGGCAGCAGACAATAACATGATGTTTAACAGTGATAAATTCCAGGTACTTAGGTACGGTAAAAATGAGGACCTTAAACAATACAGGGTACAAAACACAATCGAATCTGCCCATAGTAGGAAAACGGCATGTAAAGGATTTGGGAATAATGATGTCTAACGACCTAACGTTTAGGGAGCATAACCATAAGATAAATATTGCGTCAGCCAGAAAAAATGATAGGATGTATTACGATAACTTTCAGATCCAGAAATCCCATCACAATGGTTGTACTCTTCAAATCACTTGTGTTGTCCTGGCTTGAGTACTGCTCAGTACTCACTTTACACTTCAGAGCAGGAGAGATTGTTGAAATAGAGGGAGCACAGAGAGCATGTACGGCATACATAGACGCGATAAAGCATCTAAATTAGTGGGATCGTCTCAAAGCTCTCCAAATGTACTCGTTAGAAAGACGACGGGAGATATATCAAATAATATAAACGTGGAAAATACTGGAGGGCCAGGTTCCAAATCTACACAGTAGAATAACAACGTGCTGGAGTGAACGATATGGAAGAAAATGCAGAATAGAACCAGTGAAGAGCTGGGGTGCCATAGGTACAATCAGAGAATACCACTGTATAAACATCAGAGGTCCGTGATTGTTCAACATCTCCCAGCGACTATAAGAAATATTGCCGGAACAACCATGGACATTTGCAAGAGAAAACATAGTTTTCTTAAAGGAGTGCCGGACCAACCGGGCTGGGTATGCGGTCCGCTTCAAGCCAACAGCCTAGTGGACCAAACTTCCACGTCAGTAGAATAATTCCCAGAACCCCATCAAGCAGGAATCGAGCAGAGACCGGGCTTCGGAGAAGTTGATCCTCGAAGCCAAGGCGAGTGTAACCTGCTTAGTTATCGTGTTTTGACACGTGTTATGTTTTAGACTTAACGACGTTACGACTGGCTGGAGGCTTGGTATTTGCCTGGTATTGAATACTGATGCTGTACCTTACACATACACTGGGATATTATGCTATCCAAATACGGTAGTTGTACATGTTGACTATTAAAATGTTGTATATTTGCTAATATAATCAGTAATAATATATTAAAACCTTGCATTGAGGCGAAGTTTGATCTGGTTAATAATTAAATAATGGAGAAGACTTATGTTTTCCCAATTTGGATATTGTAACTTGTAAAGACTTATTCGCAACAGTTGCGGAACTGCGGCTGGTGGACGGCAGGAACTTGTAGCACCTGTCAACTTGTGTGCTGAGGGGAAGTGGGTGATCCTCTCGCCACACACACTAACCTTAACTCTCCGTTAATGTACCTGCTACTAAAAGATTTAAACGACAGTGTGTATTCTTAATTTAATGATTGATTAGAAGAGAATACAGGTAAGAGCGTTGAGAGCCGCCAGCTTGAGGTGCACACTGACCGTTGGCGGGTGGTGGTGATGCCAATATGGAGGAGACTTGAAGGTTTTCGTGTCGTAAGACGGAGGAGCGAGGAGTACGTGCTGGCTAAAGAGGTCCTTGGGGGCGCCGTGTAGGTGGGATTAACACGGCAACACTTGAGACGGCAATATCTTGGCCTCCTCTTCTGCTCCACCTTCCTCACTTCTCTAACTATAATACTCTCTCCGCCACTGCTCTCTCATTTATAACTCTTGTAATTGTTTGATGTTTGTCTGTTGCTTGATTTAATGTTTGTGTTGCTTGAACCACTGTTGTTCGTCTGCTGCTTGAACCATTGTTTGTGCTTCCTGACCTACTGGTGTTCGTCTGCTGCTTGATCCATTGTTTATGATAGCTGGTCACACCGCTGGCTGCCTGCCGCCGCCCGTGCCACTGCTGGCTGCCTACCTGCCTGCCGTTGCCCGTCCCACCGCTGCCTGCCTGCCTGCCGTTGCCCGTCCCACCGCTGCCTGCCTGCCTGCCGTTGCCCGTCCCACCGCTGCCTGCCTGCCTGCCGTTGCCCGTCCCACCGCTGCCTGCCTGCCTGCCGTTGCCCGTCCCACCGCTGCCTGCCTGCCTGCCGTTGCCCGTCCCACCGCTGCCTGCCTGCCTGCCGTTGCCCGTCCCACCGCTGCCTGCCTGCCTGCCGCTGCCCGTCCCACCGCTGCCTGCCTGCCTGCCGCTGCCCGTCCCACCGCTGCCTGCCTGCCTGCCGCTGCCCGTCCCACCGCTGCCTGCCTGCCTGCCGCTGCCCGTCCCACCGCTGCCTGCCTGCCTGCCGCTGCCCGTCCCACCGCTGCCTGCCTGCCTGCCGCTGCCCGTCCCACCGCTGCCTGCCTGCCTGCCGCTGCCTGTCCCACCGCTGGCTACCTACCTGCCGTTGCCCGTCCCACCGCTGCCTGCCTGCCGTTGCCCGTCCCACCGCTGCCTGCCTGCCGTTGCCCGTCCCACCGCTGCCTGCCTGCCGTTGCCCGTCCCACCGCTGCCTGCCTGCCGTTGCCCGTCCCACCGCTGCCTGCCTGCCGTTGCCCGTCCCACCGCTGCCTGCCTGCCGTTGCCCGTCCCACCGCTGCCTGCCTGCCGCTGCCCGTCCCACCGCTGCCTGCCTGCCTGCCGTTGCCCGTCCCACCGCTGCCTGCCTGCCTGCCGTTGCCCGTCCCACCGCTGCCTGCCTGCTCTACTGTTGACTACCTGATAATTAACCCGCTGCAGTAATGGGAGAAGGACGCCATCTTAAGCTGACTAATCTTTCTTTCCTATAGTTTGTATCCACATTTCGTGTGAACCTTCCCACTATACCAGTAGTGTCATTGTAATCGTCTTGAGGGAACATGAGAAAGTTATCATGAAAATCTCTCCCTTCTTTTTCTGATAAGTTTTTTTTTTACCCAGTAGTACAAGTTATGGTAAGTATAACGTGTATTAGAAGTGATAAGCAACAAAGCCCTTATGACTATATAACACTTGGAAGAGATATGAGGATAAGGATTTAAGATCAGACGGAGGTAAAGAAATAATTCCCAACCACTTGTACGGTCGGGAATTGAACGCTGACCTGCAAGATGCGAGGCCTTTGCCCTAAAGGAAATGCAGAATAGAACCATTGAAGAGTAAGGGTGCCATAGGCACAATCAGAGAGTACTGGCTCAACATCAGAGTCCCACAGCTGTTCAACACCCACCCAGTAAGCGTTAGAAATATTGCTGGAACAAAGATAGATGTATTCAAGAGACACTTAGATAAGTTCTTGCAAGAAGTGCCAGACCAACCAGGCTGTGGGCCGCTCCAACCAACAGCTTGTTGGACCAAGTTGTCACAAGTCGAGCCTGACCTCAAGCCGGGCTCGGGGAGTAGAAGAACTTTCAGAACTCTCTACGGGTAAAGGTCCGTGCAAGGGGTTCCGCCCCCTCCCCTTCCCTAATAATACAAGTTTTAAGTGACACCCAATATAAGTAATGTATATAAAATACAATTAAAAAAATAGTTACAAAGTATGCCTGCTAGGTAAATACTAGATAATATTTTCGGCCTTATTCATTAAAACGCATCTCGTAATTTAAACTTTTAATATCGCGGGTGTAGATTTCTGCTAATGTTCTTGTCAGCTCTTCAGAAGCATAGGCCACATGGAGGATAAGGTCTGTATATTAGAGAGAACCTTGTATCCTTGAAGCTCGTTATATCTACAAATGATGTGGTAGAGCTACTGGGAGTTAAAACAGAGAAAATAAACTTATTCTATTTTTTTTAATATAGAAACGGCCGGATGCTATTATTGAGGTTGAGAATGAATACTAGAAGAGTTCAGCCTGCCCAGTCTAGGTTGGAGATAAAATGGAGAATATCAAACAATACTAATATACCATGAAATCTATCTGGTAATTAGTAACCACGGGCTAGAGAACTACTTGGGTTATGGGACAATTTTTCACTCGACCAGCGATAAGAGCCAACTAAGACCGAAAATATTCAATGTCTGATTTTTACAAACATCAAAGAAATAATGAGGGTCGTTATACACTCGGATACCACATACTTGGATCACAAGTTCATTGAAATTTTAATTAACATCAACACTTGTATATTACGTTACTCTGTGGCTACTTGTGGTGTTGTAGAGAATCAACGTCCCAGTGGCCTGGTCTCTGACCAGATCTGCTGGTTGGTCATCTGGTCAATCAGGCTGTTGGACGCGCCTGCTCGCAGCCTGACGCATAAATCACAGCCTGGGTGATCGGGTATCCGTTGGTGGCGTTTATCGAGTTCTCTCTTGAACACTGAGAGGCCGGCCATTTCTGCCCTTTATATGTAGCGGGAGTGTGTTGAAAAGTCTGGGGCCTCTTGACTCGATGATGCCACGAGTTCTCCCTCAGCGATCCTATTGCACCTTTGCTTTTCAGTGGGGCTATTTTGCACATCCTGCCATGCCTACTGGTTTATGTGATGTAATCTCCGTGTTCAGATTTTGAACCGGTCCCACTAATATTTCACGTGTAAATTATTCTTTCGTGCTTACACTCTGCATATGTACAGTACGGAATACTGTACATATTTAGAATTTGTAATAGGTCCCAATAATTTAGATGTTTTATGGAGTGGATTCTAGGGGTAAAGGATCTTTGCATGCTCTCTAGGTCAGCATTTTTTCGGCCTTGAATGAGGCTGTTTGTGCAATAATATTCTATCCCAAAGAGCACAAGTCTTGAAAAGTATAATAATTGGTATGGCATCCCTTGTTTGGAAGGTCCTTGTTATCCAATCTGTCATTTTTCTTGCAGTCGTGACAGCTTTAAAAGTTGTGTTCTTTAAGGGTTAGACCTGACGTGATTACTCCTAGATCCTTTACATTGCTTTATCATTCTACAGTGTGATTTGACTGCGTTTTATTCTTGGTTTCCGTTTTTATATTCAAGTTTTTTCCATAGCGCAGGAGCTGGCACTTACCTTCATTAAACATCCTTATTAAACTCCCGGTTGACCAGGACGACCAACCAGGAGGCCTGGTCGGAGACCGGGCCGCAGGGCCTTTGATCCCCGGAACCTCCACAGAGTAGACACAAGGTAGGTAAAACGTCATATTATCAATGACCCGATTAACATCAGGTTGGAGGTTTGCTGTGTGGCACTCTTGTCTACTTGCATGAGAATCCTTGTCATCTGCAAATGTTACTATAGTTTGTATCCTTGTCTGTCTGATAGGAGGATGAGAAAAAGTACCGGAGCAAGTACAGTACCTAGCGGGGAAAACTTTTCACAATAGATGATCCGTATTTTACTGTTGACTATTACACTCTGGGTTCTGGTTGTTAAGAAGTTAAATATGCATTGCCAACCTTTGCCAGTAATTTCTTTTGAGCGCATTTTGTGTGCAATAACACCATGGTCACATTTGTCGAAAGCTTTTACAAATTCTTTGTATCTTACGTCTGCGTTTTGCTTGTCTTCCATAGCACCTAAGGCCATATCATAATGATCTAGCGATTGTGAGAGGCAGGAGCGCCCTGTTATGAATACATGTTGTCCAGGGTTATGTAGATGAAGTGAATCCATGGTATTTGTGATCTTGCTTCTTTGCGTTCTTTCAAAGTTTATGATCTGTGAAGAGCTATTGGTCTATAATTTGTTTGCTTCTCCTTTGTGAAGTGGCGCTATCTCCGCTGTTTTAAGTATGTCAGGGATGACGCCAGTATCTAGGCTCCGTCTCCAAAAGATGTTTAGGGCCTGTGATAGTGGTGTTTTGCACTTCTTAATGAATATGGAATTCCAAGAGTCTGGGCCTGGTGCAGAGTGCATGGGCATGCTGTCTGATTACTTCAAATTCCAGTGGGTCTTCAACATTTTCGCTACAAAGCCTTCCTTGTCGTTGTTGGGATGAGCGGAGCGTTTGGGATGTTGTGATTTTTTTTCTTGGCTTATAGGGTCTGTGAGACTTTTTAAGCAGTATTCTATTTTCATAAGTTGATCTTTAAACTGCTGATGATTTGCATTTGGTGATTTATATACAAGAACAATTGCCGCATGTAGAATTTTGATTCTGATTATCAGCACTAATACCATATCGTTCATGGTGTTTACAATTCATTACAGATGAGTGTGTGACGTACAGGGTGACCCCCCCCCCACCTGTAGCTTGTGTTTCCTGTCACATCTGAAAAGATTGTATTCCAGTATCCATATCTCGCTGTCATACTAATCCTTAAGTGTAAGTGTCAGTTAAAGCTGCAAATATTGCAATTTGCCTCATTTAAGAGGCCAGTTATAAAGTGGACTTTGAATTGCGTGGTTTAATACCTTGTATGTCGGCAAATACGAAAGATGATGTATTTGTGGAAGTGTTGGATATTTTACTTGGTGTTGGTATCTGGGGTAACGGTGCCTCATTATCTGTATCCTGTTTAGCATCTGACCGAGTTGACACTACAGTTTGGACGTTCCTTTTCATTCTTTTTCTCTTTCGCTTACTATTATGTCACCCCGGGTATGTTGGATGTTGCTGTTTTCACAATGGTGTTTGTTTTATTTTATTCGCTTGGGTTCTTTGATATGAAAAGCTGGACATTTGCACAGGACTGGACTTCAATTTGGGATACAGGATGTGCACAGGACTGGACTTCAATTTGGGATACAGGATGTGCACAGGACTGGACTACAATTCGGGATACAGGATGTGCACAGGACTGGACTACAATTCGGGATACAGGATGTGCACAGGACTGGACTGCAATTCGGGATACAGGATGTGCACAGGACTGGACTACAATTCGGGATACAGGATGTGCACAGGACTGGACTACAATTCGGGATACAGGATGTGCACAGGGACTGGACTACAACTCAGAACTACTGAGGCACTGATAAATTCTCATGCAATCAATAAATTACAGAACCCAATATGAACGAAAACATCTAGCCCTTAAATGGCGCAAAACATCTATATACAATTTGACATAACATCAGTTTTTATAACTTCCACAAACACTTTCCAATTTGTTGTGCATAATCAACTCTCCAAATGCTCCAACTTTGTCCCTTGATCACCAACATAACTTGAAAAACAGGAAAATAAAAAATAATTTAAAAATTTAATATTGAAAACTTTAGATTTTCAAATGAGATTAAAAAATATAAATCATCATGAATTGTTCATTTGGAGTTGTTATGCTCTCAGAATAGCATATGATCTTCATTTTCATCAAATTAGAATATAGGTTTTCAGTATACTTTACTGTAAAAAAATCGTAAATATGGCATTTGAAATATGCTGCAAATTTAGACAAAAAAAATGTATAACCCCAAACGTTGTATAGCCCCAAACGTTTAGGGTTTATGAAAAATCCAGTCTCAAGGGATTGTAGAACAGACAGCTAAGCACACAATATCATGTCAAAATGGTAAGAATCGGTCAGAAACTGGAATGTTAGAAGCCAAAGTTGAAACTCTAGTTTTAGAGATAATTGAAGTTATCGACAAGGAAAAAGGTAGTTCGAATTCGTTTATTTACTCGTATGTTTTAATGAACATTGCTTGGCATTCGTACTAATAGAGTTTGAAATCTCTGAAAAAATCTGCCCCCCCCCCAAAAAAAAAATCAAACTCCCAAGTTCTGCGAGTTGACTGATGTATTTGTTGACCAATTTCATTTTATCTTCACATAGTTAGGTACGGTATGCACTCTCCAGGATGTAAAGGTTACAACAAAATTGGATAATAAAGTAAAAAAAAAAAACTTAAAAATAACCCCCCCCCAAAAAAAGAAAAAAAATAACTGATTTAAAGTAACTTTAATTTACATTGTAATTTAAATTACAATGAAATTTACTTTTATTGATGAAAGTAACATATTAACGTTGGACAATGTATTTATATGATATATAACAAAATAGAGCATAACATATTATTATTTGTGTTGTTATATATTACTGAGCAATGCCATAAAGGCACCAGCTGTATATCCACTTTGTGGATGGTTCTTACTACTATTATTCTTCTTTGTGTCGGACAGGTGCTTGCATCTCTCTCTCTCACTGCATTATCCCTCAGTTCCAGCTAATAGAAGCTCTTCTTATCAACAAAACGTTCTTCTTTTTAAAAAAAAAAAATCATCTAAAATTAATTTCTGTAGATATTTTGAAGTTTCAGGACCCCTGAAGCCAATAAGTTGAAAAGTTGTTTTAACTTTTTAAGTAGCTTTTACGTAATTCGAATATTTGTCACCTCTTGACCCCCCTAAGGATGCGCCGTTTACTGTAGTTGACTTGATCTTCACAAACAATGAGGAACTAATTAGAGACATTACAATCTTAGATACTACATACTCAGACCACAGGCTCATTGAAGTTCAAACTAACATTAATACATGCAGTAAGTCGAAGAGGATCAACAAACGAGAAGGGTTTATTCCATACATTAAATTTTAGCAATACGAGATAAGTCAGTTACTAGTCTTGCTCCACACCCACCCAACTGGGCGGCAACTTTACAGTCATGTGCAGGCTGCACTTACAGTAAGCAAATTTTGGAGACTTGGCTACGATTCCTGACAGAACATCATTGTAAATGAAGTACTTACATATTTCTCGGACACCATTGTTGGTGTTATCGCTGATTTCCGCTATTTTTTCACATTCCATTATATAATGACGCAAATTATGCGAATAGTTTTGCTGACATTTAGTCAAATCTACATCAGCAGATGATGCAAGTTCCCAGAGGTACTTGTAGTCGAGCCTAAGCCTAGCAGTGGTAACATCTAGAAGTCTGCTAACCTTATTGGATGACCCATAGACGTGCGGTTCTTCCTGCATAATAGAATGATGATAGATGGAGGAACTGGTGTGAATTTCACTTTGCCTCAAGTCTACGAGATTTTGTTGATGTTCCCGGAATATTACTGCCCTCAGGCTGCTCAAAAGCAGTCCAAGATGGTAATCTATTCCCTCTTTATGAGCAAAAGTTTTGGCCAACTCATCAGTTCTATCATGCATTCGGAGATCAATATAGAAAGGAATCCATAGGAGACAAACTGACTCAATCATTGATTATTTCATTATATCTTTGTCTAGCTTCGGACACAAACATGTCACAGTTATGGCTTGGGGAGCTGAGTGCAGTCAATAATAATAATACTAATTATGATATTAATTTGTTTGCAAGAAGGTACAATGGGTTGGTGAGATTACATAAGATTGGTATTTTTACATTCACGCAAAGCCACTAACACGGATAGCGTTTCGGGCAGAAACATTTAGAAACAAGCCTTGTCATCATTGACTCCTTGTCAAGGATGACAAGGAGTCGCTTACAATTAGCGCGTCAACTTTGAATTGATATACGCGCTCGAGGCAAGGATCATGGCAATCTGGGTTCAGAACAGAGAGCTCTTACCTATCACAAGTGCTGGATCAATATGCCATGGCCTTAGATACCATAGTAGACAAACAAAACGCTGGTATTATATATACTAATGAACACATCAACAAGGGTCTTGAGGGTTCGAACCCTCATCACGGCCCTTGTGGATTTGATCATTTAATATATCACGCTATTGTGATTTCTGTGAGTATTATATACTAATTTTGCAAAAACTTTCGACAAATGTAACCATGGTGTTATTGCACACAAAATGCGCTCAAAGGGAGTTGCTGGAAAAGCAAGAAGATGGATCTTCAATTTCCTAACAACACAGCGTGTTATAGTCAACTAAAATAAAATTCAGATCAACAGTGAATAGCTCAGCTCCCAGCCCCCTAAGGTACTGTGCTTGCTTCAGTACTCTCTCTCTCATTCTGGTGTCTGCCATAGACGAGGACACAAACTATAGTACCATGTCATCTGCATGGCAGGATGTGCTCGCCTAGTTGTGCTTGCGGGGGTTGAGCTTTGGCTTTTGGTCCCGCCTCTCAACTGTCAAGTCAACTGATGTACAGATTCCTGAGCCTACTGGGTTGTATCACATCCACATTTGAAGCTGAGTCAGCCTCCACCACATCACAGCCTAGTGCATTCCATCTGTTAAATACCCTGGTACTGAAAAAGTTCTTTCTAACGTCCCTGTGGCTCACATGTGACAGGCCAGGGGTGGCAGGACGTGGCGGGCCACGGGTGGCAGGACGTGGCGGGCCACGGGTGGCAGTACGTGGCGGGCCGCGGGTGGCAGGACGTGGCGGGTCGCGGGTGGCAGGACGTGGCGGGCCGCGGGTGGCAGGACGTGGCGGGCCGCGGGTGGCAGGACGTGGCGGGTGGCAGGACGTGGCGGGTGGCAGGACGTGGCGGGCCGCGGGTGGCGGGCCGCGGGTGGCGAGACGCGGCGGGCCGCGGGTGGCGGGACGTGGCGGGCCGCGGGTGGCGGGACGCGGCGGGCCGCGGGTGGTGGGCCGCGGGTGGCGGGCCGCGGCGGGCCGCGGGTGGCAGGATGTCGCGGGCCACACACCCACGTGTGTACAATTTGTATCCAAGTGAAGCCACATTTAAACGAATTTATGCATTGTTATTTAAATAATTGCAATATAATATTTAAAACCAAAATGTGTTTGGTTGAGTTACACTTGGAGAACTTTAATGTGGATATGCAAATCCCATTTGTCAATGAGGGCTATTTACAAAAAAATACAATAGTGTAATTTTAAGTCGTTAATTACACAATAGTGTAATTTTTAAAAGCACAAAAGTTATGTTAAAACTTTAAAGCCGTTTTGGACTTTTATGCAAAATTTGGTGAGCATAAATATAAATGTTGTATAGCCATGTTAACAACAGCTGAGGTGGAGATGTGTACTTGGGGTGTGTGATCTCCTGTAGTGTGTCACTTGACTACCTTTGACGCCGCGCCAGAACAATGCGTGCTATGTGCAAGTTTTCCTAGTGACTAGTTGATTTAATCCACAGTCATCACTACAATTCTTTCAGACGTTTGGGAAAAAATTTAATTGAAGTGGTATAATTTATTTTTGTGATTAAAAAAAATGATGACGCAGAGTATTTTAACTATGGAAGACTGGGCAAAAGGAGTGAAGGGGTAAGGTGGGCGTTACTGTGGCAAGGCCAGACCATCCCGGGACTGGTATACAGCCACGCCACTCTTACACTGGCTACACTCTTTACAACCCTCAAATTATCCATCTTCATAAATTTATTTTAATAAATTCAACTGGCGTCAGAGGTATCGACATATTTCATCGCTGAATTTATTTTTGTTTTATTAATAAAGTTTGGTACAGAGCAGCGTTGCTGTTGTAACTTGACGGGAGTATACTCCCAGGAACGTGGGCGAGATATTTACAAGGATAAAGGGTTAAGTACGCACTTGGAAGGAATATCAAGACCGCAGACGAGAGATGAATTATAATCTACATCTGGAAAATATTAAAGGGACTGGTTCCAAAGCTTCTCATGAAATAAATGAGAAAGAGCCCAAGACTTTTTAATGTTCTGCATAATTATACCTGGAATTACTAACAGACCTCCAATTGCATTAAAGAGGCATTTTAACAAATGGGTACGTGATCAACCAGTCTGACTGGCCCGACCAACCGAGAGGCCTTGAACAACCACGATGTAAACACACAGTAGATAAGTAACAGTGGTCACTAATTTTCATCATAAATATCCCACTGTGTCTTCACTGAGCCAAATTTAAAACATATAGTATCTGAATAGCAGTCGACGAGTTAAGGTAAATAAAACAACGCATGACGACCTATTGTAGAGTCAAAAGTTAACTACATTGCCCCCTTTGTCATCTCCCTTTCCCCATGTATCATGCTTGGAGCTCACTGAACCTGCTATGATGGCAACTACTTCACACTAAAATAGCAGGCGGGAATGCATCAGAAGACTAAGTGTTTACAAACCATTTAGTATTTAACACATAGATAGCGAAATACATTGTGTATTCGGTAGAAGGATCGCAAGCAGACATTAGTAGGTGCGTGCGTGATGTTCTGTACTTTGAAAGTACAGAACTTCAAGTAAGGTGAAAGTAAAGATTGGCTAGTGGGGCCCGAGTGTGGATCCCACTCGCTGCCTGTCGCAGCTAGCAGTTCATGTGATTGTTATTTATTTGACTTGTGTAAACGTATGCTGATGAGGGCAGGAATTATTAAGGTTAGTACTTGAGTTCTAACTCAGGTCTCGTAATGTGGCTGGAAGAGGAGTTATAATAATTTATTGTGTCACGGGACATTTCCAATGAAGACGGGACATCCAGGATAGGCAGCTCGAGTTGACGGTAACAATATTTTGGGGAATACAAATTTGTATTGTAAATTTTGAATCCTCACTGATGCATTGAACACGTTAATATACCACACGAAAGTCAGAAGAGGAAGGATTGGCATTTTAATGAGACATTTGCCAGTAATTGTGCTTTTTATTGTCCTGGTAACAACTACCCGTAGTCTGTTACGGCACCGCGTGTGATAGTGTAGCAAAGCGTTCTTTATACAATTATTACAATCACTTTTCATATAAAAGTGCACTGCACTATGAAAGCAGGGTCGTAACGGAAATTCTAATAAGTGACCATCTGGCCGGAAGGGGAAGTATAGAAAATGAATGTGTAACGATCTACCGCTGAGAAGCCGGCCAGTTCACGCCAGCCTTCCCAACGTCTAGAAACTGTTGTACTAAAGTGTCCTAACATACTAGAGGACCCACGAACAGAAAATGGGACATTGTCAATTTCGCGAGGCGCAACTATTTTCTTGTACGACAGCTTTGGTCTGAGGCCCCAACCACTTGGACTGCAACTCGTCCTCTCGCAAATTACGTCGCTTTTCGCTCGTATGCGCACTCAGGCTAAAAATTAACGTAATTCAAAATGAAATCAGCCTACGAAAGTGACGTACTGTCCCGTTTTCTGTTTTGGGTCCTTCAAGTTCAAGTATGTTTATTGAGATAAGCAAGAAATACATCTCAAAGGGATAGAGTAGCTTAGGGTATTTCTTCCCCCCAGGGGTCCTCCTGACTTTGGCTGTTAGGTTAGGAGAGAAACTTTCGACTAACGGTTTTCATGACTTTGAAACCTTAGGGGAACTTCTGCCCTCCTAACAAACCAGAGGACTCTTAACTTGCTCTTTTGGAAAAAAAAATTCACAATTTATTTCGAAAATAAATTTTCATTTTGAATTACGTTGATATTTTCGCCGTAGCACATACGAGCGAAAAGCGGCTAATTTGTAAGAGGACAGGTTGTCTGAACGGTAGAGTGACGGTCTGGCTTCTTGCAGGTCGGCATTCAATCCCAGACCTTCCACTTCCATTCCTTCCCCCGTCTCATCCCTAAGCCTTATCTTCATTTTTTCCAAGTGCTATTTTATTCTTAGTGGCTTAGCGCTTTCTCCTGCTAATTATCTAACCTTTAAATGAACAAAGCCTTACCTATAGCCCTTGGGGCTAAACCTTACCATGTACCTTACCTTTAGCCCTTGAGTAAAGTATACGTCAAAATGCGAGGTGCGGTGACGAGAAAATGGCTATCTTTGCAGTGGAAGAAAGTAGTCTCTCCAGTCTTTTAATTATGCACCATTTATACCTTCCCTTTCATAATGGCTCTTTTATTTGCATTGGTTTGTAGTAGCACGATGGCGTCAACAGTTGGCCGTGTTGCTAGATAACACAGATGATGCAGATAAGCCTCCACCAGTTATGTGAATGTGTGTGTTTCTGGCGGTGAGGGCGTCCTCTTGTGTGCTTGTGGCTGGTTGTAAGCATTACGTTTGTTTACTTGCGACCTGCACACTGTGTGGAATTTCGTCCTTCGAAGGTCTCTTGTAGATGGACGGACAATTCTGGCTTTTATAGCGTTTCTCTATACATGTCGGTCTTATTTTCATCCCTACAACCCAAGGAATTCAGACCACATTATCGGGGCTTAGGTGGCAGTATCGGGGTTGGGTTGAACAGATGATGTGCTAGTGTTAGTAATTTGGTGGGATTTAAAAACAGCGATGTGGTGTAAAGCGAGTAATATTTGCTTGTAATGCTAAATTTTCGAAGAAAAAGACGACGCAATTATTATTTAACATTTATATACAACTCTTGTTCAGTATATATAACTCCTCAAGAATTTAAAGAGCCACCGTGGGCGGTGGAGGCGAGGGAGGGTCGGTGTGGGGGGGGGGGGTGTATCATCTGGTTGTGTAGTAGTGTTTCTCAGTTTATGGTTTATGGTAATTCCTATTAGGCGTTTTTTTTTAAACTATTTTTGTTTTATGTTCTAATTAAACGAAACGGAGTCAAGTTCAAAACCTGGAGTTTATTGTAAGCTAATCGTGGTTGTTCCGGTGAGAAGCCTGACTGGGAAAAGCGCGGGAAAACTGAGCGTTGGTGAAGTGACAGCTTGAGCTGCCTCTAGCAGGCTGAGGGCCGCTTCTCCTGCCTTGCCTCCTATATTGTCCACTCAAACATGCATATAATTAAGGTTTGTATTATATTAAAATAAATGTTTCCTGTGTGTAAATATTTATCCACTGTAAAAATAATACGAAGTTAAATCATACTGAAATTATGGTGGTATTGTCAGGCGCCAATATCAGCAATGAGGGCCTCTTATATGTTAACAAAGATAGATGTTAACTTTATGCTTAATGGATCACTCCAAGTGTTGGGTGACTCTTGGGGCGTGGTGGGAAATATCACTCCCAATAAACCATTAATTCAGAATTTGATAGTGCCATGTCTGGCAACGTTAAGTATTAGACAGAGATGATCCAGCCACAGCTCTTCCGGCCTCCCCGTCAAGCGTTAACCAGGTAAAATTATGGTTAAAAATTCATTATAGTATACCCCCTCAAGCAGGTATTGGGACTGTAATGTGTGTTCTGACTATCACACATTGCTACATAACTATCCGTCATCAATTATTTGATGTGCCTTGCTTCTGATCCTAGCTTGTTCTGTCTTTGGAATTGAGTACAGTTGTGGTTGATACTCCCACACGACTCTGAACAAGCTGGTAAATACTGCGCTCTACTGCTTTGTGAAGAGCGTAATAGATGTATATAACAAATAACTAGGCAACATAAGACATGGGATACATGGATTGTTTCAAGAGTGGGGAAGGGAAGGGAATTATCAGGGGAAAGCGACAAGCCATTATGACTATATATCACTGGGAAGGGGTCAGGATAAGTATTTGGGGTGGGACGGGGAGGAATGGTGCCCAACCAATTGGATGGTCGGGGATTGTACACCGACCTGCATGAAGCAAGACCGTCGCTCTACCGTCGCTCTACCGTCGCTCTACCGTCCAGCCCAAGTGATTGGGCTCAAGCGTGGGGAATTGTCTCGCATGAGCCAATAGGTTTTCTGAAGTTTGTCTCTACTCTTCTGCTTTTGTTTAATGAATGTATCTAATATACTTCACTAGTAAATATTGCTCTGAGTGACAGTAGGATTAAGGCACAGCAATTGGCTTTCCAACCTAAACATTATTAACAAGCAAGTGAAAGCAAGTAATTATAATACAGAACACACACTTGTGCAGATCATAAAGGTACCCAAACATCTCGGCTTCAAATGTTAACATTCCTCTAATGGAAAATGTGTAGGTGCAATGATCTAAAATTTAACCATATCCCGAGCTGACCGGATTGGTTTGCTCAGTAGATCATCCTGTATGTTATGATATTCCAGGAAGATCAGATTGTTGCAAAATAATTCCACCAGCTTAGACAAAAAGTTGATTGTATTGTGATTATTATCATAGTGTTAATATTTGTCTCCTCACAGGGTCAGGCTGTGTTGCAGACAAGCAAGCTGCCTAGTGGCCAAATCATCGCGATTCCCACAAAGCAGAGCCAACTCAATGCTCAAAATATGCGTAAGTACACTAATGAAGTTCGGTTTAACTCTTGGATATTAAAAAAATGTGTGCACGGTTAACGAAATTCACGGGTGGAATATTAAAGAGACAAAATCCTAAAGACTACAGCAACTTGTTTAATATTTGCATGTGTGGTGGTGATGGTTTAGGTGTGGTGAGGGTCCCAGCATCAGATGACAGGCGTGAGAGGTGTTAAGGTGCTGCTAGCTCTACCTTAGAAAAGACTACATAGTATGCTTGAACTAAACGAATTAATGCTATTAAGAGATACCATAAACATATCCAATTAATCTAGGTCAGCTTTAGAAAAACGAATGCTTTTTTATTTTTATTTTGTTTTGAGTCTGAATGTGGGGTAAATGCGTGAGTGCGTAGCAAGGTATGAAGTGTCCCATGACCCTTAATGTCATGAAGTGTCATTCGACACGCTCTTTGTTTTATAACGGCAAATTACACGCACAAAATGTGTCTCCTCATATTTTGACGTTCAAATTACCCGTCAGTCCCCACGCACCCCCGGCCTTTAGCCACCGCGCGCCCCCGGCCTACAGCCGCCGCGCGCCCCCGGCCTACAGCCGCCGCCGCCGCGCGCGCACGCACACTCACAAAATCAATCAGGTCAGTCAATCTTCGGCTATCCCGAAACTCTATCGAAACTGATGCTGCTACAGGAGAGGACACAGAAATCTGTGCCCTGTAGTAGCAACAGTTCCGACAGGCTCGAACGCAGGTCTATCCGGACTAAGAACATGCTCTCTCCGACTAGGCCACGCTGCTTCAGTTCTTGCACCGGTGATGTTCATTGTCTACCTAAATGATCTACCAGATGGAATACAGAATTATATGAACTTATTTGCTGATGATGCTAATAGGAAGGATAAGTAACTTAGATGATTGCCATGCCCTTCCAGAGGACCTGGACAAAATAAGTATATGGAGCACCACTTGGCAAATGAAATTTAACGTAAATAAATGCCATGTTATGGCATTTATACATGGCATACATATACATACACATTATATATGGCGCCTGACAGCTGGATAGACAGAGCTTCGGATTCGTAGTCCTGAGGTTCCGGGTTCGATCCCCGTTGGAGGCGGAGACAAATGGGCAAAAATGTTTCTTTCACCCTGATGCCCCTGTTACCTAGCAGTAAATAGGTACCTGGGAGTTACAGCTGCTACGGGCTGCTTCCTGGGGTGTGTGTAACAAAAAGGTCGAGGACCGGGCCGTGGAAACGCTAAGCCCCGAAATCATCTCAAGATAACCTCGATAAGATAACCTTGTTATGGAATGTGGACAATTGCAGCCCTTTTCATATACAACTTGTCAAAAAAGATTTGTTGACATTGATTGTTGATTTGTGTTAGGCCAAAGCTAGAATATGCAGCTGTTGTGTGGTGCCCATATCTTAAGAAGCACATCAACAAACTGGAAAAGGTGCAAAGACATGCTACTAAGTGGCTCCCAGAACTGAAGGGTAAGAGCTACGAGGAGAGGTTAGAAGCATTAAATATGCAAAAACTAGAAGACAGAAGAAAAAGAGGTGATATGATCACTACATACAAAATAGTAACAGGAATTGATAAAATCGACAGGGAAGATTTCCTGAGACCTGGCACTTCAAGAACAAGAGGTCATAGATTTAAACTAGCTAAACACAGATGCCGAAGAAATATAAGAAAATTCACTTTGGCAAATAGAGTGGTAGACGGTTGGAACAAGTTAAGTGAGGTGGTGGTGGAGGCCAAGACCGTCAGTAGTTTCAAAGCGTTATATGACAAAGAGTGCTGGGAAGACGGGACACCACGAGAGTAGCTCTCATCCTGTAACTACACTTAGGTAATTACACATACACACACACACACACACACACACACACGTGTGTGTTGATATATGATATGTGTGTGTGTATAATGATATAGCTAATAAAGCCAAGACCGAACCAAAGCTACTACACAGTCACATCAGGAGGAAGACAACAGTGAAGGAACAGGTGATGAAACTTAGGGTGGGCGAGGACAGGCATACAGAGAATGACAAAAGAGGTATGTGAAGGACTCAACAAAAGGTTCCAGGAGGTCTTTACAATAGAACAGGGAGAAGTCACGGTGCTAGGAGAGGTGGCAGCAAACCAGGTGACCTTGGAAAGGTTCGAAATTACAAGAGATGAGGTCAAGAAGCACCTATTGGAGCTGGATGTGAGAAAAGCTGTTGGGCCGGACGGAATCTCACCATAGGTATTGAATGAGTGTGCAGGAGCACTTTGCTTGCCACTCTCCATAGTGTATAGTAGGTCACTGGAAACGGGAGACCTACCAGAAATATGGAAGACTGCTAATGTAGTACCAATATACAAAAAAGGGTGACAGACAAGAGGCACTGAACTACAGGCCAATGTCCTTAACCATAAAGGTGATGGAGAAGATTGTGAGAAAAAACCTAGTAACACATCTGGAGAGAAGAGACTTCGTGACAATCCATCAACATGGGTTCAGGGAGGGTAAATCTTGCCTTACAGGCTTGATAGAATTCTACGATCAGGTGAAAAAGATAAAGCAAGAAAGAGAAGGATGGGCGAACTGCATTTTTTTGGACTGTCAGAAAGCCTTTGACACAGTACCCCATAAAAGGTTGATGCATAAGCTGGAGAAACAGGCAGGAGTAACTGGTAGGGCGCTCCAGTGGATAAGGGAGCACCTAAGCAATAGGAAGCAGAGAGTTACAGTGAGGGGTGAGACCTCAGAATGGCGTGAAGTCACCAGTGGAGTCCCACAGGGCTCTGTGCTTGGACCTATCCTGTTTCTGATATACGTAAATGATCTCCCAGAGGGTATAGACTCATTTCTCTCAATGTTTGCTGACGACACCAAAATTATGAGAAGGATTAAGACAGAGGAGGACAGCTTGAGGCTTCAAGAAGACCTGGACAAGCTGCAAGAATGGTCGAACAAATGGCTGTTAGAGTTTAACCCAAGTAAATGTAATGTAATGAAGATAGGGGTAGGAAGCAGACCAGATACAAGGTATCATTTGGGAGATGAGATACTTCAAGAGTCAGAGAGAGAGAAAGAAAGACCTGGGGGTTTATATCATGCCAGACCTGTCCCCTGAAGCTCATATCAAGAGGATAACATCAGCAGCATATGCCAGGTTGGCTAACATAAGAATGGCCTTTAGAAACTTGTGTAAGGAATCTTTGAGAACATTATATACCACATATGTCAGACCAATCCTGGAGTATGCGGCTCCAGCATGGAGTCCATATCTAGTCAAGCATAAAACTAAACTGGAAAAGGTTCAAAGATTTGCCACCAGACTAGTACCCGAGAACTCAGAACCAAGCCCATACAAGACATGATGGACTATGTCACCCAAAAGTGTCCGGAGGCTGTAAGCAGGTTTGTCCCAGCCCGACTGGAAAAAACAGAGAAGCAAAAGAAGAATCCGTGGTTTAATAGGGAATGTATGAAAGCAAAGGAGCTGAACAAAAGGGCATGGAGAAACTTCGTAATAACAGAACACCAGAAAGTACAGAGAGAGATACCAGAGAACCAGGAACGAGTACGTTAGTGTGAGAAGAGTAGCTGAGAAAAGGTATGAAAATGATATAGCTAATAAAGCCAAGACCGAACCAAAGCTACTACACAGTCACATCAGGAGGAAGGCAACAGTGAAGGAACAGGTGATGAAACTTAGGACGGGTGAGGTCAGGTACACAGAGAATGACAAAGAGGTGTGTGAAGAACTCAACAAAAGGTTCCAGGAGGTCTTTACAATAGAACAGGGAGAAGTCACGGTGCTAGGAGAGGTGGCAGCCAACCAGGCAGCAAGCCTCCACCTCCAGGAAGCAGCCCGTGACAGCTGACTAACACCCAGGTACCTATTTTACTGCTAGGTAACAGGGGCATAGGGTGAAAGAAACTCTGCCCATTGTTTCTCGCCGGCGCCCAGGATCGAACCCGGGACCACAGGATCACAAGTTTACTGTGCTGTCTGCTCGGCCGACCGGCTCCCCAAAGGATGTATCCCCAAGGATGAGATGCATTGCTTCATTTTGCAAGGTTTCAAGAGATTTTAGCTCTTTGTCAGTATACAGTGTGAGATGTAGAGCATTGTAGTCAATCACAGAGCGTATAAATGATACATAAAACATTCTAGCAAGTCTCACGTTAATTCCATGATTGACACAACAAGGACCCGCAAGGGCTTTAATCTCTCCCACAGTCTCCTCTTGAGAGAAGAAAGGTACCCAGGGTCGTTAATGGGGACACCAAGGTATCTGTAGTCCAGGTCTTCTTGAAGCCTCAAGCTGTCCTCCTCTGTCTTAATCCTTCTCATAATTTTGGCGTCGTCAGCAAACATTGAGAGGAATAAGTCTATACCCTCTGGGAGATCATTTACGTATATCAGAAACAGGATAGGTCCGAGTACAGAACCCTGAGGGACTCCACTGGTGACTTCACGCCAATCTGAGGCTTCACCCATCACTGTAACTCTCTGCTTCCTATTGCTGAGGTACTCCCTTATCCACTGGAGTGCCCTACCAGTTACTCCTGCCTGTTTCTCCAGCTTATGCATCAGCCTTTTATGGGGTAATGTGTCAAATGCTTTCTGACAGTCCAAAAAATGCAGTCCGCCCATCCTTCTCTTTCTTGCTTTATCTTTGTCACCTGATCGTAGAATTCTATTAAGCCTGTAAGGCAAGATTTACCCTCCCTGAACCCATGTTGAAGGGTTGTCACGAAGTCTCGTCTCTCCAGATGTGTTACTAGTTTTTTCTCACAATCTTCTCCATCACCTTGCATGGTATACAAGTTAAGGACACTAACCTGTAGTTCAGTGCCTCTTGTCTGTCACCCTTTTTGTATATTGGGACTACATTAGCCGTCTTCCACATTTCTGGTATGTCTCCCGTTTACAGAGACCTACTATACACTATGGAGAGTGGCAAACAAAGTGCTCCTGCACACTTTTTCAATACCCATGGTGAGATTCCATCCAGCCCAACAGCTTTTCCCACGTACAGTTCCAATAGGTACTTCTTGACCTCATCACTTGTGGCAGCAAACCTTGGAAAGGTTCGAAATTGCATCTCCCAGCGCCGTGACTTCTCCTTGTTCTATTGTAAAGACCTCCTGGAACCTTTTGTTGAGTTCTTCACACACCTCTTTGTCATTCTCTGTGTACCTGTCCTCACCCATCCTAAGTTTCATCACCTGTTCCTTCACTGTTGTCTTCCTCCTGATGTGACTCTGTAGTAGTTTTGGTTCGGTCTTGGCTTTGTTAGCTATATCATTTTCATACCTTTCCTCAGCTACTCTTCTCACACTATCATACTCGTTCCTGGTTCTCTGGTATCTCTCTCTACTTTCAGGTGTTCTGTTATTACAGAAGTTCCTCCTTTGCTTTCATACGTTCCCTAGTAAACCATGGATTCTTTTGTTTCTCTGTTTTTTTCCTGTTGGGCCGGGACAAACCTGCTTACAGCCTCCTGACACTTGGGTGACATAGTCCATCATGTCTTGTACAGACTTGGTTCTGAGTTCTGTGTCCCATTGTATATCCCTTAGGAATTTATTCATCTCCTCATAGTTTCCTTTTCGGTATGCCAGCCCTTTGTTTCCCAGTTCTTTTTTGGGGAGATAATTCCTAGCTCAAGTAGTCTGATATGTAGTCACTGAAACCTTCACAGTTCTGATTTACCATCTCTAAAAAACTCCAACCTTTTCTTATCAGCAAAGCTACACCACCTCCTCCTCCTATCCCTTCTCTGTCTTTCCTCATTACATAGTATTCCTGTGGAAACACTGAGTTTGTTATGGTTTTCGTAAGCTTTGTTTCTGTGAGTGCTATCATGTCTGGGTTTTCTTCTAGTGCCCATT